>NC_135883.1:134763055-135323095 GCF_964194155.1 Cetorhinus maximus
TTGCATGGTTTCCAGATCATTGGAGACCTGCTGCCCAATCCAAGATGCAGGTTAGGACCCTGCAAAAGTCCCGACATGCTTACCTCTGTCGGATTTGCCCAGGATGTTTTAACTTCCGATGGGCAATTCCCCTGCTCCCTGGGACCTTCACGAATGTCTCTGACTCTAAGCCAGAGTCGGAGACTCCTGACAGTTCCAATTTACCAGGATAGTTACCAACAAATGTTAAACAGGAAAGTCCGAGTCTAATTCCACGATAATTAAAGAACTGACATCCCTGTTTTACTTGCTTTATTTGGTTTTGACTCCCACATGTAATGCTGCGACAGGTTAAATAAACCATCCTACTGCCTGATGTACTGCGATATGTTTTTCAGGTGTCCTGTCCAGGACATCCGAATCCATATTAGCCTGGGTAATTTTCAGGCAGCCACATAGGCATGGGGCTGAACATCTGATTTTGGGCTCCTCATTCCTATTGGTTACCCTGAGGTGGACGGATAAAGGGGCTGTTCCGCTCAAGCTTCATCGGCGTGGATGTGGCCCAGCAATTGCACAATGTTCAGCACCATTTGTGACTCCTCAGATACTGAAGCAGTCCATGTGCAAATGGAGAAAGACCTGGACAATATCCAGGCTTGTGCTGGCAAGTGGCAAGTAACATTCGTGCCACACAAGTGTCAGACAATGACCATCTCCAACAAGAGAGGATACAACCATTGCCCCTTGATGTTCGATGGCATTACCATCACTGAAGTCCCACTATCAACATCCTGGGGGTTACCATTGACCGGAAACTGAACAGGACTAGCCATATAAATACTGTGGCTAGAAGAGCAGGTCAGAGGCTAGGAATCGTGCAGCGAGTAACTCACTTCCTGACTCCCCAAAGCCTGTCCAAGTCAGGAGGTCAGTTAGGCACAAGCCAGGAGTGTGATGGAATACATCCCACTTGCCTGGATGAGTGCAGCTACCACAACACTCAAGAAGCTTGACTCCATCCAGGACAAAGCAACCCGCTTGATTGGCACCCCATCCACAAACATTTGCTCCCTCCACCACTGATGCACAGTAACAGCAGTGTGTGACATCTATAAGATGCACTGTGAGAATTCACCAAGGCTTCTTCGACAGCATCTTCCAAACCCACGACCACCACCATCTAGAAGGACAAGGGCAGCAGATAGTTGGGAACACCACCACCTGGAAGTTCCTCTCCAAGTCACTCACCATCGTGACTTGGAAATATATCACCGTTCCTTCACTGTCGCTGGGTCAAAATCCTGGAACTTCCTTCCTAACAGCACTGTGGGTGTACCTACACCACAGGGACTGCAGCGGTTCAAGAAGGCAGCTCACCATCACCTTCTCAAGGGCAACTCGAGATGGGCAATAAATGCTGGCCCAGCCAGCGAAGCCCACATCCTGTGAATGAATAAAAAAATGATCATATCTATGTTGGTCTGGTGTATGTCAGTTTGATCACTTATGTTCATGGGAAATGAGTCTGAGTTTACACATGAATATAACCATTGTAACAAGGTATTTGGAAATGATTGAACATGGCTAAGTACATTTTGCAAGGTCCATGCCTGCTATTCTGCTGGCACTGTACGTTATTTTGCTTCATTAGAATTTATTGATGGTATGCATGGTATGTGGTGACCAAAGGTAAAAGTGATGTACATGTACGAGTTAATCACTGTAGAGTAGGGCTCTTATGGGGATCATATGGGCCAGGATATTGCGCCTGTTGGGGGGTACGCGCCCACGACGAGAATGAGCGTAAAATGACGTTCGCTGGCGTTGGGTGAGCGTCCCGTCTTCGCACACGTTCGGTCGGCGGGCGTGCGCGGGAGTTGGCAGCACCACCGCCAACAATTAACAGGCCTATTAAGACCATTAAAGATCTAATTGAATTAAATTTTTCGCTGCCCATCCAACTTTACGGTTGGTGAGCAGGCAAAAAGGCCAAGCGGCCTTTGGATTTTTTGCGAAGCCTCGTGAAAGAGTCACATGAGGGGACATGTTTTTTTTAACATTTTAAAATTTCATTTTTTTACTTTTCAAAAATCTTCATTTCCCTGAGGCAGCTCTGTGCCACAGGCAGCTTTTCCGTCGCACATTCGTGCGCATGCGCAAAGTTCCCCGCTCGCCCTCCTCTCCCCTCCCCCCATCCACACAGGCAGCGCTGAGCGCTGCAGTGTGCGTTTCACACACTGGGCGGGCCTTAATTGGCCAACCAGCATGAAATCGTGGTCACGGCCTGAACAGGGGTGGCTGTCGGCTTCCTGACCGCTTCCGCTCGCCCCCAACCGAGCCCGCCCGGCGTGCACAATATTCTTGCTATGGTGTCTCAATAAAGACCTGCTTTTGCATTGTTACAACTGTATGTGTGTGTATATGCTCTGTTGTGTAAAGTAACAAGATGAATTTATGGAAAAAAGCAGTCCAATTGCATTTTTTTGTCCAAAGACAATATTCCACAAAGGATCACAGCCCACCTTAAACAGTTATCAGTCTGTAGCTACTGTCACTGAGCCTTATAATGATGTTGAACAAAATGCAACTACATCTAGCAATAGCTTCAAGGAGCATCTCCAATTACCTGCCTGGTTGGCAGACCCGTAAATATTTTTTTTGAATTATGAAGCCAAATAACATTAGTTTCTTCAATGAATATTTATGTTTCTTTTAAAACTGCTCGTGGTGTTCTTTGCTGTTGCCCTGTCGAGATGATTTATGATATGCATAGAGTGCCTTTACTTACTTCTCACCATGTCAGTGTGCAGTGTGACATCTTTAACAACGTTCTGAAGCAGGCTTTCGCTATGTTTCATTCTTTACACACCATCAAAGCAGAAGGAGGAGCGGCATGCACTAGCATCATAAATATATATTGAAATCCCTGTGCTCCAGTATGACGTTTAAAGAAAATTTCAACTCTCAGCTTGCAATAGCCAAGCCATCTTCAAGATTTAAGGGTGTCCGGACTCACACTCTGCTGCAAGGCAGGATAGCATGCATGGTGGACCATGTGACAATGCCATTACTTCAGGCTGTCCATGGTCATGTTGCAAGAACCAATTTTCTCAAAGTGTAATGGAGCAAGAAATGGTCTCACTATTTATTGTACATAGAACTGCAACTCAGTTGAAAAAGTGAAAGGGGACTACTTGAAACTGACTTAAGGAATTCATTTCCAAATGAGCCAATTCTAAGCTAATTCCACTGCAGACCAAGTTCACCAAGTCTGTGTAAATGAGGCATAAAATGAGACCTGTATAACATTGCAATAGACGGCCATGAAACATTGGAGCCATAGTGCAGAGATTTTGACTGAGGTTCTGAACTCGCAGTCCATGATTATCAGTGCATTAAAGTGAATGGACAGATAATTGCAAGCTGATGAGCACAGAAGCAGAAAACCATCCACTTACAGTGGGTATTGTGATCCTTAGCATAAGGATGTTGTGTTACCAGACCACTTAAGTGACTACCACACTGCTTTGTGGGCCGCATTTAAAGCTCAATGTTCTCCAATATCTTAAGACACTGGTACTCTGATTTAGGAAGCATCAATACAACTGCAAGGAGCCATGTTCCAAACTTCCAGGCCCACTAAATTTAAGCAGGACAAACCGATGACTATAAATTTAGGTCTTGGATAGAACGGAGGTGCTTAGTTTCATGGGTGAGATTTGCGGAGCTGATGAGATACAGTTCTATTGGTGTCAATTGTCCTTTTTCTTTTTATTTGTTCATTCTTGGGAAGTGGAGGTCACTGGTGAGGCAAGGATTTTATTGCCCAACCCTGATAGCACTTGAGAAGGTGAGCCTTCTTGAACCCATGCAGTCTGTATAGTGTAGGTACATCCACAGTGCTGTTAGGAAGGGAGTTCCAGGATTTCGATCCAGCAATGATTAAGGAACAGTGATATATTTATTTATTTCCCAGTCGAGATGGTGTGTTACTTGAAGGAAAATTTGCAGGTGGTGGTATTCGCATGCATGTGCTTCCCTTGTCCTTCTAGGTGGTAGAAGTTGTAGGTTTGGAACATACGAACCTAGGAGCAGGAGTAGGCCATTCAGCCCATAAAGCCTGCTCCATCATTCAATACAATCATGGCTGTTCATCAACTTCAATGGCTTTTTCCCACACTATTCCACATATCCCTTAATGTCATTGGTATTTAGAAATGTCAACCTCTACTTTAAACATACTCAATGACTGACCTTCCATAGCCCACTGGGATAGACAATTCCAAAGATTCACAACCCTCTGAGTTAAAAAATTTCTCCTCATCTCGGTCCTAAGTGGCTTCCCTCTTATTTTGAGATTGTGTCCCCTTGTTTTAGACTCCCCAACCAGGGGAAACATCTTACCTGCATCCAGCCTGTCTACCACTTTAAGTATTCTGTAGGTTTCAATGAGATCACCTTTCATTCTTCGAAACTTTAGAGAATACAGGCCTAGTTTCCCCGATCTCCCTTCATAGGATAGTCCTGCCATCCCAGGAACAAGTCTTCATTGCAATCCCTCTATAGTAATAATATCCTTCCTAAGGTAAGGGGGTCAAAGCTGCACACAGTACTCCAGAAGTGGTCTAACCAAGGTCCTTCACAATTGAAGCAAAACTTCACTACCCCTGTACTCAAATCTTCTTGGTATAAAGGCTAACATAATATTAGCCTTCCTAATTGCTTACTGCACCTACTTGTTAGTTTTCAGTGACTTATTGATGACAGCCCAGGTTCCTTTATACATCTATACTTTCTAATCTCTTATCATTTCAGAAACACTCTGCGCATCTTTTCCTCCTACCAAAATGGATAACCTCGCATTTTTCCACATTATATTCCACCTGCCATGTTCTTACCCACTCAGTAAGTCTGTCCAAATCCTCCTGTAGCCGCTTTATATCTTCCTCACCTAGCTATGTGTCATCCACAAACTTGGAAATATTATATTTGGCCCCCACATCCAATCATTGATACATATTGTGAGCAGTTGGGGCCCAATTACGGATCCTTGTGGTACCTCAGTGGTCACAGCCTGCCAACGCGAGAATGACCGTTTATTCCTCCTCTCTGTTTTCTGCCTGTTAGCCAATCATTAATCCATGCCAGTGCATTACCTCCTATCCCATGTGCTTTAATTTTGCTAACCAACTTCTTGTGAGGGACTTAATCAAAAGCCTTCTGAAAATCTAAGTACACGACGTCCTCCCCTTTATTGTAATATCTTCAAAAAGCTCCAACAAGTTCGTCAAACATGTTTTCCCATTAATAAATCCATGCTGACTATGCCCAATCAGATCATTATTATCCAAGTGTCCATTTATCACACCCTTTATAACAGGTTCTAGAAGATGCTTTCAAAGAAGTCTTGACAAGTTGCTGCGGACACAGAGTGCTGATAATTTTCCAAAAATTCTCAAGTTTCTAGAATTCTAGAACAGTTCTAACAGATTGGAAATGTAACAGCACTATTCAAGAAACAGGAGACACAGTGAGACAGAAACAGGCAGGTACAGGCCAGTTAGCCTGACATCAGAAAGTTGCCAGAATCTATTAAGAAAATCTAACAATGTACTTAGAAAATCAGAGAGAGTCAACATAATTTTACAAAAGGGAAATCACGTTTGACAAATTTATTAGAATTCTTGAAGCTGCAACTCTAGGTAGGTAAAGAGGAAACCAGTAGATGTTGCATATTTGGATTCCCAAAAGGCATTGAATAAAATGCCACAAAAAAAAAAATTGCAAGATAAGGGCTCATGGAGTTGAGGGCAATCCATTAGCATGGATAGAGGATTGATTAATGGACAGGAAGCAAAGAGCTGGAAAAACAGGGCATTTCAAATCAATAACCTGAAGCTCGTGGAGAGATGCAACAATTAGTGCTGGGGCCTCAGCTATTTCTCATCAATGTTAATGATTTAAACAAAGAGATCAAGAGTAATGTATTCAATCTTGCTGACAATGCAAAGCTAAGTGGGATTGTAAGCTGTGAGGGGGACACAAAGAGCCTGCAAAAGTTAAGTGAGTTTTTTAAATTCATTCATGGGATGTGGGCTTCGTTGGTTGGGCCAGCATTTATTGCCCATCCTTAGTTGCCCCTGAGAAGGTGGTGGTGAGCTGCCTTCTTAAACCTCTGCAGTCCATGTGGTGTGGGTGCACCCACGGTGCTGTTGGGGAGTTCCAGCATTTTGACCCAGCGACGGTGAAGGAACGACGATATATTTCCAAGTCAGGATGGTGAGTGATTTGGGAAACTTCCAGGTGGTGGTGTTCCCATCTATCTGCTGCCCTTGCCCTTCTAGATGGTAGTGGCCATGGGTTTTGAAGGTGCTGTCGAAGGAGCCTTGGTGAATTTCTGAAGTGCATCTTGTAGTGGTACACACAGCTGCTACTGTGCGTCGATGGTGGAGGGAGTGAACGTTCGTGGATGTGGTGCCAATCAAGAGGGCTGCTTTGTCTTGGACGGTGTCAAGCTTCTTGAGTGTCAAGGGGGCTGCACTCATCTAGGCAAGTGGGGCGTATTCCATCACACTCCTGACTTGTGCATTGTAGATGGTGGACAGGATTTGGGGATTCAGGAGGTGAGTTACTCATCTCTCGATTCCTAGCCTCTGACCTGGTCTTGTAGCCATAGTATTTATATGGCTAGTCCAGTTCAGTTTCTTGTCAATGTTAACCCCCAGGATGCTGATAGTGGGAAATTCAGTGATGGTAATGCCATTGAACTTCAAGAGTCGATGGGTGGACTCTCTCCTGTTGGAGGTGGTCATTACCTGCCACTTGTGTAGTGTGAATGTTACTTGCCAGGTGTCAGCCCATGCCTGGATTTTGTCCAGGCCTTGCTGCATTTGGACATGGACTGCTTCAGTATCTGAGGAGTCGCGAATGGTGCTGAACATTTTGCAATCATCAGCAAATATCCGCACTTCTGACCTTATGATGGAAGGAAGATCACTGATGAAGCAGCTGAAGATGGTTGCACCTAGGAAACTACCCTGAGGAACTCCTGCAGTGATGTCCTGGAGCTGAGATGATTGAACTCCAAAAACCACAACCATCTTCCTTTGTGCTTGGCATGACTTCAACCAGCGGAGAGTTTTCCCCCTGATTCCCATTGACTCCAGTTTTCCTAGGGCTCCATGATGCCATGATCAGTCAAATGCAGCCTTGATGTTAAGGGCAGTCACTCTCATTTCACCTCGGGAGTTCAGCTCTTTTCTCCATGTTTGAACCAAGGCCGTAATGAGTTCAGGAGCTGAGTGGCCCTGGCGGAACCCAAACTGGGTGTCAGTGAGCAGGTTATTGCTAAGCAATTGCTGCTTGGTAGCATAGTTAATGACCCCTTCCATTACTTTACTGATGATGGAGAGTAGACTGATGGGGCGGTAATTGGCCGGGTTGGATTTGTCCTGCTTTTTGTGTATAGGACATACCTGGGCAATTTTCCACATAGCTGGGTAGATGCTAGTGTTATAGCTGTACTGGAACAGCTTGGCTAGGGGCGCGTCAAGTTCTGGAGCACAAGTCTTCAGTACTATTGCCGGAATATTGTCAGGGCCCGTAGCTTTTTGCATATCCAGTGCCTTCAGCCGCTTCTTGATATCACATGGAGTGAATCGAATTAGCTGAAGACTGGCACCTGCGATGCTGGGGATCTCTGGAAGAGGCCAAGAAGGATCACCCACTCGGTACTTCTGGCTGAAGATTGTAGCAAATACTTTAGCCTTAACTTTTGCTGGGCTGGGCTCCCCCATCATTGAGGATGTGGGCATTTGTGGAGCCTCCTCTTCCAGTGAGTTGTTTAATTGTCCACCACCATTAACGACTGGATGTGGCAGGACTGCAGTGCTTAGATCGGATCCGTTGATTGTGGGGTTGCTTAGCTTTGTGTATCACTTGCTGCTTATGCTTTTTGGCACACAAATAGCCTTGCGATGTAGCTTCACTAGGTTGCCACCTTATTTTTAGGGATGCCTGGTGCTGTTCCTTGCCTACCCTCCTGCACTCTTCATTGAACCAGTGTTGATCCCATGGCTTGATGATAATGGTAGAGTGGGGGATATGCCGGGCCATGAAGTTACAAATTGTGTTCGAGTACAATTCTGCTGCTGCCAATGCCCTACAGTGCCTCATGGATGCCAATCTTGAGTTGCTAGATCTGTTCAAAATCTATCCCATTTAGCATGGTAGTAGTGCCACACAACACGATGGAGGGTATCCTCAATGTGAAGGCAGGACTTCATCTCCACAACGACTGTGTGGTGGTCACTCCTACCGATACTGTCATGGACAGGCAGGCAAACATGTTGGGGAGGATGAGGTCAAGTATGTTTTTCCCTCTTGCTGGTTCCCTCACCACCTGCCGCAGACCCAGTCTAGCATCTATGTCATTTAGGACTCAGCCAGCTCGGTCAGTAATGGTGCTACTGAGCCACACTTTGTGATAGACATTGAAGTCCCCCATCCAGTAATGCTCTGGGGACCTGGGTTCAATCCCATCATGGCAGATGGTGGAATTTGAATTCAATAAAGGTATCTGGAATTAAAAGTCTAATGATGACCACGAAACCAATGTTGATTGTTGTAAAAATCCATCTGGTTCACGAATGTCCTTTAGGGAAGGAAATCTGTCGCCCTTACCTGATCTGGCCTAGTGTGTCTTTGCCACCCTCAGTGCTTCCTCCAAGCGGTGTTCTACACGGAGGAGCACTGACTCATCAACTGAGGAAGTGCGATCCATGGTAATCAGCAGGAGGTTTCCTTGCCCATGTTTGACCTGATGCCATGAGACTTCATGGCGTCCAGAGCCTATGTTGAGCACCACCAGGGCAACTCCATCACGACTGTACACCACTGTACCACCACCTCTATGTGGGTCTGTCCTGCTGGTGGGACAGGGCATATCCAGGGATGGTGATGGTGGTGTCTGGGACATTATCTGTAAGATATGATTCCGTGAGGATGACAATGTCAGGCTATTTCTTGACTAGCCTGTGAGACAGCTCTCACAATTTTGGCACTAATCCCCAGATGGTAGTAAGGAGGACGTTGCAGGGTCGACAGGGCTGCGATTGCCATTGTCGTTTTTGGTGCCTAGGTCGATGCCAGGTTGTCTGTCCGGTTTCATTCCTTTTTTGTGACTTTGTCACAGTTTGATACAACTGAGTGGCTTGCTAGGTCATTTCAGAGGGCATTTAAGAGTCGACCACATTGCTGTGGTCTGGAGTCATATGTAGGCCAGACCAGGTAAGGGCGACAGATTTCCTTCCCGAAAGGACATTCATGAACCAGATGGATTTTTACAACAATCAACATTGGTTTCATGGTCATCATTAGGCTTTTAATTCCAGATACCTTTATTGAATTCAAATTCCACCATCTGCCATGATGGGATTGAACCCAGGTCCCCAGAGCATTACCCTGGGTCACTGGATTACTAGTCCAGCGACAATACCACTACACATGATGGCGATGAAAAATAATGTGAGTAAGTGAGGTTATTCACTTCAGTGGTAAGAATAGTAAAGCAGTGGTATCAGTGGTACATCATCATCCCTGTCATTCATTAGCATATCCCATCTGTTAACCCTTTATTCAACACTGCCACCCAAGTATACTATCCCACCTTCAAAAGCAAAATTAAACCATGTCTTTAACTATTTACATTGCATTTTTTATCTCCTTTTTTAACAACATCAGATTCTTCCTAGTGCCAAGTCCTTCTCTTTCGCTCCCCAAGCCACAGTCCTGGGGGATTCAACCTCCCACAATATCCTCTGCCCCTAGGGAAGATGGCTTGGAGATATGAGAGCTTCCTTCTGCATCTGGTAGGACATCAACATCTGCATAATAGGACAGCACTTTATCATATTGTTGTCAGGATCTCTGGGAAGGGGAGTGTAAGTTTCAGGAAAACTGAACTGCAAGAACAACGAAGACTTTTCAACGAAGGACTTACTCAAGAGAGAAGGCTGAAGAGAATTGGTGTTTAGGCCTTCTGGGACTACAAGAGCAGAGCTGAGGAACTTGTTTCTCCCTCAAAACAAACAGGGGAAGAGCTTCAGAAGAGGAATGATCTTCAACTCCAGGGAAGACTGTCATGGCTGTATCACCCACTGCTGACTGAAGAGGCAAACAAGATCTGAGAGTTCAATTAACATAAACGACAAAGGGAAAGGAACAAATTCCTGTAAAATTGTCAGGAAAACAAGAAGCGATTATTGCACAATAATATTTGGAAGGACTGTCTACTATCTGTCGGCAGTGGTAAGAGGGTCACACGTCCCTCCGTGTGAGGTTCCTCCACTATGGCCAATGGGAAGCATTGCTGAGGATATGGAGACAAGACAGCCTCATCTTCTGTAATGAGACAAATTTCCAGTGGACAATTCACTCTGGGACAAGATTGATGTACAGGATTCTGCAGTTTCAGAAATGCTAAAGATTCTGTTGCAGCTTCTCTGCTGACCACCAACTCTGGAGGGAAGAAGACCTTCAGCTGGGACTGAAGCATGGGTGGCAATTGACTTTCACCCTTGGAAGGTACCAGCTCTTTAGCAGTGTGACCCTGTATGGATTCTGACCTGGACTCAGGCAAAGCATCCTCTCTGGAAGATTCTTCATGTACAACAGTAGAAAGAGTAGGCAATACATTGGCAGGTTTAATGGAACTAAGATCTGAATGTTGCTCAGCCACTAAAAACACAGCTGATTCTTCTAAAAAAAAGATTGGAGACTTCAAGTGCATCCATCAACTGGAAAGATGAATCATTCTCTAGGACTTCAACCTCAAAGAGTACTGCAAGGGATTCTTCCTCATCATTCTCTAGGAAGAGCCAATTTAGATCTAGCAGGTCTTCATGGGGATGGTCACTGTCTGCTGCAGTGCCTTCTGTATGTGCCACCTCTGGCCTTACTTCATGAAGAACTGAGGGAGTAGTAATTTCAATCTCTGCCTGGATTCTAATGGATGGTGTTTCTGTGAGAGAAAGGAGCTTACTGAAGATTGTGTAAACTTCCTCAGCTTCTGAGGCTGAAGCTCCGCTGCTTCTAAATAAAAGGTTGAGGATTGTTCCATGAAAGACAGTGAGTCATTCAAATGTTGAGCAGCATCTGTTTTTTATTCTAGAATCCCTAGAAGTATGCCAACATTGCCACTTAATAAGGATGCACATTGATTGTGAAGAACATGAAGAAAATCAACGACCTGTTGCTGCTTGTAGTGAAGAGGAGCAATAATCCTGCCTTTGATTGGAAGGCCTATACCACCTGGACCTTGTAATTTGAGGCCTGATGGATGAAGGGCAATTGGCTGAAGCCAGTCAAGGTCATTTGCTAATATGTTAACAGCAGCTCCAGTGTCAATTTTAAAAGTCTTGAAGCCTTGAACTTGTACTGTAGCTGACCAACAGTCTGGACTATCAATTTCCCCTAGGAACTCTGTAATGTTGCCTTTTCCTAGACTTTCCATTTCCTGGGTGGAATGTCTTTCATAAGTACTTTTCTTGTCTTAGACTTCAATTAAAATTGTTGGATTTGCAAAAAATGTCCAGTTTTGCCACACTGGTAACATTCTGCACCCTCTACTGGGCAGCCCTGATATCTATGTTTGATTTTTGCACCACAACACTTTTGTGCCCTTTTGCCCATTTTTGTGGGCTCTCTTGTGGTTGGAGTCGCTGGGCCTACCTGGTCAATGGAGCTTCGGGCCTTGCCGAATTATAGCCCACTTTCATTCTCGAAGCTCAGCCTGCCTTGCATAATGGACCACTTGCTCGATAACAGGGTTCTGTGGCAACTAAAATAAGTGTCAAAGGCTTAAAGAATGGACTCAAAGCCTGCCATGGACTCCTGCATCCCTTGCCTTAGGAGAATGTCATCTGCTACAGGACCTACCGCATAAAGGTAGGAATTGTCTTGAAGCTTTTGCTCCTTTTCGTGAAGGCCTGATGTTGCTTGATACTGGAGAAAATGGTGTTTCCATAACTCCCACTGCTGGCCCCTCTGCAGGCCCTCGAGGTAATCAAACAGGCAGGGCAAGGGCAGGGACTGCTCACCAGGTACGGTCATCATTACCTCTCTCCAATTTGCCTCCTCCTTTTGCAGATTCTTTACAAGCTGCTTTCAAAGTTCTCTTCACTCTGTGGTTCCTTCGATAACACTGACGTGTCTTTTACATCGATGTCAACTGCCACCATGTTTAGAGGTGGTCCTTCTATATTGGACCCTAGACATGGAACTTGTTAGTAGACAGACTGTAAACATACTCCGGTATCTGCTTAACACTTGTTTATTTGTACTACATCTAAATAGGTAATAGAGTAGGCACGTAGCTCTTATGCATGATTCCAATCTTTCTCTCGAGTCTAACACATGACTGACTGATGTCAGTGGTCAACCATCATCTACTTCATACATTAGCGTGTCCCATCTGTTAACCCTTTATACTACAAGCCATAACTCTAAGCAACAGCAAGCCCAGTCATGGCTGCCATTTGCCTTTTAAAATCACTCCCCATAACAAGTCCTGCTTCCAGCCTGCTGCCAGTGCTATTAATTGGGCACTGAACTCCCCTCTGGGCCAATTAAGGCCTTTGCATTTGAAAATCAATCACGCAAGGTCAGGGCCCTGAATTGAAAATCCAGCCCCTGATGTGAGGCACAAAAATGAAGAGAAGGCACAATCAAAAATAGGGCTTTGGAAGGCTTTGAAAACAGTGAATAGATGACAATGTGAAAATGTCATGGAAGAGACTTTTTAAGAGTGGGTGTTCAAACTGGTAGTCATTAATGGCAAGAGGGTTGGGGGCGCAGAACAATCAATGGCTATAATTATTCAGGAAATTAAATTAAGAAATTAATTACACCACGGGAAAAAATGTCCCTGCAGGCAATTAGAAGTTTGTAAGAAAATGTTAGGTTCATGTTTCTGGTGGAGCCCTTCATCAGATCAACCTACTTTTCTTCTTCTTTCAGGCACTTCATTGTATATACATAAAAAGAGAACAATTAACAGGAGGGTTTAAGGCTCCCTGCATTCGCTCTGATACATAACTAGTAATGAGCAAAAGGATCTGTCCTTTTCTACAATTTTGTCGTCCTTTAGTAGATAGAAAGGGCAGAGGATTAGGAGAGGTAGACCTGAAAAACCATTTTCACAATCTTATAACAATGCTAACAATTAGGAATCATCCTGGGCTATTGAAACGACAGAACAGTACTCCACATACAATTGATTGTACAACTGCTATTATTTCAGCTAATTGTTCACACAAAAGAGAAATGAAATAGAGAAAATGTTACACGAACAAGAGATCAATGAATCAATGCTTCGTTTTCTGCAGGAGTTTCCTCTGGGGGTGTGAAATACAGACATCTTCACTTGAATTGTCCCTTCTCAGAAACTATCCAAATGAAAAATGAACCCAAATTATATCCTCAGTACATCATTATGATGGTTATGTATTTATTTCCATGCAACTCTTCTTATCTACTATCATGAGGAAACATGAAGGTAGATTTAAAACTACTGGGGTAGACTTTTCACTTAGTTACATCCAATGAAATAGGCACAATTGATTGAACAAATGGGAAGGGTTCCATTACATCAGGTTGGCACCTATTTAATGCCCAATTTTCAGGGTGAGTTTTGTATCTAATTCATCTATCAAGTTGCTATTAATTATGTTAAATTTAACCACTGATGGCATCATTTGGATGTGCATACAATTTATCAGCAGAAACACTGATATCATGCTCAGTTTAAGGAATAATATAGATCTGCTTGAAAGCTCTGTTTATAGAAACACATTTCAAAAACTGGCATAGTAGTAATGTCACTCAGCTAATTTTCCAGCAACCCTGGGGATCTGGGTTCAAATCCCACCATCACAGATGGTGAAATTTAAATCCAATAATCTGGGGCAGGATCTTGCCCCTGTCTGGCCGACTGCCACCCACGAGCGGGGCTGGACCGTAATTTCACACTAGCGGGCTAATTAGGGCCCGCCCAGCGTGAAACATGAGCAGTAGTGCCCACTGCTATGTGTACAGGCAGGGGAGGAGGGCGAGTATGAACTTTGTGCAAGTGCATGCTTGAAAATGATGAACAGTTTTAAAAATTAGAAATAAAGATTTTAAAAATGCTATAAAACATGTCCCCTCACATGACCCTGTCACATGAGTAGGGACATGTTATAAATGAAATTTAAACATTTTTTTTATTCGATGTTGGAAACCTCATCCCGCCTGTGGATGAGTTTTCCAAAAAATGGAAAGGCCGCTTGCCTGCCAACCATAAGGTTGGACAGGCAGCGAAAAATTTGTTTTAATGGCCTTAATAGGCCTCTTAGTTGTCGGCGGGCGTGTGCTGGAGTTGGCAGCACGCTTGCCGACTGAAATATCGCGTGACTGCGTGTTGACGTCGGGACGTTGGCTTGATGTCAATGCGCATCATTTTACACTCGAGCCAGTCAGGCCCGCACCCACCCGCCGAGGTAAAAATTCTGCCCCTGGAATTAAAAGTCTGACGATGATAATGGAATCATTGCCGATTGTTATTAAAGCTCATCTGATTCACTAATCTGCCGTCCTTACCTGGTGTGGCCTACATACGACTCCAGACCACAGCAATGTGTTTGACTCTTAAAAATGCACTCTGAACAAGGGCAATAAATGCTGGCCTAGCCAGTGATGCCCACATCCAATGATTAATTTTTAAAAAGTGGCGTAACTAAAGGCATACTTTGTTTCTGTCTTCACTAAAGAGCATGCTGTCAATATTATAGGAAAGGACGAGGTGGTAAAGAAGTTGGATAGGTTAAATAAGGTGAAGAGATAGCACATAAGAGGATAGCAGTGCTCAAACTACAAAAATTGCCTGGTCCAAATCTGATGCATCCGACAATGCTGAGGGAAGTAAGGGTTCCAGTCTTGCTTAAATGAGGGAGGTCTGCAAGATTGCAAATACTGTTAAAAAAGGGGAGAGGATTAAACCCAGCAGCCAATGGTCAGTCAACTTAATGTTGGCGTTGGGTAAAATTTTAGGGACAATGATCCAAGACAAAACTTATCCAAGACAAAATTAATTGCCACTGGGAAAAGTATGGATCAATAAATGGTAGCCGGCATGAATTTTTTAAATGGAAAATGTGTTTAACTAACTTAATAGATTTATTCAATGAAGTAACAGAGAGTGTTGATGAAGGTAGAATGGTTCTGAAGAAAGTTCATTGACCTGAAAGGTTAACTTTGTTTTTCTCTCCACAGATGCTGCCAGCCCTTCTGAATATTTCCTACATTCTTAAAAATATATTTCAGATTTTCAGCATTTGCAGCTTTGTTTTATTGCAGAATGGTTGATGTTGTCTCGATGTAACTTTAAGTGACATTTGGTAAAATACCACTTCATAAAAAAACATATGGGGCAGGATTTTGAGGTTGTCAGGTGCCCACCCGCCCACTGTACATAAAATTCTGCCCATGCATTATAAAAATAATGGACAAATGTTTAATGTATGAAATTCTGATATCTGCTACCTTAATGCATTTCTTATAAAATAACAGTTCTCCTACAGTAATGTTTGTTGCATAATAAAAACAGAAAATGCTCCAAACACTCAACAGGCTAGGCAGTATCTGTGGAGAAAATAAGATAGGTTTAACGTTTCAAGTCACTGATGCATTGTTTTGTAACACTATGGGTGCCATAGATTGTGTATGATCTCAGTCACTGATCTCTCAGGATGGTTATATGGGCCACTGGTTTACTGTGACTGAATAAATCAAACTCTATTCTGCCCAATCAACCAAGTGCTTGTTATCTGGAGTGAATGTGACACACTCTGACACACAAAAAGCTCACATTTACATAGCATCGCCTTACAACTCCCAGGATGCCCCAAAGTATTTCACAAACAATTAACTACTTTGAAGGGCATTGATTGTTGTGTAGACAAGTACAACAGTTATTTTGGGCACAGCAAGAACACGCAAGCAGCAGTGAGCTGTTTGAGCACTAATCTTTTTTACTGCTGTTTGTGAAGAGATGGGTATTGACAGGCATCCTGTGTTCTTCCTTGAATAGCACAAAGAGAGCTTTAACACCCCCCTTAGCCACCAGAATAGAAGGAATAGGCTTAAATTTAAACATCACATCCAGAAGACAAAATATCTCTGACAGTGCAGCACTCCCTCAATACAGTCGTGAATTGTCAGCCTAGTTCTTGCTCTCAAGTCTTTGGTTGATATCAGCAGCAACTTGTATTTATAAAGCACCTTTAACATAATAAAATGTCCCAAGGTGCTTCATAGGAGCATTTAGAAACAAAATATGACACTGAACCATATGAGAAGATACTTCAACATGTGAGAGAAAGCTTGGTCAAAGAGATAGGTTTTAAGGAATAAGTTTGAAGGAAGAAAGAGAGAGGCAGAGAGATTTGGGAGGGAATTCAAGAGCACAGGGTATTAGCAGCTGAAGGCATGGATTAAAGGAAATCAAGGACACAAAAGAGGCCACAAATGGAGGAAGGCAGAGGATTATAGGGCTTGAGGAGTTAACAGAGTTCGAGAGAGGCAAGGTCTTGATGGGATTCAAGCACGAGAATGAGAATTTGAAATTTGAAGTGTTGCTGGACCAAGAACCAAATTGGGTTAGTGCGCACATAGGGGTTTGGTGTGAGTTAGGCTACATGCAGCAGAGTTTTGGATAAGTTGAAGTTTTGATCAAATTTTGATCACGTTTTGTAAAATGGAGTGACTCACAATATGGTGAGTGGGATGAAAATAACATTCCACATTTGCCAATTGTAAGTGTTTCATTTATACAGATGAAAAATCAGCTTGGTATTTTAAAGTGCTTGTAGTTGTTACATTTAACAAGATTAAATATTTTTCTTCCTGCTTTTTTCTCTTAGGCTTTGTGTAACTGTTTCTACTACAGGAATATACCACACACACACACACACAAAAAAAAATGTTCCTTTAAAACATAACACTAATGCTGCCTGAGAAATGTTTTCAGAGCTTTTATTTGTTCTCCATTTAAAAATCTTCTGATAATATTCAGGCACTTTCTACTGCTTACCAGCAGCATTTTGCTGAATCTCTCTGAAAGGAAAAAAAATCTAAAAGCTCGCAGCTTCTTTCTTCAACCATTTGAGACATGTTATATGACACACATTAGGAAGAAAACCAGAAACTATCCACGGGGCTTTTAATTTAAATATTTTATTCTCATTGGAGAAAATTATCGAAAAGCAGAAAATCTACCACTAGTCTGAAAATGTTCCATTGCTTTCATTGCTATATGTCTATCGTTTGGTCACATTGATGACAATGCTTTCAGGCACTGTACTTCCAGATCTTTCTCCGATGACCTTCTGTCTACCATCTCATGTGGGCATAATAATTCCAGATGATCTGCATTGCTCTATGTAGGATCTTTCTGTGCATACATTGGCTGCCTATTGCTACAGTACTTCAAGGAGTACTTTATTGGTTATAAAGTGCTTTGGGCATCCTGAGGTCATGAAAGACTTGATATAAATGTAAAATCTTTCTTTGCTTTAGCTCACTGGAATCAGTGGCATGACGCTCTTCCGAATTCGGAAGCTAAATAAGGATGTGTAAAAATAACCATTGATCCTTTTGTATTTGTTCATGTGTTAATCGTAAAACACTGCCTGTCACACAAGATAAAAAATACTGATGATTAACTGTGATGGCTGCATACATTTTTCCTAAATCTGCCTTGCCAGATCTATAAAGATGCCAGTGAAAAGACAAATGATGTTAACAAAATGTTAAAATGGGAGGCACTGCTCATTGCAGTACTAATTAAATCAAAGTAAATACAATTCAGCTGCTGATGTAATTAATTATATTTCCACATTGTATGTGTGTGATCTAATTCTATCTTCCAATCGACACATCTCCACTCAATATTCATTTTCACCTCCTGGGTAGTAAGCTGGAGCTTATAGAACACATATGAATTTCATTCCATTGCAATTAAAAATGGTGAAGACAAAAATATACCTCCACCTGCCTGTCACATCCTACCTCAGCCATTTTTGATGGGGTTATGTTACTGTCTTTACCATTACCACTTTAAATGAGCTAAAAATTAAGCATAAAAAACATGGCCTCAAAATCCATGAAAAGGGGCTCATTCAGCTACAAGTGCTGAGGTGTGCCCACCCCAAAAACACATCTGACTAACCCAAAGGTTAAAGGTTAGTGTTTCCCTTGAAGTTGCAATTGAGGGCAGCCACCCAACTAGTTGGGGCAGCTCAGATGCCTGCCTGTACCCACCAAGGAAGCTGAAAAGTGTGGCCAAAAATGTAAATCTTTTTAAGTCCTGGTGCTGTTCTTGACATGTACAGTTGACAAGGCCAATCTAGGAAAACTGGGCTATTTAAAGAGTGTAAAAGGCTGCAAAACAGGATAAAGTGCTAAAAGCAAAACACTGCGGATGCTGGAAACCTGAAACAAAATCAAAAAATGCTGGAAAAGTCCAGCAGGTCTGGCAGCAACTGTGGAGAGAAAGACAGAGCTAATGGTTTGAAGGGAGGTTGGATAGACTTGGGTTGTTCTCGTGGGAGCAGAGAAGACTGAGGGGCGACCTGATCGATGTGTACAAGATTATGAGGGGCATGGACAGGGTGGATAGGGAGCAGTTGTTTCCCTTAGTTGAAGAGTCAGTCACAAGGGGACATAAGTTCAAGGTGAGGGGCAGAACGCTTAGGGGGGATGTGAGGAAAAACTTTTTTACCCAGAGGGTGGTGACGGTCTGGAATGTGCTGCCTGGGAGGGTGGTGGATGTGGGTTGCCTCACAACCTTTAAAAAGTACCTGGATGAGCACTTGGCACATCATAACATTCAAGGCTATGGGCCAAGTGCTGGTAAATGGGTCTAGGTAGGTAGGTCAGGTGTTTCTCATGTGTCGATGTAGACTCGATGGGCCAAAGGGCCTCTTCTACACTGTGTGATTCTGTGAATCTGTGATTCTGTTTCGAATCCGTATGACTCTTCTTCAGAGCTAGGATAAAGTGCTGTAGATTCTGCAGAAGTCATCTCAAAAACAACAAAGTATGGATGCCTTACAAAGACAATTGGATGAAAAACAATTGAGTGAACCATACTTATCTCCAAAGTGGATGAAAAGGATAGAACTGAATGCGAATGATACTTGGGACAATGTTTTGGGAGCTCAGAGATAGTGTTCATGTCCGAAGTTGTCAGCTGGAGTGCAGAGTGCTGCAAAATGCCCATGATTTAAATGGCCAACCTGGCAAGGAGCAGTGCTTCTTTTTAACTCCTTCATGGGATGTGAGCATCGCTGGCTATGCCAGCATTTATTGCTGATCCCTAATTGCCCTTGTGAAGGTGGTGATGAGCTGCATTCTTGAGCTGCTGTAGTTCATGTGGTGTAGATACACCCACAGTGCTGTTAAGGAGGAACTTCCAATGTTTTTCCCCAGCGACAGTGAGGGAATGCAGATATAGTTCCAATCATGATGATGTGTAACTTGGAGGGGAACTTGCAGGCAGTGATGCTCCTAAGCATCTGCTGCCCTTGTTCTGGTGCAAGTTTGGAAGGTGCTGTCCAAGGAGACTTGGTGAGTTGCTGAGATGCATCTTGTAGATGGTGCCCATTGCTCATAGAGTCATAGAGTCATGGAGGTCTACAGCACAGAAAAAGGCCCTTCGGCCCATTGAGTCTGCGCCAATCAAGCAAGTACCTAACTATTCTAATCCCATTTTCCAGCACTAGGCCCATAGCCGTGTATGCCATGGCATTGCAAATGCACATCCAGATACTTCTTAAATGTTATGAAGGCTTCAGCCTCTACCACCCATTCAGGCAGTGAGTTCCAGGTTCCCACCACGCTCTGGATGACAAAAATTCTTCCTCACATCCCCTCTAAATCTCCTGTCCCTTACCTTGAATCTTTGCCCCCTGGTTATTGGTCCCTCCACCAAGGGGAAAAGTTCCTTCCTGTCTATCCTAACTATGCCCCTCATAATTTTATACACCTCAATCATGTCCCCTCTCAATCTCCTCCGCTCCAGGGAAAATAACCCCAGTCTATCCAATCTCTCCTCATAACCAAGCACTGCTGCTGCAGTATATCAGTGGTGGAGAGAGTAAATGCTTAAGCTGGTGGATGGGATGCTGCATCAAATGGGCTACTTTGTCCTGAATGGTGTTGAGCTTCTTCAGTGTAGTTCGAGCTGCACTCACCCAGGCAAGTGGAGTGTATCCCATGACGCTCCTGACTTGTGTCTTGTAGAATGTAGACAGGCTTTGGAGAGTCAGGAGATTCGTGTGAAGATGCAACTTTGTCTCCACAAGGACTGTACCGTAGTCATTTCTATCAATACTGTCATGGACATGTGCTTGTCAGCCTCCATTTTACCAACTCTGCAACCACCGTTCCTTGTTGGGCGCACCTGACCATGGACCAAGCCCTATGGCTTTAGTTTGTGCCAGACTTAGTTGAACTAGTGTAATTAGCCAAAGACAAACAGATCAGAGTGGAGAGGGGAAGGGTGTTGAAATGGGCCAGACACAGGTAGGACCATATTAACAAAGATGTTTATTGAAGCTATCATCAAATCTGGATTTGATTTTCTCAATGTACAGCGCAATGAAGCTAATGGTGCTTGTACGCATTCATGTGTAAATAATATAGCAGCTTAGGTCAGATTTGTGATTAATCATGGATGCCCAAAGGTTGCTGCCTGGCTTACACCATTCTGCTTCTAGCTTTGCAAAAATAGCATTTAGCTGCCTGCCTCTGCAGTGAAATGCATTGAACCGCGTGAAGTTGCTGTAATGGCATGGGAGATATAAACTTAAACTTTCCACAGGAAGTTTAACCTTGTCAGCTCAAGTCTAATACATGGTAAGTGTTAATTACTGCCAATCCACCCATATGAACTAAATTTACTACCATGTTTTAGAGGTCATAATTATAAGTGTTAAGTATTCTTTTAAAAGTGTGCTAATTGTTAATTACAGCCAAACAAATTCTTTGCCACTGAAAATTAATTATTACAAATGAGGAGCTTCATTCCTTCCAGTTTTATATGTTGGAGATTTCAAAAATTTTTTTTTTAACTTTTCCTTTCTATCTCCTTTTTCTCTCTCCTTTATTCTAATATTTTTTTCCCTCTCCCTAATCCTTTTTCTGAACCTGATTTTACATTGAATTCATGCACTCTATTTTACACTTCCTTCTCAGTCCTTGCGCTGTCATTTTCACAACCCTTAATTTTGATTGGTCACAGAGATGTAATGCAGGTTGCCCAATTCACTCAGGTCTCAGATGCTCTGTTTCCCTTGCTGTGTTATTATCAGCTTGCACATGCAATGACTTGCCACATAAAAGAAATGTAAAAAGCTAAATATTGTGAGGGCAAGTCTAACAGCCAACACTGGTAAATGCCCTACTACTGCAAAATCTGGGCCACGGCCTTTTAATTGCACTAAGTGAAAAGTCAGCAATAAAATAAATCCTTGAGTGTTCCTAAAGAGTTAATAACAGCCAGCCTTGCAATTGGAATGCAAACTGAACATTATTTATAAAATTAAAAAAAGAGCATTGCCTTCTTAAGCATCTGACATCACACAAAGCAGCTAAATAAAAGACTGAGTGAGAGGTAATTAAAGTTTCACATGGCATTGGATGATGATTCTAAATTTAACTATATTCTCTCAGCAGACCTGTGTTCAGTGCCCCTATCATTGAAGCTTAAGTACATCTCCAGAAAGAAACTTCTACTGCAAAGGTTATCATGCTCCTTAAAATAGAAAAGAGCAGAATACCTTTGTGTATGAGAATCCAAACCCTCCATCTGTTATTCGTGCCTTTGCATCTTTGTCTAGTTTTTTTTCTCTCCTTTAGCCAAAGTATTCCTGTTTAGAAAACTTATATTAGAACACCAACATGTTTTTATTTTGGGAGAGTGGAAATATCTTTCTTCACTAATTCTCTTGCTCTTCAGCACCTCAAAACTGACATTGTGAATCCCATTCCTGCCAATAGGATAGCCTGGGTGTGGTGTATTCCTCCATGACTAGCATTGCTGTCACTCTTTGATAGCAGGAGACGTGATTTAAGTGGGTGATTCAGTGCTCCAACTTTTTGTTTCTGACAAACCTGGCAGAGAGAGGTGTTATTTGAGTGGCAACTGTCTGGGGACTTGAATGCACAACCTTCTTGATGGGAGTCAAGAGCTCAACTGCTTCATCTATGCAGTCTGCTCTTTGTGAGCAACATCTTAATATTTCTCATTTTAACATGGCACACATTCACACAATTCACAATGAGGTATTGGATAATGGCACAACAGCCTTATCAAAGTTTTAATATTCACTATGTTGTATTTGAACTGACATTGAACAAATGTGAAATATGAATATAACTTTCCAGTTACATGCTTTATATTAAATTAATTGATATATTATTTCCATATAGGTAGATTTAAATGCCCACTGCTCATTTTAAAGAATATTACATTGCATCGATCATAATTTTGAATTCATTTCACAAAACAACTATCCTTCATATTTTCTTTCATTACTGTATTTGACCTTAATTTAAAATAAAACATAGGAACAGGAGTAGGCAATTCAACCCCTCAAGCCTGTTCCACTATTTAATTAGATCATGGCTGTACCATCTCTATCAGACCTCCATTGACCACCTTTGATCCACATGCCATGATAAAAGGAAGGACTTGCATTTATATAACACATTTCACAAACATCAGACACCCCAAAGCACTTTACAGTCAAATAAGTACTTCTGAAGTGTAGGCACCATTAATGTAGGAAACGTGGCAGCTAATTTGCACACATCAATGTGATAATGATGACAATCAGCTTTTTGTAAAGTTGATTGAGGGATAGGTTTTGGTCTGGACAATATGGATTACAACTCTGCTCTTCTGTAGAATAGAGCCATGCGATCTTTTACATTTATCTGAGAGGGTGGATGGGGCTTCTGATAGAATACCACATCTGAAAGAGGACACTTCTGTCAGTGCAGTCAAGGAGTGTCAGTCTAGATTGCATGCTTAAAGTCCTTAAAGTCACAGCTTTTGGCTCAGAGGCAAGAGTGCTACCAAAAGAGGCACGACTGACACCTTTACCAAACAAAAATCTATGGATGAGAAATTGCCTCAGCCAGAAGCTTTCAGAAATAAAACCAGAAATTGCTGGAAAAAAACTCAGCAGGTCTATCAGCATCCGTGGAGAGAGAAACAGAGCTAACTTTATGACTCTTCTTTGGAACAGGAGTGCAGCAAGTTCAGAAGGAGACACGTTGAGGTGAACAGAGAAATTAAGACAGCTGATGGCTCGCCGAGAGTTCTCAATGAAAAGATCAAGAGCCGGTAAGAGGCCAGAGGGTGGGGTCCATGAAGGGGGAGAATACTGGGGGTAGATGAAAGGATCTGTTGAGCTAGGGGAGGACTGCTGCCCAAAGAAGTGAGCACGGAGACAAAGACGCTTGCAGGAGTGAGGTTGAGGTTTTGCAACCATAAGGCCATAAGACAGAGGAGCAGAAGTAGGACATTCAGCCCACCGAGTCTGCTCTACCATTCAATGAGATCACGGCTGATCTGATAATCCTCAATTCTACTTTCCTGCCTTTTCCCTGTAACCCTTGATTCCCTTACTGATTAAAAATCTGTCTATCTCAGCCTTGAATATACTTAACAATCTAGCCTCTACAGCCCTCTGCAGTAAAGAATTCCATAGGTTCACAACCCTCCAAGAGAAGAAATTCCTCCTTATCTTTTAAATGGATGACTCCTTACTCTGAGATTATGCCCTCTGCCCCTAGACTCTCCCACAAGGGGAAACAACCTCTCCACATCTACCCTGTCAAGCCCCCTAAGAATCTTATATGTTTCAGTAAGGTCACTTCTCATTCTTCCAAACTCCAATGAGTACAGGCCCAACCTAATCAACCCCTCCTCATAAGAAAATCCCTCCATACCCGGGATCAACCTAGTGAACCTTCTCTGGACTTCTCAGATGCCAGTATATCCTTCCTTAGATAAGGGGACCAAAACTGTTCACAGTATTCTAGGTGTGGTCTAACTATTGCCTTGTATAGTTTTAGCAAGACTTCCCTATTTTTATACTATATTCCCTTTGAAATAAAGGCCAACATTCCATTTGCCTTCCCTATTACCTGCTGAACTTGTATGTTAGCTTTTTGTGATGCATGCACGAGGACTCCCAAATCCCTCTGTGCTGCAGCTTTCTGCAGTCTTTCTCCATTTAAATAATATTCAGCTCCACTATTATTCCTGCCAAAGCACATAATCTCACATTTTCTCACATTATTTCTGATTGCCATATTTTTGGCCACTTACTTAATCTGTCTATATCCCTCTCTAGACTCTTAGTGTCATCCTCATCACTTGTCTTCCCACCTATTTTTGTGTCATCCGCAAACTTGGCAATAGTACATTCACTTCCATCATCTAATCATTAATATATATTGTAAATAATTGTGGCCCCAGCACTGATCCCTGTGGCACTCCACTAGTTACAGGTTGTCATCATGAAAATGCACCCCCTTATCCCAACTCCCTGTCTTCTATTAGTTAGCCAATCTTCTACCCATGCTAATATACTACTCCAAACACCGTGGGCTGAATTTTGCTGTCGGGTCCCGCTCACAGACGCGCAAAATGACACGGGATGACATTGGGGGGAATGCCCGACATCATCCCGCCTCATTTAAATCTTCAGGAAGGCGGGGGCACAGCAAAATCAGCTGTGCACCCGCTGACCAGTTAATGGCCAATTGAGGCCAATGACAGGATAATTAAAACAATTAAAGGACCTGCCCATCCAACCTTAAGGTTGGTGGGCAGGCCAGGAGCCCTGGTGGGCTTCTGAAAAAACATGAAACCTCATCCACCAGCGGGATGAGGTTTCATGTAGGGTTTAAAAAACTTTAATAACCTTTTAGTGAAAATTATTAACATGTCCCATCTCATGTGACATTGTCACATGAGGGGAACATGTTAAGGGTTTTTTTATTTTTCTATTTTTAATAATTAAACAACTTTCAGCGGTCTCCCTCAGGGAGATGTGTGCTCTTTCGTGTGCATGCGCAAAAGAGCGCACTTTCGCATTTGGGGAATTCCCCCCCGCCCGCATAGGCAGTGCATAGCGCTTCCCACCGGGCGTCACGCCATGGGCTTTTATCTTATTAAGTAGCCTTATGTGTGGTACCTTATCGAACGCCTTTTGGAAATCCAAATATATTACATCTACTGGTTCCCCTTAATCTAGCCTGCTTGTTACCTCCTCAAATAATTCTTTAAAAATTGTCAGGCATCATTTTCCCTTCATGAAGCCATGCTGACACTGCTTGATTATATTACGTATTTCTAAATGGTCTGCTATTACATCCTTTATAATAGACTCTAACATTTTCCCTATGACAGATGTTAAGCTTCTGGCCAATAGTTACCTGTTTTTTGTCTCCCTCCCTTTTTGAATAATTAAAAATTGGCAGTTTTCCAGTCCTCTGGGACTTTTCCAGAATCTAAGGATTCTTAGAAGATTACTACCAGTGCATCCACTATCTCTGTAGCTACTTCCTTTAATATCCTAGGGTGCAACCTACTAGGCCCAGGAGACTTATTGGCTTTTAGCCCCATTAGCTTCCCTGGTACTTTCTCTCCCGTGATAGTTATTGTATTTATTTCCTTCGCAACTATCGCTCCTTGATTATTTAGTATTTTTGGAATACTACCATGTCTTCTACCATGAAGGCTGATGCAAAGTATTTATTCAACTCTTCTGCCATTTCCTGGTTCCCCATTATTATTTCCCCAACCTCATTCTCTAAGGGGTTTATGTTCACTTTGGCCTTTCTTTTCATTTTTATATATTTAAAGATGTTCTTAGTGCCTGTTTTTATATTACTTGCTAGTTTACCCTCAAAGTTTATTTTATCACTCTTTATTTTTTTTTGGTCATCTTTTGTTGGTTTTTAAAACTTTCCCAATCCTCTGACTTAATGCTGTTCTTTGCCACATTGTATGTTTTTTCTTTTAATTTGATACCGTTCTTAACTTCCTTGGTTAACTGTGGTTGGGCTATCCCCTTCCTAGAATCCTTGTTCCTCACTGGGGTACATCTTTGTTGTGAGTCATGATCTATTTTCTTAAATGTTCCAGGGAGCAGAGTCGGAGGGCGGAGTTCCAGAGAGGTGAGTATAAAAACCTTACCTCGGGGATTCACGGACTAGTTCCAGGGAGCAGAGTCGGAGGGCGGACCTCGGGTCTTAAAAAAAAAATTAAAAGTGGCGTTACGGTAAATCTGTGACCTGATTGGCTGATAGGAAATCTACACTGAATTTGAAACTAAAACATTGTTAAACTAATTAAACCAAATAAATTAATCACTTAATTAATAAGTAGAGGGTATCTAGACCAGAATCAGGGGATTACTGTTCTTAGAATTCAGCATTTATAGTAGAAATCTAGCCCTAGGGAACATATAGTTAACAAGGAGTCAATAAGCAATTATTAGATTTAAATTAATTTATTAAATAGTTCTAGAAATGGCAGTTGCTGGGGTGAAGTGCTTCACCTGTGGGATGTGGGAAATCTGTGACGCTTCAAGTGTCGCGGACAACTACGTCTGCAGGAAGTGTACCCAATTGCAGCTCCTCACAGACCGCATGGATCAGTTGGAGCAGCAGTTGGATGCACTTAGGAGCATTCAGGTGGTGGAAAGCGTCATTGACAGGAGCTTTGGAGACATGGTCACACCCAAGGTACAGACAGATAGATGGGTGACCGCTAGAAAGGGCAGGCAGTCAGTGCAGAAATCCTCTGTGGCTGTCCCCCTGTCTAACAGGTATACCATTTTGGATAATGTTGGGGGGGCTGGCCTATCAGGGGAAAACAACAGCAGTAGCCAGAGTAGTGGCACCACGGCTGGCTCTGTTGTTCAGCAGTGGGGGGTCAAAGCACAGAAGAGCAATTGTCACAGGGGACTCTATAGTCAGGAGCTTGGATAGGCGCTTCTGTGGTCGTGAAAGAGACACCAGGATGGTATGTTGCCTCCCTGGTGCCAGGGTCCAGGATGTCTCTGATCGGTTACGGGACATTCTGAAGGGGGAGGGAGAACAGCCAGAGGTCATGGTACACATTGGTACTAACGACATAGGCAGGAAGAGTGACGAGGTCCTGCAGTGGGAGTTCAGGGAGTTAGGCAGAAAGTTAAAAAACAGGAACTCTAGGGTTGTAATCTCAGGATTACTCCCTGTGCCACATGCCAGTGAGGCTAGAAATAGGAAGATAGTGCAGCTAAACACGTGGCTGAACAGATGGTGTAGGAGGGAGGGTTTCCGATATCTGGATCATTGGGATCTCTTCCGGGGCAGATGGGACCTGTACAAGAAGGACGGGTTGCATCTAAACTGGAGGGGCACCAATATCCTGGCTGCGAGGTTTGCTGGTGTCACTCGAGAAGTTTTAAACTAGTATGGCAGGGAGGTGGGAACCAGGGCAATAGGTTAGCAGGTTAAATAAATGACTGGGAACCAGTGAATATGGCCAGTAGGTCTAAGAGGAAGAACAGGCAGGGAGAAATTACTGAACACAGTGGGACTGGGGGTCTGAAATGCATTTGTTTCAATGCGACAAATATAGCAGGCAAGGCAGATGAGCTTAGAGCTTGGATTAGTCCTTGGGACTATGATGTTATTGCTATTACAGAAACTTGGTTGAAGGATGGACAGGATTGGCAGATAAACGTTCCAGGATTTAGATGTTTCAGGCCGGATAGAGAGGGATGTAGAAGAGGTGGGAGAGTTGCACTGCTGGTTAAGGGGAATATCACAGCTGTATAACAGGAGGACACCTCGGAGGGCTCATGCAGCGAGGCAATATGGGTAGAGCTCCGGAATAGGAAGGGTGCAGCCACAATGTTGGGGGTTTATTACAGGCCTCCCAATTGCCGGCGGGAGATTGAGGAACAGTTATGTGGGCAGATTTTGGAAAGATGTAAAAGCAATAGGGTTGTTGTGGTGGGTGATTTTAACTTTCCCTATATTGACTGGGAATCACTTAGTGCTAGGGGTTTGGATGGTGCAGAATTTGTAAGGTGCATCCAGGAGGGCTTCCTGAGACAATATGTAGATAGTCCAACCAGGGAAGGGGCAATACTGGACCTGGTATTAGGGAATGAACCCGGCCAGGTGGTCGAAGTTTCAGTAGGGGAGCATTTCGGGAAAAGTGACCATAATTCAGTAAGTTTCAAGGTACTGGCGGATAAGGATAACAGGAGTCCTTGAGTTAAGGTGCTTAATTGGGGGAAGGCTAATTATAACAATATTAGGCAGGAACTGAGGAATCTAGACTGGAGGCGGATGTTTGAGGGCAAATCAACAACTGACATGTGGGAGGCTTTCAAATGTCAGTTGATAAGAATTCAGGACCGGCATGTTCCTGCTAGGATGAAGGATAAGCATGGCAAGTTTCTGGAACCTTGGATAACGAAGGATATTGTGAGATTAGTCAAAAAGAAAAGGGAAACATTCATAAGGGCTAGAAGGCTGGGAACAGATGAAGCCCATGGAGAATATAAAGAAAGTAGGAAGAAACTTAAGCAAGGAGTCAGGAGGGCTAAACAGTGTCATGAAAAGTCACTGGCAACCAGGATTAAGGAAAATCCCAAGGCCTTTTATGCATATGTTAAAAGCAAGAGGGTAGCCAGGGAAAGGGTAGGCCCACTCAGGGACAGAGGTGGGAACCTGTGTGTAGAGCCAGAAGAAATGGGAGAGATACTAAATTAATACTTCTCATCAGTATTCACCAAAGAGAAGGACTTAGCAGTCGATTTGTCTAGGGAAGAGTGTGTAGATAGCCTAGATCATGTTGAGATCAAAAAAGAGGAGGTGTTAGGTGTCTTGAAGAATATTAAGGTGGATAAGTCCCCAGGGCCAGATGGGATCTACCCCAGAGTACTGAGGGAGGCAAGGGAGGAGATTGCTGGGGCCTTGACAGAAATTCTTATATCCTCACTGGCTACAGGTGAGGTCCCAGAGGACTGGAGAATGGCCAATGTTGTTCTTTTGTTTAAGAAGGGTAGCAGGGATAATCCAGGAAATTACAGGCCAGTGAGCCTTACGTCAGTGGTAGGGAAATTATTGGAGAAGATTCTTCGTGACAGGATTTACTACCATTTGGAAGCAAGGTGCCTCATGGCAGACAGGTACAGAAGGTAAAGTCGCACGGGATCAGAGGTGAGCTGGCAAGAAGGATACAGAATTGGCTTGGTCATAGAAGATAGAGGGTAGCAGTGGAAAGGTGTTTTTTTGAATGGAGAGCTGTGACTAGCGGAGTTCCGCAGGGATCAGTGCTGGAACCTTTGCTGTTTGTAGTATACATAAATAATTTGGAGGAAAATGTAACTGGGCTAATTAGTAAGTTTGCAGATGACACTAAGGTTGGAGGAGTTGCAGACAGTGAAGAGGATTGTCAAAGGATACAATGGTATATAGATTGGTTGGAGACTTGGGCGGAGAAATGGCAGATGGAGTTTAATCCGGACAAATGCGAGGTAATGCATTTTGGAAGGTCTAATACAGGCAGGAATTATACAGTAAATGGCAGAACCCTTAAGTGCATTGACGGGCAGAGGGATCTGGGTGTACAGGTCGACAGGTCACTGAAAGTGGCAACGCAGGTGGATAAGGTAGTCAGGAAGGCATATGGCAAGCTTGCCTTCATTGGCAGGGGTATTGAGTATAAAAGCTGGGAAGTCATGTTGCAGCTGTAAAGAACCTTGGTTAGGCCACACTTGGAATATTGCATGCAATTCTGGTCACCACATTACCAGAAGGATATGGAGGTGTTGGAGAGGGTGCAGAGGAGGTTTACCAGGATGCTGCCTGGTCTGGAGGTTATTAGCTATGAGGAGAGGTTGGAGAAACTCGGATTGTTCTCACTAGAGCGATAGAGATTGAGGGGCGACTTGATAGAAGTTTACTAAATTATGAGTGGCATGGACAGAGTAGATAGTCAGAAGCTTTTTCCCAGGGTGGAAAAGTCAATTACTAGGGGACATAGATTTAAGGTGAGAGGAGAAAACTATAGAGGAGATGTGCGGGGCAAGTTTTTTATGCAGAGGGTAGTGAGTGTCTGGAATTCGCTGCCAGAGGAGGTGGTGGAAGCAGGTATGATCGTGGTATTTAAGAGGCAGCTTGACAAATACATGAATAGGATGAGAATAGAGGGATATGGACCCCGGAAGTGCAAAATGTTTTAGTTGATGGGCAATATGATCAGCGCAGGCTTGGAGGGCCGAAGGGCCTGTTCCTGTGCTGTACTTTTCTTTGTTCTTTGTTCTTTGCCTGCCATTGTTCATCATCCGTCTTTTCTGCTAAACTTCTTTCCCTGTCTACTCCATCCAACTCTGCCCTTATTCCTTTCTAATTACCCTTATTTAAGTTTAGCACAATTGTTTCCAGACCCAACTTTGTCATTTTCAAACTGAATGCTAAGATCTACCATGTTATGATCACTGTTTCCTAGGGAATCTTTTACTCTGAGATCATTTACTAAACCTGCCTCATTACACATTACCAGATCCAAAGTAGCCTGATCCCTGGTTGGATCCACAACATATTGTTCTAAGAAACTGCCCCGAATACACCCTACAAATTCTTGCTCGTGGCTACCTCATGCCAATTTGATTTTCCCAACCTACATGAAGATTAAAGTCATCCATGATTAATGTACTGCCTTTTTTACATGCCCTCATGATCTCCTGATTTATTATCTGTCCTACAGTATAGGCACTACTGGGGGGCCTATAGGCTACTCCCACCAGTGTCTTCTTCCCACTGTTATTTCTTACCTCCATATGGATTCTACATCTTCCGATCCAAGATCATTTTTTGCTATTGTACTTATTCCATCTCATACTAACAAAGTTACTGCACCACCCTTTCCTTCCTGCCTGTCCTTTTGAAAATTCACATACCCCTGAATATTTAGTCCCCAGCTTTGATCTCCTTGACACCATATCTCAATAATGGCTATAAGATCATACCCATTAACCTCTATTTGTACCATTAATTCATTTATTTTGTTCCGAATACTACATGTATTTAAGAGCCATTAATTTTGCCTTTTTAATATTTTTTCCTCCATTGACCCTATTTATTGCTTTTTTTTATGTTTGGAAACTCTGTCCTTTCTTGTCACACTCTGGGTATCATTACCTAAATAGCTGCCCTGCAAGGCTGCCATATCATTTTGCTTTGTAAGCCTCAGTATTCCCTTTCCAGAACCCTCCCCTCCTCTATCTAGTTTAAAGCCCTCTCTACAGCCCTAGTTATTCGATTCGCCAGGACACTGGTCCCAGCATGGTTCAAGTGAAGCCTGTCCCACCGGACAGCTCCCTTCTACCCCAGTACTGGTGCCAGTGCCCCATGAACTGAAACCCACTCCTGCCACACCAATCTTTGAGCCATGTATTTAACTCCTTGACTTTATTTACCCTATGCCAATTTGGCCATGGCTCAGTTAGCAATCCCGAGATCATTACCTTGGAGATTCTGCTTTTTAATTTAGCTCCTAACTGTTCAAATTCTTTCAGCAGAACCTCCTTTCTAGTCCTGTCAACGTCATTGGTACCAACATGGATAACGACAACTGGATCCCTCCCCTCCCACTCCAAGTTCCTCTCCAACCCTGAGGAGATGCCCTTAACACTGGCATCGGGCTGGCAACACAGCCTTCGGGACTCACGCTCACGGCTGCAGAGAACAGTATATACCCCCCTAATTATACTGTTCCCTACTGCTACTACGTTCCTATTTCCTCCCCCCACTTGAGTACCATGGTGCTGTGGTCAGTTCACTCATACTCCCTGCAGTCCCCTCTCTCATCCATACAGCTTGCAAGAACCTCATAACTATTGGACAATTGCAGGCTCTTTGAACTCTACCCCCTGGGTCCCCATACCTGCCTCACCTGCAGTCACACCCCCCTGTCCCTGATCACAGACCAAATTTGCATTACTTAATCTGAGGGGTGTGACCACCTCCTGGAGCAAAGTGTCCAGGTAATTTCCCCCCTCCCCCGATGTGGCAAAATGTCTGCAGCTCAGACTCCAGCTCCTTAACTCGGATCCAAATTTCTTCGAGCTGCAGACACTTACTACAGATGTGTTCACTCTGGGTAACCATTTCCATCTGTCCCCTACATCATCAGCCACTTCCTGTACAGAAGGGCGCAAGTGAGGCTGACCTCAGGTACATCGGAAGGCTGTCATCATACACCTTAAACAGCCCAACCAGCTGATACGATGCCAAGATTCCTAATTTGGAGATTCTGCAAATTCCAATCTTGGGCCCTGCACTAGCATAGATTACAGTGACACAGGCAGTTAAGGTAATATTTTGGAACTTGGCAAAGTTTCTGGAAGTATTCTGCAGTGTTGTTGAAGGTATTTTGGTGAGTGCCTGGATTTCCCAGAGAGTTTTGGTGTATCCTCACAGTGGGTACCAGAGGAATAGGTAACATGCCCATGCATAGACTGCAACAGGTATTGGGGCAACAATTGTAGTACAACTGGGTAAGTTTCATGGGTTTGAGAGGTGCTGTCAAAGAAGCCTTGGCAAATTGCTGCAGTGAATTTTGTAGGTGGTACCTACTTTAGTCAAGGTGCACCAATGGTGAAGAGCCTGGATTCTTAAAGTGGTAGGTGGGGTGAAAGTCTGTTTTGTCCTGAAGAGAGTGAAACATTTTGAGTTGGAGCTTGTTGGAGATGCACTCATCCAGGCAAGTGGAAAATATTCCATGGCAATCCTAACTTGTGCCTCATAGGCGGTGGAGAGGCTTTGGGGAATCAGGAGGTGAGTTACTTGTCCTGGAATTCCCAACCTCTAATCCGCTCTTGTAGCCACAATATTCATATGGAACAGAGTGAAGGGACAAAAGAAGGGAGGGTGAGAGCAGGGTGGAGCAGAGCAGCATAAAACGAGAGGACAAGAACACAATGGTATAAAAAAAGAGGCTGAGAGCAAAGCAGCAAAAGCTGGGAGTGGAGCAGGAAAGAAAGGAGACGCTGAGATCAGAGTGGAGCCGTGGAAAAGGAAAAGATAGGAGCACCGTGGAGCACCTTAAAAGAGAGCTCTGGAGCAGAGCAGTGTGAAAGGAGAATCCAGGAGTAGAGTGGAGATACACTGCTATCCGTGACTGGACTGAGCTGAATGGGGGAGAATATAATAGATAAAGAGCCCTGTGGGTTTAGTATACTGGTAAACTTTTAATTTAATTTAAATTAATCAACTAAAAAGAAAGACTAGATCAATTAATTAGCATGAGGCCGAAATCCAATTTGATACTTTATCATATTATTATAATCAATGTTCAATTAGTTAATCAGATCTAGGTGATAAAGTTAAAATAAAATTGCAAGGGATAGTAAAACTAGAGGATTCTGAAATCTTCGGTAAATTAACTTCTAAGGTGTATAGATAATAAGATTTAAGTTAAAACATTTAAGTTAATTCCCTATAACATAATGTGATGTCAGCACAAGGGAAGTAGCTGACTGCTGTGTAGCTGGTGAGTATTTAAGTCTTAAGTTTATTTCTATTAAGCCATTTAATACTCTAATAAATAGAGGTATGGCAGGTCAACTCAGTCCCAGGTAGTGCTCATCCTATTCCGTGTTTAAAGCACTGCAGGACTGATTAACAAGGGCAGAGTGGGACCTCTGCCCCTCAGTGGGGTTGAAGTTCCAACCTCTGGAGCTCCTGGCAGCTCCATCAGTTCTGGCAGTGCCTGGAAAGCATCAGTAGCCACTGCCAGGACTGCTGGTGAAGAGAGGACCCCAAGGCCTTAGATCCCTGGAGCAGGTAGGTCCAGGGTCTTAGGCTGGGAGGGTTTGGCTTGGTTAGAGAGAGGGCCGTTGGGGGAGAAGGGGGTGGGTTTAAGGTAGGGAGGGGATAGAAAGGAAGGGGGTTTCAAACTAAGGCAGGCTGCCTCGCAATCAGCAAATGACAGCTTCTGAAGAGAGACCCTTCCTTCCTTCCCGCCCTTTAAAAATCAGGCTTCGCACTCCCACCCTGCTGCCCACACCAAAAGTTTTCTGACGTGGGGGGCATATTATCAGCATCAATTGGCTTGATAACAAGCCTAATTGATCCTTAATTGTTCATTTAAATATGGTGGACGGTCTGCCGACTCTGCCGCCCACCCATCCCATGTTATGGGGTGAGCATGGGGATGGGCGGGAAGGCAGCGGGATGGGCGGGAAGGCAGCGGGATGGGCGGGAAGGCAGCAGGATGGGCGGGAAGGCAGCGGGATGGGCGGGAAGGCAGCAGGATGGGCGGGAAGGCAGCGGGATGGGCGGGAAGGCAGCGGGATGGGCTCCCACCCCATTTTACTTGCCCCCCCCGCAGGAAACCTGCCTGCCAGGGGCACATGAAATTCAGCTCAAGATGTTTCTCATGCCCTGACAACCACATGTGAAAGAAATGTCATCAGCTGGAGCAGCTCGAGCTCCGGGTTTCGGACAGTGAGCAACAGCTGGAGTCACTGTGGTACATCCTCGAGGCTGAAAGTTTTGTAAATAGCACATTTACAGATGCAGTCACCCTGAAGCTTAAGGGTGCACAAACTGAGAGTTAATGGGTGACTGCCAGGCAGTCAAGGAGGACCAGGCAGGTAGTCTAGAGGTCCCTTGAGTGCATCTCACTCTCCAACTAGTATTCTGTGCCGAATACTGGGGAGGGTAATTGTTCTTCTGGAGAGTGCACTCTGAGGGGGGAGTGTGAACAGCCAGCACTCATCCTCCTTATCAGTGCCAAGGACATAGGTAGATAATGGGATGAGGTCCTGCAGGTAGATTTAAGGGAGCTAGGAAATAAATTAGCAAGCAGGACCTCAAAGGTTGTAATCTCCAGATTACTCCCAGTGCTATGTGTCAGTGAGTATAGAAATAGGAGGATAGAGCAGATGAATGCATGGCTGGATAGATGGTGGAAGAGTGAGGGCTTGGGAGATTGGAATGAGTTCTGGGGAAGATGTGGCCTGCACAGGCTGAATGGGCTGCCGCTGAGCAGTGCCAGGACCAATGTCCACGTGGGGCAGTTTGCTATGGGGAGGTTTTAAAGAAACTTGGCAGTGGGGTTGGGAGTCAGGATATAGCATTAGAGAGGAAAAGCACAATGCACGTGCATTGGGAGAGACAGATAGCACTAGAGTAAGAAATAGTAAAGTAGTTGGTGAGGTCAGAGCAAGATGGAATGCAATAAGACCTAAATTCTGTTCACTGTACATATGTGAACATGCAGAGTATGGTGAGTGTTGATGCAGGTTGAATGTAAGAATATGAGGCCAAGATGATAATAGAGACCTGGTTAAAGAAAGGGCAGAACTGGTTTTGAATATTCCTGGATACAAGGTGCTCAGGAAAGATAGGGAATGAAAGAAAGGAGGGGGATTGACAATATTGATTAAGGAGAAAAATACAGTACTGGAGAGAGGATGTCCTACAGGGGTAAAGGACAGAATCTATTTGATTAGAGCTAAGAAACAATACTGGATGTATTTTATAAGCTGCTAAGTAGTGGGAAAGATATAGAGGAACACATTTACAGGGTAGTTACACAGAATGACAAAACACAAGAATTAGAAGAAGGAGCAGCCATTCATCCCCTCGAGCCTTCTCTGCCATTCGATAAGATTATGACTGATCTGATTGTGATATCAACTCCACATTCCTGTCTGCCCCCATAACTTTCGACTCCCTTACTCAGCCTTGAATATGTTCAATGACCCAGCCTCCGCTACTTCCTGGGGAAGAGAATCCCACAGACTAACGACTGTCTGAGAGAAAAAGAAATCTCCTTATCTCATTCTTAAATAGGAGACTCCTAATTTTTAAACTGTACCCCTTAGTTCTATAAGCCCCCAAAAGGGGAAACATCACCTAGCATTCATCCTATTAAGTCCCCTCAGAATCTTATATGTCTCAAGAAGATCAGCTCTCGTTCTTCTAAACTCCAATGGGCATAAGCCCAAAAGATAATCCCTTCATCCCAGGAGTCAGTTGAGTGAACCTTCTCTGAACTGTTTCTAATGTAATTTTATGTTTTCTTAAGTAAGGAGACCAAAGCTGTACACAGTGCTCCAGATGGGATCTAAGGCCCTGTAAAGCTGCAGTACCACTTCCCTACTTTTATGCTCAATTCCCCCTTGCTTATCACCACAGCAATGGCTGAGCAAGCCACTCAGTTCAAGGGCAATTAGGGATGGGGAACACATGCTGGCCTTACCAGTGATGCCCAGATCCCATGAAAGAAAAAAGGAAAAACAAGGCAAATGGAGGAGCAGAGGGGCCTGGGTTATTCCTCACATACATGCAATGTGCAAACATTGTTGAAGTTGGCAGAGCAGGTTGAGCAAGTGGTTCATAAAGCACTGGGGATCCTATAAATAGAGGCATATAGTACAAAAGCAAATAAGTACGGTGAGCCTTTATTAAATTCTGGTTAGCTATCAACTGGGGGATAGGTTTCAATTCTGGGCACCATACTTTCAGAAGAATGTGAAGGTGTTAGGAAGGGTGCAAAAGAGATTTAGGAGAATGGTTCCCTCGATGATGGACAGTTACATGGCTGGATTGGAGCATGATAGCTCTTATTGTTAGAGAAGAAAAGGTGAGAGATTTGATAGAGGTGTTAAAAACCATGACAAATCTGGATTGCATAGATAGGGTGAAATTGTTCACATTGGGTGAAGGGTTGGAAACCAGAGGACACTGATTTAAGTTGAATGGCAAAAGAACCAAAGGTGACATGAGGTTTTTTTTTGTAGCGCATGATTAAGATCTGGAACGTGCTGCCTGAGAGTGTGATGGAGGCAAACTGAATTATGGCCTTTGGAAGGGAATTGGAGAATTGCCTGAAGAGAAAAAAAATGCAGGGCTATGGGAAAAAGGCAATGGGGTGGGACTGCCTGAGCTGCTCTCGCAGAGAGCTGGCATGAACACGATGGGCCAAATGGCTTCCTTCTGTGCTGTAACCATTCTATGATTCTAGCTTGATACTGTCTCTTACCTCATTTTCTGACCATAAAAGCTTAACTACACAAGTGAAATTGTTTCACACTGCTTGCAGTGTTACTGATTATGATGATGGTATTGATTCAAAGCGCTGTAGCTCACTCACTACATTCCAATTAGATTCAAATGCAAATGAACTTGAAGTAAACAGTGTAATTATACCCCCCATGAATGATGATCCCATTTTTGGTGTTTCGTACATAATGCACAAATAGTAAACTAGCACTCTGCTTAATATAGCATGAGATCTATCATGTTCATGCCCATTTATCAAACTGAATGGTCAAAGCAGGAGCAGCATTTTGCTTTCACTTGCCAGACAGGGTGCAAATATCTACTTAATGATGAGTGTAAGAGGATGTGTCAGAGCCACAGTATTGCAGAAAGTCTGCATCAAGAATGACTGACACCTTACTACCTGCCAGTACAAGTAAAAGGCTGTCCAATTGCACTATGATTCATAGTCAGCCCTGTTAGTGACAGTGAAACGCTTGCTCCAAAAACAAATGAGCACAATTAATTTGCTCTGCCATCATGTGAACACATAAGACAGGCAATCACATTAACACACAGGGCTCGGTAATATAACTATTTATGGGGCGTTGCTGCCCTCTACTGCAGAAGATCTTTGTGATTTGCTGACTGCAATATTGATAGCATGCACAGGCACCGAGGGCAATAACTATAAGACTGCTTTTTTTGCTCCCCAATGACTGCCTTTTAAAGATTGTGCTATATAAAGAAGTGTTGGAAATAAATATGATGCGGCACGGTTTCTCCAAGTGCAATCTTGGCAAGCCCTGAAAAACACTAAGCAAGCTGTCAGTCAGAAAGACTGGATGAAAAGTGCTGGGCTGGAACTTCAGTATGTCAGGGTGAAAAATGTAATAGCCATGGCTCAGTCGCTTGCACTCTCACCTCTGGGTCAGAAGGTTGTGGGCTTGAGTTCCACTCCAGAGACTTGATTACAAAATCTAAGCTGACACTCCAGTGCTGTATTTGATGTGCTGCTAGAGGGTGTTAAGCCAAGATGTCTGGCCCCTCAGGTGGATGTAAAGATCTTATGGCATTATTTTAAAGAAGAGGGGGGGCTTTCTCCCTGGTTTCCTGACTAATATTTATCCCTCAATCAGCACATTATGGAACCTTGCTGTGCGCAAATTGGCTGCCACATTTTCTAACACTTACAACAGTGACTATACTTCAAATAACAATTCATTGCTTGTAAGATTGCTTATAAGCAATGTGGTTGACTCTTAAATGCCCTCTGAACAAGGGCAATTAGGGATGGGCAATAAATGCTGGCCTAGCCAGCGAAGCCCACATCCCATGAATGAATAAAAATAAGATGCTTTAAGCTAGCCTGTGGTAATAAGAGACAATGCATAAATGCTAGTTCTTTTTTTTAAAAGCATTGAATAATTGCAAAAAGTGCCTTCTGATCAGATCAGAATTTTATAATTAAAGGCTTCTATTATAGTATGTTTGGATCAAAATTATGTTTGAAATAGAATCCATTCATCAAAAGTCAAGCATAACTTAAAATGTATGTAAATGTGTGATGTCCAAAATAAAATTGGTTAATTCAAAGGTTATAACAGGAACATTCTTAATCAGTATGATTAGTGAATGCACAACACAAGTTCAGGTTTTCACTAAAGAGCAATGTCTCTACAAAGTCTCTCAAGGCTCCAATGAGGTGTCCATGGGGGCGCTGACACTTCTGGTGCGAAGGTACAGGGGTTAGAGCTCATGAAACTACCATCCACCGACAGCAGGAAGAGCAGGCAGATCATGACATCAACCATGCTGAATGGGAGGGACTGTTCCCATTTTGGACCTTTACTGTCAAGGCCACACTCTCTCTTAACCTCCCACCATTGAAGATGTATTCAATGACTTGAAGGACAAGCTGGCTAATGCTATTGAAAGGAATAATTATCTACCTACAGTCAGTGGCTGGATTATTTCTTCACCATGAGAGAGTCTATCCAACTTCTCTTGAAATTTAACAACATTGCCATTGTTGAATTCCACCCTATCAACATCCTGGGAGTCACCATTAAAATGAAGCTTAACTGGACCAGCTACATAAATACTCTGGCTATGAGAGCAGTTCAAAGGCTGGGAATTCTGTGGTGAATAACTCATCTCCTGACTCCCCAAACCCTTTCCACCATCTTCAAGGCACAAGTCAGAAGTGTGATTTTTTAAAAAATTCATTCACGGGATGTGGGTTCCGCTGGCTGGGCCAGCATCCCTAGTTGCCCTTGAGAAGGTGGTGGTGAGCTGCCTCCTTGAACCGCTGCAGTCCATGTGGTGTAAGTACACCCACAGGCCTGCACAGTGCTGATGGAATACACTCTACTTGCCTGGATGAGTAAAGCTCCAACAACATTCAAGAAGCTTGACACCATCCAGGACAAAGCAGTCCACATGTTCAACACCCCATCCGCCACCTTCAACATGCACTCCCTCCACAAACCAACACCCCATGTTTGCAGTGTTTACCATCTCACAGCCAGACAATTCACAGCAGCAACTCAATAACGCTTCTTCAAAGGCGCCTTCTAAGCCCTTGATCTTTACCACCTAATGCAGGACGTGCATGGGCACTCCACCACTTGCAAGTTCCCCTTCAAATCTCACAGCATCCTGAGTTAGCAGTGTGTCAATGTTCCCTCTTTGTTGTTGAGTCAAAATCTTGGAGCTTCTTTCCTAACAGCACTGTGGGTATAACAACACCTCATGGAATACAGCACTTCAAGAAGGCAGCTCACCACCACCTTCTCAGGGGCAATTAGGGATGGGCAATAAATGCTGGCCTTGCAAGGGAAGCTCACATCCCAGGAATGAAGAAAGAATAAGTTTAACTTCGAAGTATGGACTTCAACCGTATTTAAAACCAGTCTGTGGTCAATAAAACACTGTGCCATAAAACAATAAAACTGCATATAACAGGTGAAAGCAAGTAAATAATTGATGAAGAGGTGCATTTCTGACAGAAAAGATTTGGAAAATATAAGACATATTAGGTTAGGTAGAAAATGTAAAGGCAAAGTTTAAAAAATTAATCAAGAGAAATAGGAATATGCTATGTGGCCAATCGAGCGTGCTCTGCTATTCAACAAATTCAGGTCTGATCTTCTACCTCAATTCCACTTTCTCAGCCTATCTCCACATCCACTGATTCCCGTCGGGCTGAATTTTACAGCTGGGTGTGTTTTTGGCGGGGTTGGGGAGGCGGGGGCACATAAAATACGAGGGGTGGCAAGCCCCCCCCCTTTCCCCTCCCCACCCACCTCCTAGGTGCCCCCCATAAAATGGTAGATGGGCGTGCGGTAAAATCGGCAGCCCGCTCACCATTTTTAAATAAATAATCAAAGGTGAATTGAGCTTATTAACAATCCAATTGACTCATATAATACTCTGCCTACACCACAAAATGGCGTGAGCAGGTGGGTGGGAGTGGGCAAGCTATTTTTTGAAAACATTTGGTAAAGGCAGAAAGGAAGGGGGAGCACATCATTTGGGGAGAGCCCTTCACATAATGGGGGCACCTACCACAAGGTGTAACCCTCCCCTTTGACGTCCAAAGCGGGCCCTCCCAACACTAGGAGCTCCCTCCTCCCTAGGCTGCCCCACCCTCTCCGTCCAATACTCCCGACTTACCTGAGTCTGGCCCCATTGCTGCCTTCTCTGTGGCCCTGATTGCAGTCCTAGTAATGACCAACAGATTGGCCAACAGCTCTCGAGGGCAGGACATACTCCGGTTGAAGTAGGGGAAATCCCACTCTTGGCCTGTTGAGCCTGCAGGCAGCGTGTGAGCGTGTCAGGGTCAGGCTTCTTTTCAGTGCATCACCTGCCTGCCAACTCTTGCAAGGGGGCAGGGGGGAGGTGAAGGCAAGCAGTTCACCCCAGCCCCTTCTGTCAAATACAGCTGTTCATGTCCAAAGGTCCACCACTGATAGTCTTGAATGTACTCAATGACTGAGTATTCACAGCTCCCTGGGAAGGAAAATTCCAAGGATTCATAACCCTAAGTAATTGTAATTGGGATGGCTGATTATTTTTTATTCTCTCAAATAAAATTGGTTTAAAAGTGTGTTCCTTTGCTGTTGTAGGGCCAATATTAAAGTTTATTTCAGCATCACAGTTCTTGAGCTAGCAACTTGCAAAACCATTTTACCCGGGGTAATTCCCTGAAGTGTCAGGGACACAGGCTGGGATTTTCCATGCCCGCTGGCATTGGGTGTGTTCGGTGGCATGAGCGGACAATATGGCGACATTGCGAAGCCAGTTTGCTGTTGTCCACTCAGCTCATCGATGGCGGGCCGCATTCCCCACCATCGGATGTCAGAAACCTCATTGTAATACATTTGAATATCACAACAAGGCCAGCTTGCCAGACTCATTACCCGCCACCCACTGGATCTTCCGCCCATGTCAGTGGGAAAACACGCCGATGTGTTTCACAACAGCATGTATAAGGCGTGCACCTGGTGGGCTGCACTTTGCTCAGGGCAGCCTGCCTTGCTTGGGTCAGCACTCGCAGTCATCAGCGCCAGGCTTCACAGGCAGCACCGCATCACTTTTAGGGGGGCTCGCGGCAGGTCTCTACCTACCAGATCAGCCAAATTTGGGTGGCTTTTCAATGGCTGCAGGGCTAGGGCTTGCTTGGGGAAGGGGGGGAAGTGGCCTCAGGCAAGGGAAGAGACTGCAGGACGATAGCTGTGCTGAGGAAGGGGAGTATCCCAGGGTGTGGGTGGGGGCACACGTTGATATGTACAAGTGACCTCAAGATGGTGAAAGCTGAGGAGGCAGTCTGCAGAGGAGATGAGACCAGATGGACATGGTGTGTGAGAATCGGCGGTGATGTCCCTTGAGTTGGCAGTGAGTGAGATGCCAGTGCATAAGTGATGGGCTTGAGTGTGAGAGTTTAGAGTGATGAGACGGTTGCCATATCCTGGCTGCATGGATGAGATCATTCATCCCCTATCTGCATTGGATGGCCAACCTCTTCTGTGCCGCATTGGCTCTGACCACCACTGCAATCGTCTACCAAGCTGGAGTAGTAATGATGCTGCCCGTCCTGTGGTCAGAGCAGGGCTAGAGGACATCACAACAGGCCTCCACAGCATCCAAAAGGTGCTTGAGGGCAGCCTTCTTCTTGCCTTTCGGGGCCATGGGCTAAATCTTACCTATTTCTGGCGGGCTGGGCGGGGGTGGGCACAGAGCGCTCAGCGCTACCTGTGCGGCTGGGGAGAGGAGGGAAAGTCGTGGCCTGTGCTCTTTCGCGCACGGAATTGCCTCAGGAAGATTAAGCAGATAATAATTTTTTTAAATAGTAAAGTAAAAAATTATTTAAACATGTCCCCTCATGTGACAGTATTACATGAGCTGGGACATGTTTGTGAAGTCAAGAAAATATATTTATTTATGTTACACAAGTTTCAGGAAACCTCATCCTGCCCGTGGATAAGGTTTCCTGAAAGACACGAAGGCCGCTTGGGCTCTTCACCTGCCCGCCAACATTAACGTTGTACCAGCAGCGTTGTTCAGGTGGCAGGTGGGTAGGGTGGCAGCTGGATAGGCTAGCAGCTGGGTGAGATAGCAGGTTGGTGAGGTGGCAGGTGGATAGGGTGGCAGCTGGGTGAGGTTGTAGCTGGGTAATTGGGTTGGGTTGGGTCAGGAGAGCGCGTTAGGTTGGGTCATGCGGGGTAGTCAGGTGGTGGGGGGAGGTTGTCAGGTCTGGCCGGGATGGCAAATCAGAGCCTGCCCGCCATCGAAACGGTGTGAAGACCCGCCATCGCGGCCGGCGGCTAAAGCGACATTTTCCCGCCGGCTACTGCATTTATTGCAAATCTGGGATGATTCCGCCCCTTGTCCTTCCAGGTGGGAGAGGTCACAGATTAAGGTGCTGTCAAAGGAGCCTTGATGAATTTCTGCAGTGCAAATAAACTGGGAGAATTTCCATATAGCTCATAAAGTAAGGCAGAAATTCAATTCTCAGTGTACCAATGAAGCTCTCTTTCAACACTCATGTACATGACAGATTATGTGAATTTATTAAAACGTCAATTATATTGGAAGCATATAAATGATGGAGCCCCTTCTGAAGGAACATAATAGTTAATCCTAAAGACATTATTTATAATTGCATGTTTTACGAAGGTAATGGCTTATACACTTTGAGGACCGATTAAAGCTCCAGTGAACTAAAGTGTGAAAGAGTGACTTAAAATCTTTCCTTTTAGTTAACTTCAGTAGCAATGAGGCTCACCAAAAGAATTATGCAGCTGTTTTACTGCCAGACAGTGCTAATCAGGATATTCTTGACAGTATTAATTTGCAGATATTAAAGTAATGTAAAATTTAGTGGACTGTGAAAATTCTGCAGCAACTGAATGTGTTTTATGTCACATTTTAAACACTGGAAGATTTAGGTATATTGGAAATCCGCTTGGAAAAAAAATTGACAAGGGGAGGATTGTGCCATTATAGTCTTTTTATTGCAATGCAGACATTATCATTACACCTCAATTCAAGAATTTTGCATAATGAAAATATATGAGGTAAACTATTAAGTAAAATTTTTGCATTAAATGAAACACATGCGTAGAGCAATAGATCTTCTGCAACACTTCTCACCCTAAGTTGGAATGTAACATGTAAATTCTATACATGTTAAATGTGGAAATTAAAATCAATCAGAAGATGCAAGTGTATCTGAGTTTTGGAAAGGTTTTGGTGATTAAGGAGACAGTGAAGTAAGTTTTTAACCAGTTCCTGGGAAATTGAATGCTGAAAATCAAGGCAGATTTATTGTTTTGACCGCTAGCATACTTAATGCATGAAGCATGCAATAAGTGAGAATCTTAATGTATTGCCAATGGAGCTTAAATACTCTGCTTGCAGTAAATCAGATGAGCAGCTGCTTTATATAGTCAGGAGTGTTGTGCCATGTAATCCATAATATATTATTCTGCTGCAGAAAGTTAATCCTGAGATCAGGGTGTGTGGTCTAAGCTGTTGTGAGCGCCAGGTCCTGCACTTCCCCCAAAGTTTTAGTGAGGCATTTTTGGGGGCAGAGCTTTTTTCCATCCCAAACTAGGCCAATGGTATAGGGCAACATGGCTGGGGGCTGCCAATCTGATCACATCTGTTTCCAGCTGGGCAGGTTAAGTTAAAATTACTCCCAATGACTTTTTATCATTTTACAAACCATAGATGTGGGTAGGTACAGTAACTGTCATCATTTTATATCAACAACTAAAGACAGGCAAATCAATATTTAAGTGTCCTGGTAGCAAGGACCATGTATTTATAAATAATCTCTGATGGCCACATGGCTACAATCTGTATCAACGGGTTAAATTGAAAATTGTCATGGACAGAATTTATTTCTTTCCTTTCACTCCCCATGATGAGTACGTTTGTGAGAGAGGGGTGTGTGCTTTCTGACCCTCAGAGTGATTGCCCCGATGGAGTGAGTCCAGCAGCAAACTTTTGTGAGTTCAAAATAAAGAAGGTTATTTGTTTCCTATAATTTACTCCAGGTGTTTAAAACTCATCATCTTACTCACTCATCTCACGTGTACTAGCATACACACAAAGAATAGTTCTAGGTGAAAGTAAAACAATATGGCTATGACTTATAATTATCTCAGTATCTCTTGTGGAAGGCCTGTAGTTTCTTGGATTAAGTTGATACTTTTGTTGAAGTGAAGATCAAGGTATTGCTGTTTATTATCTTGGCTGCTTAGATGACATGTAGCTAGTTCGATGGCTTTTTATGGAATTCTCTCTCTGCAAGCAGTTTTTGCTGAATTTAAAGCAGACAACCAAAGTGCCTTCCTCATCATGTGACTTCCACAAGTTCAAAGTCTCTTTTCAAAACAAAGAATGGTGTGCCGATTACAGCTCCTGTGTTGTCATTTGACACATTGAAATTTTGAGATAGTCAGTATTTTTGTACTTGAATGACCCATTCAATTGACAGTACCCTTTTGAATTAGCTTCAGAAAAAAGTGGTTCAACATTAGTCTGGAAGGTTCCTTTGGTTCCCTCTTAAGACAGGAAAGTGGTTTCAATCCTCAAAAGAGGTCAGGTGATCCTTGGGCAACCATATTTCGCAGCCTTTTGTTCAGATTTTCAAATAAAAAGTATTGGCTGAAATTCTAAAACATACCGGACAAAACCCAGGTGCAAAGAAACTTGTCTCATTATTTTCTAATGTGCCTTAAACGCATGTAAGATTTCTCCATGTTGTGCATTGTGCAGGGTTAAAATGTTCCCTCTGCCAGTGCAGGACAATCACAATTTGTTATAATAGCCAAAAAAAATCTATTTTTGATGGCAAAATTTCAAAGCTTGAAAATTTAGAATGGCGCAAGTTGGGAAAGATAACAATTATAATATATATTAAAGATAGCTGCAAGCTATGTTGGTGCAGAACCACAATACATTTATGTCTATTATGTTAAAACAACGTAACATAAAAGATACATGACACAGTGTAATTGGACATTTTTGCTCTGACCATATCTATTGAAAAAATGCATTGTATTCACAGAATCACAGAACTGTTATGGTGCAGAAGGAGGCCATTCAGTCTATCATGTCTGCACCAGCTCTCCGAATGAGCTTTATGACTTAATGCCTTCCCCCTGCTTTTTCCCCATAACCCTGCACATTGATTCTATTTAAATAATCATCTAATGCCCTCTTGATTGATTCAGTTGAACTTGCCTCCATCACATTTCCAGGCAGTGCATTCCAGACCCGGGCCACTCACTGTGTGAAAAAGTTTTTTCTCACACCACATTTGCTTCTTTTGCAAATCACTTTAAATCTGTGCCCTCTCATTCTCGATCCTTTTATGAGAGGGAGCAGTTTCTCCCTATCTCCTCTGTCCATCCCCCTCATGATTTTGAACACCTGTATCTAATCCCATCCTAGCCTTCCCCTCTCCAAGGAGAACAGTCCCAACTTCTCCAATCTATCTTCATTACTGAAGTTTCTCATCTCTGGACCATTCTTGTAAACCTCTTCTGCACTCTCTCCAATGCATTCACATCATGCCTATTGTGTGGCGCCAAGGACTGTAGACAATACTCCAGCTGAAGTCTAACTCATGTCCTAAACAAGTTCAGCATAACCTCCTTGCTCTTGTACTCTATGCCCCTATTAATAAAGCCTAGGATACCGTATGCTTTACTAACTGCTCTCTCCACCTTTCCTGCCATCTTCCATGATCTATGCATGGATGCACCCAGGTCCTTCTGCTCCTGCACACCCTTTAGAGTTGTACCCCATTTTAAAAATATTCTCTCTATGTTCTTCTTGCCATAATGAATCACTTCATATTTCTGTGCATTGAACTTCATCTACCACCTATCTGCCCGCTCCACCAACTTGTCTATGACCTTTTGAAGTTCTGCACTGTCCTCCTCACGGTTTACAGTGGGGAACTCCACTACAAACCTTCCTCCAGCCCGAAAAATATCCATTAAACATTACTCGTTGTTTCCTATTACGCCGCCAATTTTGTATCCAATTTTGTATTAAAACTGCAAATGTTAGCAATCCAAAGCAAAAACAAGGCAACTCCATTGACATCTGCAAAAAGAAAAGATAAATTAATCTTTAGAGTATAAACCTTTATCAACTGCTAAGATGGTCAGAGGAAAGAAGGTGGGAATAACGATAAGTACAGATACAGAAAGGTCCTCTGAAGAAGGGTCATACAGACTCGAAATATTAACTCGGTTTCTCTCTCCACAGATGCTGCTAGACCTGCCGAGTTTTTCCAGCATTTTCCTTTTTTGTTACAGAAAGAAGCCACTTCCATCCAGCTAATCTCAATAAATAATTTCAGTTGCCCTCCCTTAGATACCTATTGAATTCCCCTTCATTTCCCTTAATTTACTCTGTTGATTGAATGGGTTTTCTTGTTGTACAATGCAGTTAAAGATCTGGTAGCCATGGCTTCCAAAAATCCATCCGGGGCTTGGCTTCCTTTGAAAAATTGAGTTAGATGCTGGAGTTTCTTAAAATAAAGGTGTTGTGGCAGGTCCTGATTTTTCTTCTTTAATTAATTCTCAGGAGGTGGACATCTCTATCAAGACCATCATTTATTGTCTTTTCCTCTTTGCCCTGAAAATGCGATACTGGGCCTTCTTCTTGAACCACCGCAGTCTGTGGGTTAGTTGAATACAGCTGAGTGACTTACTGGGCTACTTCAGAGCTAAGTCAGAGAGTCCACATCTTATTCTGAGAACGGAGTCAAATATCAGTCAGACATGTTTCCTTCCCTAAATGAGATCAGTGAACCAGTTGAGGTTTCCCCACAATCCAACAGCTTCACGGTCACTCTCAATGGTAGGTTTTTATTTCCAGATTGAAGAAAAAAAATAAATAATTCAAATTCTCAAGCACTCATGGAGGGATTTGAACTGATATTTTCTGAATGACTGTTCAAGTAAAATACGCTACTGCATTCAGAAAGACGTGCAGCTAGTTTGAATGCAGAAGCACATCGAGGGAGTGATATCCATTCCTGTCGATGTACATTTGGCCATTACGAATATACAAATATATGAATTAGAAACAGGAGTCATTCAGCCCCTCGAGCCTGCACTGCCATTCAATAAGATTATGGCTGAACAGATTATGGTCTTAACCCTGTATAGAACCTTGATTAGGCCACACTTGGAATATTGCGTGCAATTCTGGTCACCACATTACCAGAAGGATATGGAGGTATTGGAGAGGGTGCAGAGGAGGTTTACCAGGATGCTGCCTGGTCTGGAGGTTATTAGCTATGAGGAGAGGTTGGAGAAACTCAGATTGTTTTCACTAGAGCGATGGAGATTGAGGGGCGACTTGATAGAAGTTTACAAAATTATCAGTGGCATGGACAGAGTAGATATTCAGAAGCTTTTCCCAGGGTGGAAGAGTCAATTACTAGGGGACATAGATTTAAGGTGAGAGGAGAAAACTATAGAGCAGATATGCGGGGTAAGTTTTTTACGCAGAGGGTAGTGAGTGTCTGGAATTCGCTGCCAGAGGAGGTGGTGGAAGCAAGTATGATAGTGGTGTTTAAGAGGCAGCTTGACAAATACATGAATAGGATGGGAATAGAGGGATATGGACCCCGGAAGTGCAAAATGTTTTAGTTGACGGGCAATATGATCGGCGCAGGCTTGGAAGGCCGAAGGGCCTGTTCTTGTGCTGTACTTTTCTTTGTTCTTTGTTTGTCCACATTCTGCCTACCCCTAATAACCTTTAACTCACTTGTCCACATTGAGGAATGGAACATATAGATGAATAACATCTATTGACCCTTTGGGCCTTTACAATCTCACAGGCAGTAAAATTGCAATGCTGTGTAGTGTTGTCTCTATTGCTCATTGGTTATGCTATTTTGCAGCAGGAGGATTTGAATCTAACAGAAGGTAGTGACAAAAAGAACAGATGTAAAAGGAAAATTCCTCATTGACAGAATGGGAGTGGAAATCAAGATTTGTGTGAAGGCAAACAAAAGCTGGAAAGTAAAAGGGTGAAAAAGAAGCAGTGATACCTGCAATTAAAAAAATGATCCTGATCTCAAATAATACAAGTAACCATGGTGGCGAAACTCTTAACTCCATTAACGTTAGGAGAAAGTAAGCATGTATAAAGAGCTCCAATTAACTGATCATCTATGTTCAGCACAGTTCTACCCATTTTTATCACTTCAAAATGTAAGAAAATATGCACTTGTTAAGGCTTTATTAATGTTATTAGGCCAGTGAAGGCCATTAAAAAGTCAATTGGTGCTGATTTTTCATTGCCCATGCAATTTCACACTCATCGCACAGGCAAAATGGGCAGACAGCTAGCCAACAATTTCAAAAACTTCATCCACAGCAGAGGATAAAAAGGGTCAGCAGCATTGCCAGTGTGAGTAGTGAGGAGTTTGGTAGATAGTTTGCTGCTGGTGATTTATTGGTATATGGCAGCTTCAACTCAGTTCAGGGCTTCATTTTTAGAATTTCCAGGCTTCATTTCAGGACTCCTTGTTGTCTCCAAGGACCCCAGAGAATTCAGACCCTTCCCTTCCAGGTATCAGACAGCCTTCTGTTACCCTAGTAATAGGGTTTGTGGTCTCCGCTGATGGCACCTCCACTGGGGAGGAAGAGAGGGGCAGAAGAGAGAGGAGGCCAGGTATCCCAATGCAGCTTCCAGGGGAGGAATCTGTGGGAGGAGAGGTGCAGGTACGGGGGGTGGGGGAGTGGGGGGGCGGTGGTGGTGGTGCAGGGCCAGCTGGCAGTCCAAGGTGGAAGGGGCCGCAGGAGAAGCCACTATCCTGCAGCCAGTGTTTAAAGGCAGTGATGCAGCTACCTCAATATGTCCGAGGTGCAATGCCGAAGGAGGCTCCAGCTCTCCAGAGTGACTGTGACGTCAATCTGTCAGATTTTTGGGCCTGAGATCAGCTCCAACTGTGTGGGTGGACACCCCATGCCAGTGGCTCTGAATATCACAGTGACCCTCAACCTCTATGCCTCCGGCTCTTTCCAGGGGTCAGTGGGGGATCTGTGTGGAGTCTCCCAATCAGCTGTCCACAGTTGAGTCAAGCTGATGATGAAGCTCTGTTCATGCGGGTATTGAATTCCATTCATTTCCATATGGACGAGGCCAGTCAGGCTGAATGATCCAGAGGCTTTTCTGTGATTGCTGGGTTCCCCTGCATCCAGGGTGCCAACAACTGCACACATTTGGCCATCAAGGCCAGCGGGTCAGCCGGGTGCCTTCGTCAACAGGAAGGGATTCCACTCCATGAACCTGCAGATAGTGTGTGACCATGGGATGCATATTCTACAAATCTGTGCAAGGTACCCTGGCAGCTCCCATGATGCTTACATCCTGAGACACTCCCAGGTGCTTAGGCTCTTCAGTACTCCAGCCTGACTGGATGGATGGCTGCTGGGTGGCAAGGGCTATCTATTGTAAAAGTGACTTATGACGCCTCTCCACCGCCCAAGAACAGAGACTGAACAGCGGTCTAACAGGCGCTACGCCTCCACAAGGGCGGTGGTAGAGTGGACCATAGGCATTCTGAAGACTTGCTTCCGATGCCTGGACCATTCAGGGGGTGCACTACAATACACTGATAGTGGTTGCATGCTGCGCTCTCCACAATCTGGCACTGGCAAAGGGGGACCCACTGGAGGAAGAGGATGTTGACACAGCTGCACAGGCCACAGATGATGAATGCAGTAGTAAGTCAGAAGAGGGCCATGCTGAGGGTGTGGGGACAGACCTCGGTAACCTCCAGGGAGGCAGGGACACCAGGGGTGCCTTGATCCAACGCTCCTTCAGCTAGGCTGCAAATGAGCACTACCACCTCATGTCAGGGCTGCCATCTCCAACCTGGATGTCTGAAGTGGCCCTTTCCTGTGACCCCAAAGTCCACTCAGTGCCTGTACAATAAAGTTTAGAGCCACCCACACCCAGCATTACATACTGGCGTACGCTACACCACATTCAATAAAAAAGGTGAAGTACACTCAGGCCATTACGACAAAAGAAAATTTATCTCATGTTGACAGTCAAAACAAATTAACAGAACCTTCTCTGGTCTTCAACCCCAGGTCACTTAAATTAAACAAAACATTGCACAACAGAAGATCACACGTGACTGTCCCTCTTGTGCTAATGGTGCAAATGCATGTTTGCGAGTGCTACGTCTTGGTGCCCCCCCTCACTGGTACTGGCACTGGCATTGGAAGTAGTCTGCTGACTCTGCTGTCCTGTTAACCTTGATGACCTTGGTGGTCGTCATCTGGCTAGTGGAGCCTGTGCTGGCCCAGCGTGGGAGAGAGCAGCCAGTTCCATGGCTGGCATCTCCCCAGTCAAAGCAGTCTCATTAGATGCCACTGTCGCAGGCAGAGGAACAGAGGAGCTGCTCCTGTCACCCAGAGCACACTGAGAGGAGCCTGCAGAGAAGACCGGTAGCTCGAGCACCAATGTGAGGGCGTTCTGGACCTCCCTGCTCACCATTGATGGGCAGGCACCTAGTTGGGATACTGGGTGCCTCATCCATCTCCCACACTGGCACTGACCACCTGAGATCAGTGCCTGTGTGAGGGCTTGCAGGTCCGAGAGCAACCCCAGGAACTCCTGATTCTGTTCCTGGAGCTGCCTCTCCATGAGAGTCGCCACTCTGTCAATGGAAAAGGCGCTCAACCATGAGGGTCAACACAGTGCTAATGCTCCACATGGACTCCTCCATAATGGAGGTCGTGGCATGCATACCCTCCCACACATCTCGCTGGACATCCAGCATCTGCCGCTTAATGGGCGACTCCAGAGGCTCACCATCTGCCTTCGACTGAGCATCATCCTGGTCTCTGGCAGTCCTCTGACTTCCGGCGCCCTGGGCACTCTCTGCCTCTGCCTGCACCTCAAGTGAGTGTGAAGTGCCCTCACCGCTGTGCACCGACATTCTAGCTGAAGATCTAATGCCCACTGAGGTGCTGGTGTCTGCGCTGGTGCACCTGGCTACTGGCGGTCCTCTGGCATCAGAGATGGGTCTTCGGGGACCCGCAATTGATTGCGTGGTGGCAAACCTAAGGGAGAACACCGACATGTCATAAGTTTAAGTCATCACACAGTCACTGTGCATGCCTGGCAGCCTGCTGAGAACATGGAGATCTGCATCATGGTGCCATCATCTTTCAATGATCAATGGGGACTCCAGTTTCGAGGCTCCCATCAATGGTGAGCCTACACAAGAATGCTTGCAACTCTTACCTCTGTGCACTGCGCTCTTACCTTTGTCTGACACCCCAGCCTCTCCACGGCCAGTTGACCGAGCTGTGTGCCGGCTCACCAGCTCCAAGGCGTCCTGCTCAAATCTGCTTAGGATTTGGAGGTTTGAGGGGCCTCCACTTATCTGTGACCTTTCAATGTTGTTGTGGCTCCTCTTCTCCTGAAAGGACAGAGGAGCATTCATTAGTCCACCCTCTACCTGCAGCGCCATAGCAGTCTGGCCAACCCCACCTGAGGAACAACTCGCAGGGTATATTCGAGTCGTGGCCCTCGAGCCGCAAGGCACTCAGTCCAAGCAGCCAGGGCTCACCCCCTTGGCCAGCTCCAGCGTCACTGACAATTGGCACTCAGGCTGTAGCACCTCTGAGTTCCACGGGGAGACTTCAACAAACTGACCCATGCCAACACGGTACACACCCTTCCTGGGCACAGCAGGTCTTGGAACCTCTTGCGGCACTGGACCCAGGCGCGCTGCACCACATCATGGCTACTGACCAGCACTGCCACCTCCTCCCAAGCTCTTTTTGTTAGGTGCAGTGGCTTCCTTCTTCCATCCCTGGGGACAAAGGTGTCTCCTCCTTGCACCCACCTCCTCCAGGACAACCATGAGACACTCATCAGAAAACAGGGGGCCAAGTGCCCACCTGACCTGCCCTCCCGCCTGGCATCTGCAGTCGCATTTGTATCCATAATTTTTACTTTCCTGCTGACAACACCAAAGATTCCTTTGTCACTGGCAGCCTTCCAGGGCCTGACTGCCAACTTTAAACCAGCCGCCAGATAACCATTGGACCCAGCGGCCAACAGGCCCCTGCCCACTCCTTCCTGACCATTGGGGAGCCGCCTTAATTGGCCCGGTCAGCATGAAATCGTGGTCAGTGGCCGATCGCGGATGGCAGGCCGTTTCCCGGCCACTCCCGTGCCTGCCGACTTCAAATTTCTGGCCGTGGAGCAGTGTTCCGTACTGGGTTGCTGAGACAATCCGATATCCCATCCCCTACAGGAGCAACCTCTGTCCTCCCCAGTGATCTGGGCTGCAGCTTTCTTGAACTCTGTGAGATCAATGATGTTGGCCGTGCCTCCTCCCACCTGCCCACCCCGCCCACGTCTCCGTCTGGGAACTTTCCCGCCTCTTGTGGGCAAGCATGGCCTGGATGAAGACACAAGCAAGGCATGTACTGAGAAGGCATGGAGCATAGGTTAGCAAAGATTCATGCCCCTTGTGTGCAGTGAGCCCTCCCCAACAGGCCTGAGGATTGAGAGTGCGCAGCATGATAGGTGGGGTGGTGATGATATAAATAGTTGCTTTAGTCTATCATTGCTGATTTGTCCCCTGGTAATGGTTGCCTGGGGTCTCTAAAGAGAGTAGCCATTTGAGCACATGATGCTATGATGAGAGTTTGATATTAGAGGGAGGTGAAGGATGGTTTACCCTGGCGGAGTGGATGAGATCAATCATCCTCTTCCTGCACTGGATCTCGTTCTGGGCATGGAAGGAAGGGGTGGGTGTTCCCGAATGTGGTTTCCCCCCGCCTTTCTCATGTAGGCCTCAAAAAATGGCCTGCTCAACCCTGCCTGACTGCCCATGGGACCATACTTTGGCAGGGACAGCTTATTATTCAGGTCTGTAGGCTTGCTAACAGGCCAAATTGAACTTTAATTATTCATTTAAATACAGTGGGTGGGCTGAAGATTTTGGCACCCGCACACCTAGTGTATTATGGGGACTGGGTTGGAGGTGGGCAGAAAGATGTTGGGCTAGGCACTCAACCCCACCGCCAAAAGCACATCTGTTGCGGGGGAAACATAAAATCCAACCCCATGTCTCTGTTAGAAATCTCACAATTTGCATTTTATGATTTTAATAACTGTTCTTCAGCTGAGTTGAAACTAGCTGCACCCATATCCAGGAGATTGAAACCCAAAACCTCAAGAGCGGCTGGAGAAGCATTGATGAAACAAGCTGCTACTGCACCTATGACCTCTGCCCCTGCCCTGTTCTCTCCTCTGTAACTTCCTTTAAATAGTTACCTAATTTTCCTTTAAAAGATGCAATGGATACTGCCTCAAAAGTCAGAGGAAAGCCTATCCAGTTGCATTTTTCCTGCGGTACATACTGGGTAGATTTTAATAGTAATTACCTGGTTTCACAAGGAGCTTTCTGTTCTACATTTTAACTTGTTCCACTGAGCAACCATGGGTCTTAAGCCAACTTAAGCCACCATAGGTCCTTCCGTAACTATGCAGGTTGGTTCCTGATGGCCTGAGCAGAGAGGCCACGGTAGCTTTCCTGCCAGCTGAAGGCAGCGTAAACCCAGGTGAGGCCCAAGTTCTTAAAAAACTTTCTGTGTGTGTCCATGTAGAGCAGAAGCGTTCCTCTGGGCTGCACAAGGAAAGTTTTGATCTCTCCTGCCGTGGATTCCCATGAGAGGCTCCTGAGCCAATCCCACCATTTACCTGGAAGCAGGTTAACATGGTTTGGGCCTCATTTCTGGATCAGTAGGGGAGTTTACAACTTGCCTTGTTACGCACAAGCCACAAACCCACCAGTGTCCATCACAGCATGTCTACAATTTTGATGAACACCTCCCCTTGATATTCAATGGTATTACCATTACTGAATCCCCCACTATCAACACACTGGGGGTTACCATTGAACAGAAACTCAACTGGACTAGCCATATAAATGCTATGGTTACAAGACCAGGTCAGAAACTGGGTATTCTGCAATAAGTAACTCACCATCATTCTCCCCCACACATCTGTACTCACTTGGATGAGTGCAGCCCCAAGAACACTCAAGAAACTTGACACCATCCAGGACAAAGCAGCCCGCTTGACTGGCCTATCTACCACCTTAAAACTCAGTCTCTCCACAATCAACAGACAGTGGTAGCAGTGTGTACCATCTTCAAAATGCACTGCAGCAACCTGTCAAGGCTTTTTTGACAACACCTACCAAACCTGTGACCTCTACCACCTATAAGGACAAAAGTAGCAGATGTATGAGAACACCACAAGTTCCATTCCGAGGCACACAGCATCCTGATTTGGAGCTATTTTTTATTATTCATTGATGGGAGGTGGGCTTTGCTGGCTAGGCTGGCATTAATTGTGCTCCCTTAATTGCCCTTGAGAAGATGAGCTGCCTTCCTGAACCAGTCCACGTGTTGTAAGTAACCCACAGTGCTGTTAGGGAGGGAGTTCCAGAATTTTGACCCAGTGAAAGAACAGCGATATATTTCCAAGTCAGGTTGCCACTGGCTTGGAGGGGAACTTCCAGGTGGTGGCATTCCCATGTGTCTGCTGCCCTTGTCCTTCCAGATGATAGTGGTTGTGTGTTTGGAAGGTGCTGTCTAAGGAAGTTTGGTGAGTTCTAGCAGTGCATCTTGTAGGTGGTACACATTGCTGCTACTGTGCGTCATTGGTGGAGGGAGTGAATGTTTGTGGAAGGGGTGCCAATCAAGCGGGCTGCTTTGTACTGGATGGTGTCAAGCTTCTTGAGCATTGTTGGAGCTGCAGGCTAGTGGAGAGTATTCCATCACACCCTAACTTGTGCCTTGTAGATGGTGGACAAGCTTTGGGGAGTCAGGAGGTGGATTACTCACTGCAGGACCCCTTAGTCTCTGACCTGCTCTTGTAGCCACAGTATTTATATGGCTAGTCCAGTTCAGTTTCTAGTCAATGGTAACCCTTAGGATGTTGATAGTGGGGGCTATACTGCTGTTCCTTCACTTTAATTGGATCAAAAGCTTGAGGCTCCTTTAACTGCATTGTGTGTGTGCATCCATTAGATGCACTGCACAATTCAAGAAGGCGTCTCACCATCACCTTTTCAAGGGTAATTAGAGATAAGCAACTAATGCTGGCCTTGCCAGTGCCGCCCCCATCCCATGAAAGAATTTTTTTAAAATCTCAGCTACTTTTACTTCTATCTCTGTGTTAACATTTCGTCTGTCACTACAGCTCATTGTATACAACTTTTACAAAGAGAACTTTCCATCATGACCTTATATGTGCTACTACTTCACAGTGATATTTATTCTTTGCCACTGTACTCTTTGTTAAGTCGTGCACCTTCTTTCTCACTTCATCGTTGACACTGAGTTCTTTATCCCTGTCTAATAGTCAAGTTTTTATTTCCTCCTTTACCTATTTGAACTTGCCCTCTCTCATCAAAAATGCTTCTGCTTAGTTCCTTAAAAAGCTCACCAGGACTTGTACCTAGTTGGTAAATTGGTACACACTCAGCTAGCAATGATTGCACATTCTGCAGCTGGTTTAATGAACTTCTCTACATTTATACCCATTAGCAGCTCATTAGCTGATTGAGAAATGTTAACGCATCATTATTGTGGTTTGGTCATAACTGGCTGAACTTCCTCATCACCAGCATTGCAATTGCACTCTCTGGAAATGCACATTTGTATGTTACTAGTGTCATTAGTAAGTCATCAATCTAAACAGAAACAAATGTGTTGCCCATTTTTCGAAAGAAAATTAGGTATTTCAGTCCTTGACTTTGCAGGCAGTGTCAAGCTCTTTGTGCTTATAATAAAGAACCCAGCATCAACAACCTCATGAAATATTCAACAAAGAAATCATCCAGCTGTGCAAAAGAAGAATCTTTCCTTTGACCACTGTTAGAGAAAAAAAAAAGCAGAAAGCTTGGTGTAAAACTGCACTAAGACGAGTCTGGATTTCATGAACAAGTGCAACAGAACCAAATACAATCAATTAAAACCCTCACCACCAAGCATCAATTCAGATGTCACAAATGTGTTCATGCTATGTCTGCATCAAACAATGGTTGGATGTACGTCAATAAACATCATATCACTAGGGTCTTTATGTTGTTTCTTTTGAATTTCATGTTGGGTTATCTCTACCACAAGCCAGTCTTGAATATTTTTCGCATTGTGGATCTCCTTACAGATCACTCCTCACTGCCAAACGCTGCTCAGAAGCTAAGCCATTTACTTGCTGCTTAAATGAACTCTTAAATACACTGCTAACAGAAGCTGAAAATGTAAATGTGCTCTGCCAATTTAGAACATCAGCGAAGGCTGCTTTTTGACTGGGCTTTGTGCTACTTATTCATACAAGCATCTTTAGCTTGTATTTTTGCCTTGTAAGATACCTAAATGAAGACTGCAAAATTAAGAAGACTCCTGCAAAACTAACAATAGCAATTATTTTTCCTGCTTTACAATATTGGATATGTTTAACAGTCTCCCTGGAATAGCAGTTGATGCAATTCATATTAACCTGAAAAAGAGTTAGACAAGTACCTGAGTCAAAAGTGGGACATCAATATTGCACTAAAAATAAAGAAAGCAATGAAAACAAGTCCTGCATTTGTATAGCAGCCTCAAGAAGTCCCAAACCGTTCTACAGCGAAAAAAATACTTTTGAAGTGTAGTTGTAATGTTGCAACGTAAAAATATAGCTGTCAATTAACACACAAGATCCCACAAATAGCAAGGGAATAATGACCAGATAATCTGTTTTTAGTGGTGCGAGTTGAAAGCAAAATATTTGAATATTTGCCATGTTGTAGATTTTCTATCAGGTCACTCCTCATTGTCAAATGCTGCTCAGAAGCTAAGCCTTTTCCTTGCTGCTTAAGGAAAGATTTGTTAGGATACCAGTGGCTAGAACAGACTCGGCTGAGATGTTCTGGAACACAAGGGTTGCCATGTTGCTGGAGTGGTGGGATTCTGTGAAAAATAGCCAACAAGGGTTGAATAGGTAACAGTATAATTACCACTGAAGACCTGGGAATATTTTTGAAGCACTTTTTTTTTTCAGGAGATTAATCAGGGAGGATGCACACCATGAGAAAGATATGTTTTCTTATGTTCTTATCCATACATTTCGGCTGAATAGTTATTTGAAATCATTTTTAGTAGGCTCATGAATCAAAAGCTATTGCACGTCACTTATAGCATTGTACTCAGGCTTCTCAAAATATACAAAAAAGAAATATATGGGAAAACATCTATATTTTTCAAGTCTCCACTTCTCAGTTAATCTTTGGGCATTTAATCACCATCTCCAGAAGTGTGGCAGCGTACATATCACATCACTTTCGTCTCTGCTGAGAACAAATATATGTCCAATGTTCCAGAATGGTGCAGTTTGCAATGTGCTGTCTTATTCTGTGTATTCATGTAGCAATGCTGCAGTAAAAGTTCATCACTGAGGGAGATCTTGAAATGTGCAGCACCCTTATACTAGTGACGTGCCAGCTGAGGATCCTAAATGTGCATCATGCTGCGCTCTGTGTAGTGTACATCTCTCACTTATGATAGATATTCCCAAAAGTGATACACTGTAGAGGTTTGGCAGTGAACCAGCTTGCCATCCTTCACTTCTACTGAGAATCTGCAATGCTACACTGTGCAGTGCACACCTTCACCATCATTTAGGATTCTATTCAGCTTCACCAATGCATTTATAGAGGGAATTCTTCAAGGGATTCCTATGTAGAATAAAATATCAAAACAGAAACATAATGCTTGACAAAGTCACAAGGTGATTTTAGACGTGCATCTGGATACAAGTGACATATGGTTTTGATAATCTTATGTTGACTGTCTAAAAGCAAATGTGATTCATATTAAATTCCTGCTAGGATTCCAGTCCCTGAAAGAAATGTGGTTTTGTCAGAGTGGTTATTAAGAGGTGAATTTGACAAAGATATATTGTTTAACCTTTCAAATGTACATGAGTGATTTACATACAGAATTATATTTATATTCATGTATGTATTAGAACAATGTTAAGCAGACAGTGAAATGGGAACACTGATTTGTAACTGTAGGGTCCACAGATTGTAGCTATGAGTTATCTCTTCTAACTTGAAACAAATTTGAACTGTACATCACAACAATCTTATGCAGTGGCCTGACAATGTTCAGTGCCATTCAAAATATTTTGCTGTAACCAAAGAAAGCGATATTTTACTTATCTAGGATGGCTAAAAAAACCATCTTTGATGCTTAACAAAATGACATGCTAAATCAGAAGAAGAAAATAACAAATCCCAACAGATAAAGTCAAAGGGAAGTGTGGATTATAATGATTGTTAAGGGACAACGACATTATGCATGGCAGAGCATATTAACAGTGGTTCCTTAGCAAATTACTCTTGGCCCATAGCAATTTTTCAATGTAAACAAAGGTAATTACTCATAAAATATCTTACAGATAAGAGAACAATGAGGTTGCAAGAATGTTAATAGTGTTATAGTTAGCCTCTAACTGTAAGTTTTATCATGGTACCTATTACAAATGATTGTACACTTGACTCTAACAATTAAACGCTTGAAGCATAACTTTGATCTTAGCATTTAATATAAAGACACCTAAATCTACTTGTATGCCATTCCATCCTATTCAAATTTCAGATTTACTATTTTAATCAATGTCTCTCGTTCTTTATGTTTGTTGCTTTTTCTCGATGCATTAACAGACAAATGCTTTAGTTTGGTATTTCTTTCCTTTCTTTTGTTCTCCCAAATCTTGTATTTGCTTTTACTGTTTTGCCCTGCTTAACCTGATTCACATTTCTACTTTCTTAATTCTGCGCACCTACGGTTTACTTTCCCTTCCAAATTGTTTAGTCTACTCTCTTGTTCCTTTCCACCCTGCTATACTAGTTTAAAGGTGGGTCAAAGGGTCACATTCAGGACAGTTTCTTGGCTTTAGTTTGGTTTCAGATTGGAAACAAATGGTCCAAGAACAGTGCAGTCTTCATATCATGGGATGTCATTGACATCATGATTGTCACCGTCCAGGACAAAGCAGCCCGCTTGATTGGCACCACATCCACAAACATTCACTCCCTCCACTACCGACGCACAGTAGCAGCAGTGTGTACCATCTATAAGATGCACTGCAGGAATTCACTAAGGCTCCTTAGATAGCACCTTCCAAACCCATGACCACTACCACCTAGAAGGACAAGGGCAGCAAATAGATGGGAACACCACCACCTAGAGGTTCCTCTCCAAGTCACTCACCATCCTGACTTGGAAATATCCTTCACTGTCGCTGGGTCAAAATCCTGGAACTCCCTTCCTAACAGTGCTGTGGGTGTACCTACACCACATAGACTGCGGTGGTTCAAGAAGGCAGCTCACCATGACCTTCTCAAGGACAACTAGGGATGGGCAATAAATGTTGGCCAAGCCAGCGAAGCCCACATCCTGTAAATTAATTTTAAAAATGATTCTTTAAAACATTTTCTTTTCTTAATTAAGTCACTATCCATCATTGAAATGCACAGCAGCACCAATGGGTTTTTAATGGTTTCTTTGTGAAAGCTTTGTGATGCTTCATGATTTCCTTTGCTTATTCTCAGTCACCTTAAGAAATGGTTTGCTGTCTCTTACATTAGTTTCTCCTGTTGGTTCAGTTCAAGATTTGGTTTGTAAGGCCCCAGGTATAACTATATCCAGGAGAATGTTTGACTTATCTGATTTCCAAAATTCATTGTTTTCTTCTAAAATAAGCAATCAAACTGCACATGGATTGTCTATTAGGATGGTGGCCATGATTACGTTCCATGTGGGTCACATTCTAAAGAGAGAAAGAACACACATGTGTTGGGATGGTGTTGGTTATAGAACATGTCTGTTAAAGAAGTCTTCGTAATCTTCTGTATATTGACAGCAAATCTTTATTAACTTCTTGTAGCTATATTCATATATACAGTAGGGTACAAGAAAGGATCTATCTCCATGTCTATGTCTTAACATGATCCTGTTCAACACCACACTGACCCTAGACCTGCATCATGTGCCTTCTTACATCACAGTGTGGGTGGTACTGTACACAGTCCCACATTAACTGTCTGAGTGCCAGGCCCTTATACGACAATGCGCAGAGCTTACAGACTGGAGTGACAAGCATTGTTGTCAGTGGATAATCTTTTTCACCCAGTAACCACTCTTTGCAGTGATGGTTGAAATACAGCTGGCACTAGGAATGCTGCAGAATGAAAATACTGGGGCATTGATCTACATGATATGCTACCCATTTCCAGATAGTGGCAACACGTTAAGGGAGTTGAATCCCTTTTGGTTCAAGCACATAGCAGAGTTGGCATGAGGCACATAGAATGCATGCAGTCAATGGCACTCTGTACCATGGGAAATCCTGCAATCCTTGAGAATTTTATTGCTCTCACCACCTACATCTCTCTGGCAAGATGAAGTTGTGTCCCTTTGCATGGAAAAATTCAGCGATTTTCCATATGCACTGCAAAATATAAAATATTGCTAATACCTACAGCAGCAGCTTACAAGGAGCCTGATGCATAAAGGTTCATAGCTACACTCACCTTGACAACCACTGGCAATGTGACTCATGCCCTGCTCAGATGTTGGAGTTGCGGCTGTAGCATTGGCATATTTCAGTGACGACCTCCTTCAGGGAACACAGTTGTCTCAGACAATGGTCAACACTGAAGTTCAGGTGTAAGAATTGCTCCCTAAACACCCTGATAAATATGGTCTCCTGCTATGAGCTCTTCTTCTTCTTATCCTCCTCCATCTTTGAGCAGCTTGTCCTGCTCTGCATGACCTCTGCTCATTCTCCCAATCATGCTCGGTTCCAAGATAAAGGCTCGTTAGCGCATCCATGATTGGGAACAACTGACTGTGAGGAAGACTTAAGTCAGGGAAAAGTACTTCAGCACCTACCACACCACTCCCTAAAAAGCCTTGAAACTTTAAACAACTATAAAAAGTACAAACTATTTGTAGAATCATAGGAACCGCTGGAGAAGATCAACAAGCAGCTAAGCTTTAAGTAGTTGATGATCCCTTTGAATAGTGCTGGTGTAGTGCTTCATGCTGTTTCATGTGCTGTAAGGTTAAGAAATAGTATTGTTGGGTCATGAAAGTTCAGAAGGGCAGCATTGGGATCAAATCAGCAGTACATGCTGATTGATATCATTGATCTGCCTGTTCTACACGTTGCCAACAGACATTAGGTGTGCACTAATCCCTTTACTTATACAGCATCCAGTGCCCTTTGAAACATTAACAGGTGTCACAGCATCCAAAATAATTGGCCTTACCAAGCTCAGTTTCACCGGTTTTTATGTTTGCTTTGCACCAAAGTAAATGGAGTGAATTACTGAAGATGCAGCCTCATCAAAGCATTAAGCAGCTTCAGAATGGCATTCTTGAGCTTGTACCCTGCTCAGCATGTGTATGAAATGTAGAGTGGCACATGTCAAGCTTAGAAGGAAGAAGAAAAGGAAGTTGAGAGGAGCATTGCTTGGAGTGGTGTTGCAGATAGTTAAAGGGAGAAATTATGATGGAGAGAAAGCCAGTGGCAACTTGGAAGATAGAGACGAGAGGGAACAGGATGGAAAACCTGCTACACAAGCTGTTTGTGCTGATGAGAAATTGGGTAGGAGGGAATATGATAGCAATAAAGGATGCTGAAACTGCGTTTAAACAAAGTTTATAAGATTATAAATATTGAAACAGGGAAACATGCCAATTCTACCAATGTTTAAATCCATCACTTTCCTATGCATGAAAATTCTGAAATGACTTATTATTTGGAGTTTAATCAGCTTGTAACTGCAGGGGCTTAGTTTCTGCAAAGGCAGCACTAGTTTCTGAGCTGTTACCAAACGAATTTCATTTATTTATATGTACAACTGGAGAGGAAACCATGCAAAGACTAAGATCTCTGACATGAAACACAATGAGCAATTTAAGCATTAGTCATATCTGAGGAACTAAGTACCGAGGTAACCTGATTGCGCACACAGCTTTGTCGATATTGTTGTCACAGAGTTTTGTTTGTGGACAACTTAAATGTTAGAGAATGATATCTAATAATAATCGAATCCTCCTGCTTTAATGCTTTGGGTTATATTTGATCAGAGCTGCAGTCATATAACTGTAATTAGAGATTTTGGCCATCTCTAAACAACTTGCAAAACTGTTAGATATTTACCAAAGACCAAAGTTAATATACATATTTAAGGGAGTAACACTTCAGGTGAATACCATACACTGACTTCAAAATACCATTATATTTTTCAGTTACTAGTTCTTATTCTAGCACGTCAGAGAGTCTGTTTTGTGGGTTGCAGTAACATTGCCAATTAATTCATTCTTGAGAAACCTGTATATAATCGAACAAGGCTCAATTAAGGTTTTTACCTCTGGGTGTTGACTTTTAAAATGGTTTCACAAAGTTCCAGTTTTAAATCACAGAATCATGGAATTGTTACAGCACAGAAGGAGGCCATTTGGCCCATTAAGTCTGCAGTGGCTCTTTGAATGAGCAATCCACCTAATGCCATTCCACTGCCTTCTCCCCACGTAAACCTGTACATTCTGCTTTTTCAGGTAACAGTCTAATTCCCTTTTGAATGCTTCTCCAATCTATCTACTTAACTGAAGTTCCTCATTCCTGGACAAGGAAATTCTTGGGTGATTAAATGATGCAAATCTTGCTGAACTTATTGAAGGAAACCATTTTTAATAGAGATAAACTACTGGCTTCAAAAATACTCAGAATCACAGAATTGTTACAAAACAGGAGGCCATTTGGCCCATTATGCCTGCACCAGCTCTCTGAATGAGCAACTCACCATTCTCCTGCCCTCTCTCCGTAACCCTGCACACTCTTTCAATTCAAATAACAGTATAATTCACTTTTGAATGCTTCAACTGAACCTGCCTCCACCAAACTCTCAGGCATTGCATTCCAGACTCTAATCACTCACTGTGTGAAAAATTTTCTCCTCATATCACTTTTGCTTCTTTTACTAACTACTTTAAATATATGCCCTCTCATTCTCGATCCTTTCACAAGTGGGAACAATTTCTCCTTATCTACTCTGCCTAGACCCCTGATGATTTTGAATACCTCCATCAAATCTCATCTCAGTCTTCTTTTCTCTAAGGAAATGATTCTAACTTCACCACTCTATCTTCATAACTGACATTCCTCATCCCTGGAAGCATTCTTGTGAATCTTTTCCGCACTCTGTCCAATACCTTCACATCATTTCTAAGTACAGAACCTAGAACTGGACACTGTATTCTGGCTGAGGCCAAACTAGTGACTTATACAAGTTTAAGATAACCTCCTTGCTCTTGTACTCTATGCCCCTATTAATAAAGCCCAGGATACTGCATGCTTTATTAACTGCTCTCTCAACCTGTCTTGCTATCTTCGATGACTTTTGCACAGTTACGCCCAGGTCCCTTTGCTCCTACACCCCGTTAGAGTTGTACCCCCTATTTTACACTGTCTCTCCATGATCATTCTATCAAAATAAATCACTTCATATTCCTCTGCATTGAACTTCACCTGCCACCTGTCCCCCCCATTCCACCAACTTCTCCATGTCCTTTTGAAGTTCTACACTATCCTCCTCGCAGTTCACAATACTTCCAAGCTTTGTATCATCCACAAACTTTTAATTGTGCCCTGTACACCAAGATTTAGGTCACTAAATTCATGGACTGTTTTCTCCTTTCTGGTGGGATAGTGACTGGTGTGGGGGTGAGGTAAATTTGACCTACCATTGCAATCCGGCATGTGATCGTGACTCATTATCCTGGGTTGAGGGTCAGTTAGCACACAGGACAGGCACCCAGCTTCATTCTTGTGACCAAGAGGAGTCCATCACTGCTAAATAGGAGATTCCAAGTGGTGTTGCTTTTGGATTATCTCTGCAACAAGTAAAAGGGAAGAAGAGGATTTAAAGGGGCTGGCAAGCCATAAGGAAGAATTTATCTGAAGGTTTTTCAGGCCTTGGCTGAGATTGAGGACTACAAAGGCAAATATTTAGGATCAAATTGGTGAAGACCCTCTCCTTCCATTCTGACAATCTGAGGCTGTTCTGCTGCCATCCCAGTAACCACTCCCAGCCAGCTCCACGGAATGGCAGCAATGGACAGGAAGCAGGAAAATCTACAGGAATCACAAGCCCTATCTCCTCACTGGCATTTGCTTGCAGTGGGTAGGGATGGGTTGACTAGTGGTGAGGAGGGGTTGTTGAACATGCCACTTAACCTTGACCATTTTCCACCACCATTCTGTCTGACTTCAGGCAGGATCACGGAACAAGGTCCAGCTCTATGTTTTGTGTTTGTTTTTTTTAAAATGTCTCCTTTTTCTCATGTTTCACGCCCAGCAGAAAACCATGTTGTAGGAGATGTTTTAACCTTTGCAGCATAACAGGGTTTTGCAGGAATCTAGAACATAGTAGATGAGATCCATGAATGTATTGAACCTCCTCCAATCACCTTCACTGCCGGGTAGTGCTTAGCCTTAACTCATTAAAATAATGCCAAATCTTCAACATTTGTTAAGTTTCATGGGACCAGAGTCTGTACTGATGCTGACTAAGGGCAGAATTTTTCAGCCCAGGTGCAGCGGGACCAGTGTCATAAAATGCGGTGAGCCGTTCAAAAGCCCATTGATCCGGAAAATCCTACCAATGGGGGGTGGACTGTAAATTTGCACACTATGGGTACACACCCAAGCTATAATTGTATGGTCTCTATAAATTTTGTCTTTCTTAAAACCTTTCTGGAGCCTGCTTCAGGCATGGTTTTGGAACTCTGTATTATCAGAGTGGTGGACCACACGCTTCCAGATGAAAATGTGCACATGTCTCCTGTCTGCCATATTGGATGCTTAGTAGTCCAGTTAGCGCTCAAACGTCAGCATTGTGGGATGTGGGCATCGCTGAAAAGGCCAGCATTTGTTGTCCATCCCTAATTGCCCTTGAACTGACCTTTGCTAGGTCATTTCAGAGGGCAGCTAAGAGTCAGCCGCATTACTGTGGGTCTGGACTCATATGTAGGCCAGACCAGGTAAGGATAGCAGATTTCCTTCCCTAAAGGACATTAGTCAACCAGATGAGTCCATATTTTTTTCAATCCATTTAATTGAGCTGCCTTTTCCTCTAGTTTTACAGTTGGTGCACATCACTCCTAGATGTATCGTTATCATTATTACTCCAATTGCTCATCAATAATAAAAATGACAACATGCCAAATATTAACAACATGAATATTTTTATTCCTATTGTACTGCATTGTGTGCCAGAATGTTTGCTCCCTTTTGTATTATGAAATAGTGTGAGTTTCACCATATTAAAACTTAATGGAAATAATAATGAAATGAATGTGCAGCAACAGCTGTAGCAATATCTTTTCTCCCATCAAGGACCCTAACATGCTTTTGACAGCATCAATGACCAGAGAGCTACAAGCTGTCATGTAACTGGCATTGATTTGAAAGCCAGATGCCTGTCCTTATGGTGCTGCAGGAGGCTGAGTCCTGACTGATAAGATCCAGATCATGATTTTGCCATGAATCCCCAAATTTCTCATTAAACATCTTGTTCAAAGTGTGTAGAAGCTGGTAACTGTTACATTTTGGATTGTTTACCACAGCATCTCCATAGTAGCAAGGTGAACATTCTTGAGAACTGGTCTATGTTGCATTATTTATGCATATATCAACAGGGATCCTCGCAGAAAAATAATGCATATTAAAAGTTCACGAGATAAATTCTTTCACTTGGCAACATAGCTTGCAGCAATGTGACATGACTACTCTGAGAGCTACACTGAGCACTGAATACCTGCTCAACACTGTATGCGTCTTCTAAGGTGTGACCTATCACATCAACGACTGCCTGTTCAGATGTGGTCCCCTGTTGTTTGTTTTTATTAAATGCTGGCTTATTGTGTAAAAGAAAAAAAAAATAGAATTTGTAGATATTAGAACAGGGCAATGACTATTTAGCAACTTGCACACCAGTAAGGTATGGTCAGCACCACCATGGCTTCTATTAGGCTAATTAGCAGGGCCAAAAGAGTTAAATTACGAGAATAGAGTTATATCCCTTCAAGCATTGATGATTAAGGCAGATCTAATTGAGGTGTTTAAGATGAGTAGATAGAGAGAACAATTTTTTTTAATGGGATGTGGGCATTTGTTGCCCTTGAGCTGAGTGGTTAGCTAGGCTATTGCAGAGAACAGTTGCTCAAACCCATTACTGTGGAGTCACATGTAGGATAGACCTGATAAGGATGGCAGGTTTCCTTCCCTAAAGGGCATTATTGAACAGTTTCAGTTTCATGGTCACCATTAATGAGAATAGCTTTCAATTCCAAATTTATTAATTGAATTTAAATTCCACCAGCTACTGTGGTGGGATTTGCAACCATACCCCCAGGGCATTAGCCTGGGCCTCTGAATTAGTAGCCCAGTGACATTACCACTACACCAGCATCTCCCTGAGAGCTCATGAACAAATCCAGGACAGGGGCCGTACTTTATAATTATAGCTAGGCTACTGCAGAATCATCTCAGGAAGAGCTTCTTCACACAAAGGGTGGTGGAAACCTGGAGTTCTCTCACCCCGAAAAGTTGTTGCGGCTAGACCAATTAAAGATTTCAAAACTGAGATTTGTGGATTTTCATTAGGCAAGGAAATTTAGGGTTATGAAACCAGGGCAGTCAGATGGAGTTAAGATGAAGATCAGCCATGTTCAAATTGAATGGTACAGAGGTTTCTATGGGGAGAATTTTCCCCCTGTCACGGGGGGTGATGGGGGGGGTGGTGGGGCTAAGCGGAAGCAGGTGGGCACGCAGCCAATCAGGGTACAGAATCATCTTCAATTCATTTTGCTGAGCACAGCTTAACTATGGTAACTATCATGAATACACATGAGTGGGTGACTCAAGATTGCTTTGATTTTCAAAGAAAAGCAACTCAAAACAATTTCTTGATATCAAACACAATATCAACAGTGTCCCATCTTCACTATGTCCTGCTTCTTTGGCAGAGGCTAATAATCATATAATGTTCTTAATTACTTATGAAAATGCCAATGGAAGAATATATGCAATCATGAAAAAATAATAAGTGTTTTGCTTTCAACGTGAATTCTCTAGCGTTTTTCCTGTAAAAAAGATGCTTCACTTATCTTGTTACATCCTTACAGATAATGACCATTTCCCAAATTTGAGCATACTGAAATAATTCTAAGTAAAATAAATACAATAAAAGCTGAATACTTAAACATCTGACAATATGTTTTTAATTCTTGAAAATGTCCTATTTAAATACAAGACTATGCAAGAATGCTTATTGGCGTTTTCCTTCCTCTGTTTTGGCACAACGCCAATGCAGCATATTGGTAGCTGATGCTAACTCTCTTTATACTGGCATCTTAATCGGTGAGCCCTGTGGGAAAGTGGTGCATAACTAAGTCAATTATACACATCCACCCTCTGCCTTGTGCAAATTTCCACCACTGGCAGATGGGTATGTCAAACTGAACAGCTAAGGCCATTTCTTATGCTGTTTCTGCATAGATTGCTTAGGGACATGGCAAGTGAATTACTTAAAACTTAAGCCAGATTTATGTAAATTGTAATAACTAGTATATATTTCAGTTCAGATTGAAACAGCTTGGTCTCTCCATTTATCAACAGGGAAAAACTGCAATAAATGTATTCCTCTACTGTGCTTGTGTGCCGAGGGAAGAGGTGGGGAGGGGGTGGTTAGGCACTGCACACGTTCACCTCAGGGCTCCCCCAAGCCCTCTTTCATCCTCTTTCAATGACAATAACTCACATTTTATCTAGTAGCTGTAAAGTAACCCAAGTCACATTACAGAGGTGTAATCAAAATAAACAAGGTCATCAATCCAAGGGAAATGCTATTAGGAGCTGTGGTCAAAAACTTGGCACAGACTTGAATTTTAAAAGAATTTGGGGGGTAGTGAAGTGGAGAGGTGGAGGGGATTAGTCAGCAAATTTAAATAGTGCAGGAATTATAAATCTGCTTACTGTCCTTTGGCAACACTATGCATAGACATGAGTCCACCCTCCATATGTATGCTGATGATACCCAACTCTGTCTCTCTAACAACCCTCTCGCCACCTCCATAGTATTGTTACTATCAGGCTGTTTTCGCCACATTAAGTTTTGTATAAAGTTCCCATTTCTTCTAGTTAATCACCGGGAAGAATTAAGCTTTAGTCTTCTGCCCCGCCACACTTCTGTACCCTCATGCACAATTCCAACCCTCTCTCTGGACACTGTGTATTGCCAAACTAGGCAACTGCAAACTTTGCATCCAATTTGACCCTGAGTTGAGTTTCCATCTCCACATTCTCAAAGACCACCTTAGTAATATAGCTTGGCTCAGCCCCTGCTTCAATCCTTGGTCATTGAAACCTTCATCCATATCTTTGCCACCTCCAAACTTGATTAATTCAATGGTCTTCTGGCTAGTTCCCAACTTCCCTAGTCCAAAAACTACAAATGCTGGCCCAGCCAGTGAAGCCCACATTCCGTGAATGAAAAAAAAGCTAATCCAAATCTCTCATGCCCACATCCTATCAAATGCCAAGTTTCATTCACCCATCACCTCACCCGTACTGAACAAAATTGGCTCATAGGAACATAGGAGCAGGAGTAGGCCATTCGGCCCATCAGCTCTGCTCTGCCATTCAACTAGATCATGGCTGATCATCTATCTCAACGCCACTTTCTCACGCTATCCCCATATCCTTTGATGTCATTAGTATCCAGAAATCTATCGATTTCTATCTTGAACATGCTCAATGATTGAGCTTCCACCGCCCCCGGAATAGAGAATTCCAAAGATTCGCCACCCTCTGAGTGAAGAAATTCCTCCTCATCTCACTCTTAGATGGCCTGTCTCTTATTCTGAGACTGGTTCTAGACTCACCGACCAGGGGAAACATCCTCTCTACATCTACCCTGTCACGGCCTGTAAGAATTTTGTACGTTACAAAGAGATCACCTCTCATTCTTCCAAACTCTAGAGAATATAGGCCCAGTTTTCTCAATCTCTCCTCATTGAACAATCCCGCCATCCCAGGGATTAGTCTCGTGAACTTCCGTTACACTCCCTCTATGGCAAATATATTCTTCCTTAGATCAGGAGGCCAAAACTGTACACAATACTCCCAATGCAGTCTCATCGAGGCTCTAAACAATAACAGCAATACATCTTTACTCCTGTGTTCAAATGCCCTTGTGATGATGGCAAACCTACCATTTGCCTTTTAATTGCTTGCTGCACCTGCATTCTAGCTTTTAATGGCTCATAAACAAGGATACCTTTGGACATCAACACTTCCCTACTTCTCACCATTTAAGAAACAGTCGGCCTTTCTGTTTTTCTACCAAAGTGAATAACTTCACACTTATTCGCTTTATATTCCATGTCATGCTCTTATATTCTTGCTCCTGGTCACCCAATGCTCCATATTTAAAGTTTGCATCTTTCTGATTAAACCCTTCCATTTCTTCACCCCTCCCTGTCTCTGTAACCTCCTTAAGCTCCTCAAAGTGATTCAGGGCCTATTGCATACGGATCTGAGTGAAACTTCTGATTGAAATCCTCAAACAAGCGCAGCGATCACTTTCACCACACAGAGATAGCCGTCATAATCTTGCGGCTGTGGCTATGTCCAGTTTCAGGAGCTGACCCTGTTGAAGTGCAGCCTATTTACACACTGTTCTTCACTGAGGTTCGGACAGGTCACATGCATCATCCTGTACTCCTAGCTCCTCTGACCTCAAACATGTTGAGCTATCATTTCCTGCTGTTGTTGTTCCTCCACTTTTCAACATTGGGGAACTTGATGTAACACCCATGCTACAGAGTTCAAAACCTCCTGTTCTACTTAGCACTTTGCCTTTATATAGCACCTTTCTGCAACCTCAGGATGCCCCAAAGTGCTTCACCACCAATGAATTGTTTCTTTCTTTCGAAATGTGGTCTCTGATGTCATGGTGGGAAACAAGTCAATGCTTTAATGTCAGTTGTAAAGGGAAGAAATTACGACAATCTCAGAATTAAATCAATCTTATGGGCAGAATTTTTCATCCCACGAGCGGACGCACGCCCGACCCAAACAGGAGTGAAACAGTGTGCCATGCAGTCGCGCAATCTCATGATCTTTGGGTGGGCGCGCGCGAGACATGGCAGTGCGCCTGCCAACAATTAAGAGGCTTATTAAGGCCTGAAGTAATTTATTAAGCTGCATTTTTCGCTGCCCACTCAACCGTTCAGTTGGCAGGTGGGCGAATAGGCCAGGCAGCCTTTGCATTTTTAATGAAACCTCACCCATGGGTGGGATGAGGTCCCCAGTGCTGACTGAAAAAGCAATAAAAAAATTTTAAAGTCCTTTTTCAAATATCCCTCTTCATGTGATTGAGTCAGGAGTGGGGACATGTTTAACTCATGTGTTTAAAGTGTATTTTTGTATTTAAAATCTGTCAGCTCCCTGGGGAAGCTCTGTACCTTCAGGGAGCTGTAAGTGCACGCTCCCCCACGTATATGCACACCTTTGCACTCGTGCTTCTCCCACACCCGCCTCGGCAGCACTGAGGTTCCCAGCGCGTGTTTCAGGCTGACTGACCGTTAATTGGAACCTGATCGCGGGCGGCAGTTGGCTTCGCGGCTGCTCCCTGGCATGCCCGCCAAGCCCACCTGACAAGGGAAAATGCATTCACGGGATGTGGGCTTCGCTGGCTGGGCCAGCATTTATTGCCCATCTCTAGTTGCCCTTGAGAAGGTGGTGGTGAGCCGCCTTCTTGAACCGCTGCAGTCCATGTGGTGTAGGTACACCCACAGTGCTGTTAGACCGGAATTTCCAGGTGGTGGTGTTCCCATCTATCTGCTGCCCTTGTCCTTCTAGGTGGTAGTGGTCGTGGATTTGGAAGGTGCTGTCTAAGGGGCCTTGCTGAATTCCTGCAGTGCATCTTATAGATGGTACACACTGCTGCTACTGTGCGTCAGTGATGGAGGGAGTGAATGTTTGTGGATGTGGTGCCAATCAAGTGGCTGCTTTGTTCTGGATGGTGTCAAGCTTCTTGAGTGTTGTGGGAGCTGCACTCATCCAGGCAAGTGGGAAGCATTCTATCATGCTCCAGACTTGTGCCTTGTAGATGGTGGACAGGCTTTGGGGAGTCAGGAGGTGAGTTACTCTTTGCAGGATTCCTAGCCTCTGACCTGCTCTTGTAGCCACAGTATTTATATGGCTAGTCCAGCTCAGTTTCGGGCCAATGGTAGCCCCCAGGATGTTGAGAGTGGGGGATTCAGTGATGGTAATGCCATTGAACGTCAAGGGGCGATGGTTAGATTCTCTCTTGTTGGAGATGGTTATTGCCTGGCACTTGTGTGGCGCGAATGTTACTTGCCACTTGTCAGCCCAAGCCTGGATATTTCCCAGTCCTTTGCATTTGGACATGGACTGCTTCAGTGTCTAAGGAGTCGCAAATTGTGCTGAACATTGAGCAATCATCAGCGAACATCCCCACTTCTGTCTTTATGATGGAAGGAAGGTCATTGATGAAGCAGTTGAAGATGGTTGGGCCGAGGACACTACCCTGAAGAACTCCTGCAGTGATGTCCTGGAGCTGAAATGGCTGACCTCCAACAGCCACAACCATCTTCCTTTCTTCTAGGTATGACTCCAACCAGTGGAGAGTTTTCCCCCCTGATTCCCATTGGCTCCAGTTTTGCTAGGGCTACTTGATGCCACACTCTGTCAAATGCTGTCTTGACATCAAGGGCAGTCACTCTTACTTCATCTCGGGAGTTCAGCTCTTTTGCCCATGTTTGAACCAAAGCTGTAATGAGGTCAGGAGCTGAGTGGCCCTGGCGGAATCCAAACTGGATGCCAGTGAGCAGGTTATTGCTAAGCAAGTGCCACTTGATAGCATTGTTGATGACCCCATCCATTACTTTACTGATGATCTAGAGTAGACTGACGGGTCAGTAATTGGCCAGGTTGGATTTGTCCTGCTTTTTGTGTACAGGACATACCTGGGCAATTTTCCACATAGCCGGGTAGATACCAGTGTTTTAGCTGTACAGCTTGGCTAGGGGCACGGCAAGTCCTGGAGCACAAGTCTTCAGTACAATTGCCGGAATATTATCACAGCCCATAGCCTTTGCATTATCCAGTTCCTTCAGCCATTCTTGTTGTCACGTGGAGTGAATCGAACTGGCTGAAGACTGGCATCTGTGATGCTGGAGCCCTCCGGAGGAGGCTGAGATGGATCATCCATACGGCATTCTGGCTGAAGATTGTAGCAAATGCTTCAGCCTTATCTTTTGTACTGATGTGCTGGGCTCCTTCATCATTTATGATGAGGATATTTGTGGGCCCTCCTCCTCCAGTGAGTTAATTGATTGTTCACCACCATTCATGACTGGATGTGGAAGGACAACAGAGCGTGGATCTGATCCGTAGGTTGTGGGATCGCTTTGCTCTGTCTATCACTTGCTGCTTATACTGTTTGGTATGCAAGTTGTCCTGTGTTATAGCTTTACCAGTATGACACCTCATTTTTAGCGATGCCTGGTGCTACTTCTGGCATACCCTCCTGCACTCTTCATTGAAGCAGTGTTGATCCCCTGTCTTTAGATATACAGATTGTATATCTAGAATACAGATTGTATTCAAGTATAATTCTGCTGCTGATGATGACCAAAAGCGCCCAGTCTTGGGTTGCTAGATCTGTTCCAAATCTATCCCATTTAGCACGGTGTTAGAGCCATACAATGCAATGGAAAGTATCCTCAATGTGAAGGTGGGACTTTGTCTCCGCAACTGTCCGGTGGTCACTTCTACTGATACTGTCATGGACAGATGCATGTGCGGCAGGCAGGTTGGAGAGGATGAGGTCAAGTATGCTTTTCTCTCTTGTTGGTTCCAACACCACCTGCCACAGACCCAATCTAGTAGCTATGTCCTTTAGGGTTCGGCCAGCTTGGTCAGTAGTGGTGCTTCCGAGCCACTCTTGGTGATGGACAGTGAAGCTCCCTACCCAGAGTACATTCTGTGCCCTTGCCACCCTCAGTGCTCCCTCCACGTGGTGTTTATAAGAACATAACAAATAGGAACAGGAGTAGACCATTCAGCCCCTCAGGCCTGCTCCGCCATTCAATAAGATCATAGCTGATCTTCTTGTGTTTCGATCTCCACATTCCCATCTAACCTCAATAACCTTTGATGCCCTTGCCTAACAAGAATCTTTCTACCTCTGCCTTAAAAATATTCAATGACCCCACCTCCACCACTTCTGATGCAGAGAGTTCCTAAGCCACACAACCCTCTGAGAGAAAAGTTTCTCCTCATCTCTATCCTAAAAGGGTAACCCCTAAATTTACAACAGTTCCCCCTGGTTCCAAACTCACCCACAAGAGGAAATATCCTTTTGATGCCTATTTTGTCAAGACCGTTCAGGATCTTGTATACTTCAATCAAATCACCCCTCATTCTTCAAAACTCCAGTGGAAACAAGTCCAGTCTGACAACATTTCCTCATAAGACAACCCACTCATTCCAGATATCAATCTAGTAAATCTCCTCTGAACCGCCTCCAATACATTTACATCATTCCTTAAATAAGGGGTGCAAAACTGCACACAGAATTCAAGGTGTGGCCTCACCAATGCCCTGTATAACTGAAGCATAACAACCTTACTTTTATGTTCAAACATTTTCGTAATAAAGGATAGCATCCCTTTAGCTTTCTTAATTACTTGCTGTACCTACGCAGTAATTTTTGTGACTCATACTAGAACACATAGATCCCTCTGCACCTCAGAATTCTGCAGTCATTCTCCATTTAAGTAATACTCTGCTTTTTTGTTCTCCATGCCAAAGTGAACAACTTCACATTTTCCCACATTAAACTCCATTTGCCAGATCTTTGCCCACTCACTCAACCTACCTATATCAATCTACAACCCCCTCATGTCTTCTTCACAACATATTTTCCTACCTATCTTTGTGTCATCTGCAAATTTAGCTACCTTGTATTCGCTTCCCTCATCTGAGTCATTGATATAAATCGTAAAAAGTTGAGGCCCCAGCACAGACCCCTGCGGGACTCCACTCACCACACCCTGCCAATCCAAAAAAGACCCATTTATGCATACTTTCTGCTTTCTGCCAGTCAGCCAATCTTCTATCCATGCTAATATGTTACCCCCTACACCATGCACTTTTATTTTCCATAATAACCTTTGATGTAGCACCTTATCAAATGGTGTTCAACATGGGGAGCACTGATTCATCAGCCAAGGGGATAGTGTTTGGTAATGAGCAGGAAGTTTCCTTACGCTTGATGACCTGATGCCTTGGGACTTCATAGGGTCCAGATTTGATATTGAGGACTCCCAGAGCAACTCCCTCCTGACTGTATACCACCGTGCCTGGATCTGCTGGGTCTGTCCTGCCGGTGGGACAGGACATGCCAAGGGATGGCAATGCTGGTGTCTGGGGCATTATCTGTAAGGTATGATTCCATGAGGATGACTATGTCAGGTTGTTACTTGACTATTCTGTGAGACAGCTCTCCCAATTTTGGCACTAGCCCCTATTAGTAAGGAGGACTTTGCAGGGTTGACATGGTTGAGTTTACTGTTGTCATTTCCGGTGCCTAGGACGATGCTGAGTGGTCCATCCGGTTTCATTCCTTTTTTGAGACTTTGTAGCAGTTTGATACAACTGAGTCGCTTGCTAGGCCATTTCAGGGGGCAGTTAAGAGTCAATCACATTACTGTGTGTCTGGAGTCAAATGTAGGCCAGAACAGGTAAGGACAGCAGATTTCCTTCCCTTCCCTAATGTATCACATTAATTGCTGTTTGACAAAGAAAAAACATTAATATGAAATAAAATGGAAAGCTGAAATAAAACAGAAAATGGTGGAAATATACAATAAAGCCCTAACATTCACAGGGATTATGTTCCCACAAAACCTCACAAATGGCGAAATCGCAAATGATGAACATATTTACAATGGGAGTCCATTAGATGGGTTGCAGCCATCCTAAAATTTTCATGTATAAAGGATCAAAGGCAATAAAAATGATGTTTTTAATAAATTTAGAGGGAAATTTACTGGATAAATTCTTTAATAAAACGAGAAAACAAGAAAAATGTAACATTTGTCACATTTGCAGTACTTTACTTGAGAGTGGAGGTGGGCTGTGATCTGGAATTAAATCACAGCAACAAGAAACACCCACATGCAAACAACAGCAGACAACGCAAGTACAGTGCACACTTTCTACTGAGGGAAATACGTCATGGATGCCTTCTTTTTAAAACTTTATTTGGGTTTATTTTTGGTGTTTTAACAGTGGCTTTTATTTTTTACTTTTAAAGCTGCGGATAAGTGAACATTTGGATCTATAATGGCTGCGCTGGTGTACAAAGACTTTTGTGGGTTAAGCAACTTTGCGAAAGAGGAAGTCGCGGACAGCGGGACTTTATTGCACAGCAGATCAGTCACTGTGTGTAAACAAAGACAGGATATGATTTTTTCGATTTCAGTTGAAAACCTGGAATTACAAAATCGCAAAATAATTGTGGTTGATGAATGAAGCTTTGGTCCATTGCACTTAATCTATCGGTTTGCAAATTGAGTTTGTGCGAACTTTATTGATGCAAATCCAGGGTACAAAACAGCCAAGACCTCGACATAAATTGATCACAAGAATATTTGGTGTGGAAACAGATTGTTTGCAGCTTCAGAAGAGATGCTCTTCAGAGATCCAGGACAGAAACTATGGTTCATTTTTCTTGTATTCCTTCCCCAACAATGAGATATATTTATTTGGTCAATTAAAAATTACCTCTCTAATATATTAATCCTCCATTCTTGGACTTTAACTGTATTAGAAATAATCAGAAAGCATTTACATCTATTATTTGCTTGGTATTATAACTTATGAAAAAGGAACGTTTGCAAAGAAACTTGTACCCTTTTAGATCATAGTGAATCCAAAGGCTCACAGTTCCCTTTCCTAATGCATCAACAAGTGTATAGTGTTTGCCCCAGTGGTAGGCTTTAGAATATGTTACTAACTAGGTTAGTGGCTGCGATGGATTTATACCAACCAGGTTTGTAACCTTAAAAGAAAGATTTCAGTCTCCTCTCTTTACAGATACTGACTGGTCTGCTGTGTATTTCCAGCACTTTCTTCCTTTATTCCAGATTTCCAGTAGTAACTCCTTCAGTTAATTGAAGGCAATGTTTCCTTCGTATATAATGATGCCCTAGTTTTTATCGAATAACTTTTTCTAAGATCATTTCTCCATAACCCACTTTGATTCCCTTCATCATTTAAATAAATCACACCAATGTTTATTTCCCCCAACGTGTGGACAGATACATTTATTTTAGCAGCTCATCGAAGTGCCAGTCTGATGAAATCTTTTCCATTTATTCTGAAAGTCCTACTTTCTTAAGCGATGTATAATTATTCACATCTCAGATATTTCACTTACAATATTTTTATAGACATTTGTGCAGAATCATTAATAAGTATCATTATGAATAGCAGGGGGCGTAAAAAGATCAGTTCAGAGGGGACTCTGTTGGTCACAGCTGCTCAATTAGATTAATTATCATCAATGACTGCCCTCTTTTCCTATTATCTAGAAATTAATAATTTCATCTTAAATCAGACGAGCTTTCACTTTTGCTATAAGTCTTCCCTGAGGAATCTCATCAAATGCTTTCTGAAAGTTCAGATACAGAACATGCATAACCCTCCCACACAATAACATCAAAGAATTCCAACAAATCTCCTAGGGCAAGATAGGCTTTCATAAGCCTTCATTAACTAGGATTAGTTACCCATTGTCTTGCCTGGCGGTATTGAATTGCTCCCTGACTGCATACTTTCCCCACCATGTAAGCTAAGTGGTTCTTTTCATACTTCTCCTTTGGAGGAGATGTGGATGGATTCATAAACCGATTAGCAGCGTGACAGATCATGATGTGAATGCTCTTTCTCTGGCCATGGCCATGTCCACACCTATCAATCGGTCGGTCAGTCCCATACAGTGGGAGGGTTTTACGGACTTCTAAAATCCATCATACTGGGCTAATCTGTTGGATGTTGATCCAGAATTCAGAGTCAGGGCTCCAGTCTCAATTTGCAAGGCACTGTCTGAAGCAAAGTTTGAATTCTCTCATCTTCTGCCTCAGGCATGCGTGTGTTATCTCTGAGCCAAAGGCTCGCTCTCAAAAGGCAGCACCTCTGATGATGCAATGCTCCCAGTACTGCATAGAAGTATCAGTTTAGGTTTTTTTAATGCTTTCACGGTATATGGGCTTTGTTGGCTAGGCCAGCATTTTTATTGCCTGTGATGACTCAACGAGGCAGACATGTTTCGTAAAGAAACAGTAAAACTTTATTATGGAGACATCTTGGAGTGCTTGCAGCTAGACCCTATCCCTCATCCAAAAGGCTCTGCCCCCCTGGATTGTCCGCACTAAGAGCTCACTGGTCGAAGTCCCCACGTTACATCGCATGACCTGCGATTGACAGGAAGAGGGACAATACATGCAGTTACCACATTTACACCCCCTTCAGAATTTTACAATTACTCTTTGCAAAACAGATTTGAACATCCAACAAACATATATACAATTTCAGTTGATTATAAATCAAGTCTTTGAGGTACTCTTCGTATACAGCTAGAGCATAGCACTAGCACTGGAGGTTCTTGAACAGGATCAACAGGAGCAGGAGCTGCATTCTGAGACACATCATCAGAACTGGGAAGTTCAGGATTTGGCAACTCCTCTGAAACATCTGGAATGTCTGTCCAAGGTCAATCACATACCTCAGAAGTCGACGGTTCAAAGGTTCAACGATAATTATAGGTTGATCAGTTAATTGCTGGAATGTCTTTCTGGCACTGGTATGATCCACGTGCTTACGGATGATTCTATCTCCCACTTGTACTTGGGAAGATAATGGACCAGTCTCTGAAACAATAGCTCCCGGAGCCCACTGCCGGAATCTCCCGCATATACTGTGTCACCTAAACTGAATGTGCGAACTTTACTGCGTATGTCATGGTTAAATATCTGATCACTCTGGTTCTGCGCTACCTTCCCCTCTAAATTCAGAAACACTAAAATAAGTGTAAACATGTACGCAGATGGCATTTCTTTAATAACTCTGAGAGTGTTGAACCTATAGTCGAATGTGGTATTGCATGATAACTTAAGAGAAACCAGGAAAGTCGAGATTCCAGAGTGCCTTCCAATAACTTTTTCATACCAGACTTAAAAGTTTGTGCAGCCAAGGCTCCTTCGACAGCACCTTCCAAACCCACGACCACTACCACCTAGAAGGGCAAGGGCAGCTGACAGATGGGAACACTACCACCTGGAAGTTCACCCCCAAGTCACTCACCATCCTGACTCAATGGAGCAGGCAGGTTTTGTAAAGAAACAATAAAACTTTATTGCAGAGGCATCCAGGAGTGCTTGCAATTAGACCTGAACCCTCATCCGAAAGGATCCCTCCCTCCAGATTGCCAGCACTAAGAACTCATTGGTCAAAGCACCTGCAGTACATCACATGACCCGCGATTGACCGGAGGGAGGGACAATACATGCAGTTACCAGATTTCCCATCCCTAATTTCCCTAGAGAAGGTGTGGGTGAGCCACCTTCTTGTCGTGTGTTCAAATTAATTGGCGGGGGGGGGTCGAAATAGAACCGACATCCTTCAGAGTCAGAGGGCTGAGTGCTACAACTCACCACAGCTAACTCTTGCACATGTATGTTAAGAGGAATGTACTTCCATCATTTCCATATTTTTAAAATATAATTTTCTTTGCATTCCCACTGAGATGATGAGAAGCATGTTCCCAAACATTTATAACCCAAGATGATTGACATCCAGTAATTTTCTCCCTTGCACTAATTTGGTTGCTGCTGACAGTGGTATATACAGATCACAAATTCTGTGAGGCCAGTGGCTAACAGGAACCTATAGTCCTGTGCTGCATTCTTAGAAGCCGTAACTACGCCTGTTTTACACACTGTCTGATTTTCTTTTCCATTGACTTCAATCCCAAAACTGTCAGGATCCAAGCCAGGATCCAATTCTCACTGCTTTCTGTTTTGGACCTTGAATAGGGTATTACGTACCCATCAGAAAATTATTTTGATCATTTTTTTCTTATCCATTTTCCATATCCATAAACTTTGGAATTAAAAGCTAGTCTCAGTAATAGTGGCCATGATACCATTGTCTGATTGTTGTAAAAACTCATCTGGTTCATCACTGCCCTTTAGGGAAGGAAATCTGCCATCCTTACCTGGCCTGGCCTACAGGTGACTCCAGGCCGACAGCAATGTTGTTGACTCTTAGCTGCCCTCTTAACTGCCCTCTGAAATGGCCTAGCAAGCCATTCAGTTCAAGGGGAATTAGGGATGGGCAACAAATGCTGGCCTTGCCAACGACACCCACGTCCCATGAAAAAATAATAAAAAGGAATTTCAATTAACTTACCAAACATTTTCCTTTAAACTGATTATTTTGCCTTGGCTTAATAATATGCATTGTTTTCTTCTTCCTTAAGTCATATGTTTGTTTCTCCTCCATAAGTCTCAGAAAACTGAAAACACTGGAAGCACTCAGCAGGCCTGGCAGTATCTGTGAAGAGAAACAGAGTTAGCATTTCAGGTTAGCCTTTACAATCACCACGGAAAATTAAACCATGGTCTCTGCATCAAGAAGCAATGCTGAGCTAACTCCATGAATTTAATTCCCCTTCTGAAAGACCTCCACGTATAATCTATTAAACTTTAAGTAATTAACAGCATTCATACTCTGGATCTTCCCTTTCCCTGATGCTTCTGTTCTCTCCTTTTCGCCTGGTGGTCTAGATCAAGCTTTAATTGTTAATTTTTCCCTTCAAAGTTACGCTGCTTGACTCGAAATGACTCAGTTGTCATCTCAATCTGATGTTAAATTATCTCTTGATTATTCAGATCAGGAATTAATGTCAGACTTCATTCTCTGTTGGATTTTATGGAAATGCACATGTTGGTAAGCAGACGAACAATTCCAAGACTATTGGCATTCTCTTGTGTCTTTACTGCCATGTCTTTCTGCCACTTTAAAATGTCTCTACAAGTATTAATGGGGAAAAATTGCTTGTTAAAACTTATTGACGCCCTGGTAAAGGCCAATCAAGAGAAACTAATGAACAATTGAACTAGGGTGAGATAAAGCAAATTGTGTTCATTATTCACTATTAGAAATTCAAATTAATGACATGACGGAAGGGTAAAAATGTAATAACTGCAATGACAAAGAGATGATCGATAAACATTTCTGTAATATACACTGCATGTGACTGGTTTCAATATGGTGTTACAGTTTCAGTGTCCTTTGATATAGACTAAGATCTATCAGGACATAGTATAGAATTAACACAAAAGTTCCAAAAATAAGGGAGTGGCTATATCATAGCATTGGTTGCCATGCTTGATAATAGGAATTGCCCAGGAATAGATCCATTACAGCTTGGAGGCTTTCCTTTCTCATTTCCTCTTTCTCTCAGAAGCCTAGAGTTTGAGTACACAGGATTTGACTGAGCTATCAATCTTTGAGCTTTCCTGCAAATCAGTAACCATGCAGAGCCAACATCCATGTTGGTGGCATAGTTGGAAGATCCACAGATGATGGTGTGACATCTCAAGATAGCTGTACATTAATGTCCTCCCTTTAGTTTTCTCTGATGGCTGCATATGTAGCAGAAAGGAAGCGGGTCCAAGCTGCCCAAGTAGCACTGCAAGAGCTGCAATCTGAAGCAGATTTATCCTAGTTGTGGCAAAAATGAAGCTTTTTTTTAAATCTCTGATACATTTCTTATTAGACATTTTCATTCTGTTCACAACACACAAGAAAGTTTAAATTGGTGGCTGCTAGTTGTTCTGCAATTTACATAGAATTCACATCCCAGACTGATAGATATGTGTGGATCAATTGTTTGCATTAACCTTGAATGGGTGACCTTTCTGATAGATTGTTCAACATAATTGGAAGTGATCAATGGGTCATGCCATTCCATTCAATGATATACATCCTGGCTGTGGGGAAGTTTATAGTATTTTTGGGTGACAGATGAATTTGTGTGGGTCTTACTGGCAGAGTTTTATTAGACTATCAGGCACAAACTCTGACTATTCCGATTTGCTCCTAGCCCAGAGTATGGATACTCACAGTGTAGGGAATCCTCACTACCAGCTCTGACACTAGGTGAGTTGTTCATTCGGGGAGCCAGGGCAGACAGGATGGGCTAAATGGCCTCCTTCTGTACCATGACAATTCTGTGGTTCTGTGACACTGCTTCACTCCTGCAAGCCCGACAGAAGGCAGGGATCCAGCGCATCCTGATCCCAGCTGAATTTCTGTCCCTATGCACCCGAGAGGATCATAGCAGTTGGGTGGGAAACATTAAACTCCATATCTATTATATATTCAATTCAGCATCAACATAGAAACTGTTGTATGAGTTTTGCTGGTACTGCAACCTAGGATAGTACCTGTTATGCTGCTGCCGCCATAATAGTCTACAATATATATCCACGTGGCAATGAGAGCAGTAAATAAGCTACCTACCTTCCACTGTCTATGATGAGGGGGTACTTACCCTGCTCCAACATGCAATCCATATGTTGATAAACCCAACATCCTCAATATGATTTCTTAATCACTTGAGTTTCCTGAATTCTGAACTGCCATTGATTCCCCCCAGTCCCAAGGCTTGTAGCGCAGTCAACACTGGTGCATCCATCAATATTGTGGCTCTAGTGGCCTAGGACACAGCTCATCCCTATAAAAACCAGCCAAGCCCCAAGTCTGGCTGCACTACAATAAATTGGTAGAAATGGTACAGCATGCAGATGCATATCCATAATAACTTGCATTTGATTAAACACCATTAACAGAATAAGCCACACCAAGGCACTTCACAGAGGAGAGAGATGGACTGAGCAGTAATTTAGGAGAGTTAGTCAAAGAAGCCATTAAAGCGGGAAGGATAGTATTAAGGGAAAATAGTTTTGGGTGTTCTAAAAGTAGGAACACGATGGTCAAAATCTCTGCTACAAGTGAAGAACACTAAGAGATTCTATACAGAAGATTATAGAATCCAAACGCAGTAGGCCATAGGCTAGGATGTAGGGTTACAGAAGCATGCAAAGAAAAGGATTAAGGTAAACATGGACAAAGATTTTAATTTTAATGCACTGGGAAATGGAGAGCAAGTGGTGATCGCCCTGAGGACAGGGCGAAGGGACAGCTTGACTTAATGGCGGACAGGATAACAGCTTTGGAGTTTAATACACAAGTTGGGGTTCGTGCAGAGAGCAGCACAAGAGACTGATGTAGGCATTCAGGAAGTATGGACAGATGTTTTAGCAGCAAAGGGGGTGAGTTGGAATGCAGACAGATAATGCTATGGAGATGGAAGTGCCAGATAGGATATGGGAGTTGAAGCTCAGTTCAGGGGTACATTGATCATTTCAACTCAAGTGAACCGCTGGGGGTGGGAATAGAGTCAATAACAACATCATGGTGCTTTTGGTAGGAGCCAGAAAAGATGGCTTTAGTTTTCCCAATGTCCACCTAGATCATATCATGGCTCTAACACCTTACATTAAATTCACTATTTGCTGTTATTGATTTACTATTCACTGTTGGTGTTTACACAGATAAATTACATCCCTTTTTCTAGTGGTCCACACACAGGGCTGAATTTTTTGTTCTGTTCTGGTGGGCAGGAGTCTGACCCGGAAGTGCATGGATCGCTGACTCCCTCTCCTGCCTTTGAGAGATGTGCCATAACACGCCAAGTGGCCATTTAACGGCCACTGGGCGGGTCCTCTTCAAGGTGTGCTGCTCATCCAATGGGCCATGGAGGGTGGGGTGCACTGGCATCAAGTTGGCAGGCAGTGACCTGGAGAGTGCCAATTCTTATTTATTTGTGTGTTTATTTATTGATGGGAAGATTTCAGGAACTTTGGCAGGTAAGATAAAGCTGAATGCCTTTCAAGCATAACCTTGATGATCATCGGGAGGAGATGTGGAGCATCAGGCTGTTAACACTCATTGTCACTCAACAGATGGCCAAGAGAAAGGAGCGAGGTGATGACCAGGGCAGAAGGACAAGGATGGCCCCAAGGTTTGATGAGGACTCCTTGCAAGTCCTCTTCCAGGCTGTGAGTGCCAGGCACAAAGTCCTCATGTCAGCTGACCATAAGAGGAGACATCCCAGCCTGACCAAAACAGCCTGGGCGGAGGTCGCAGTGGAGGTCAATAGCCTTAGGGTCATTGAGAGGACCTGGATACGGTGCAGAAAATGCCCCAATAGCCTTTTGCTATCTTCCAGGGCGCGTGAGGCTCCATTATGAGGATGTACATTCATGGAGGGATTTGGGAAGGTTCCACAAGGGTATTGTCTTGACTTGTGCACTAAACAAAAGTGTGAGGGGGCATGATGCACAAATACCACTGTGCATTGACCCAAGGCCGAGATTGTTTGAGTTGGGGGAGGGGAGGATGGGTGTGACAGAGGGATGGTGAGGGGTGGCAGAAGAAGTGTGAAAAATATATTGGTTTTTTGGCACAGCACATTCTCCATGATGTTTAGTCAGCTGTTATGAAAGAGGCACTGTAGTAAATACTTGTGAACACTCTCATGCATCAGGGAGGAATTTTTTTTAACTCTTTCATGGGATGTGGGCATCACTGACAAGGTCAGCATTTGTTGCCCTCCCTAATTGCCTTTGAGCTGAGTGGCTTGCTAGGCCATTTTAGAGGGCAGTTAAGAGCCAACCATATTGCTGTGGTCTGGAGTCACATATAGGCCAGGCAAGAATGGCAGATTTCCTTCCCTAAAGGACATTAGTGAACCAGATGGGTTTTTACAACACTCAACAATGGTTTCACAGTAACCATTACTGAGACTAGCTTTTCAATTCCAGGTTATTACTTGCATTAAAGTTCCACCAGCTACCATGTTGGGACTTGAACCCTTGCTCTTAGAACGTTTGCCTGGGCCTCTGGATTTTCAGTCCAGTGACATTACCATCTCCCAGAATGACTGACTACATGCTGCAAGTTGTGAAATATAGACAAATATCTCACAGTGCTTGAAGTGTTGCCAATGCAAAAACATGTCTATGCACACCCACCTCTAAGGTTGAAGATGGCATTAACCTTCCTTATTTCTGTCTTGTGCACAGATGCAAAATCGACGGTTGCTGCCAGAAGTGCCCAGGGTCCTTCACTAATCTCTGAGGAGGAAGAGGAATCTTCAGAAGGATCAGGGTCACATCCTTGCTCTGCATCCAGCACCAGCACAGATACTGGCACCTCAGTGGGATCGTGCCTCGGAACTAAGGGAACCACAATCCGGTGAGGGAAAATCACAGTCGCACGTGTGGCTGCCGGAGACTAAGATGGAGTAGGCCTCTGGCAGTCGAAGGAGTGCTAGAGGAGAGCTAGATGCTGAGTCCTAGTTGGTTGACGAGCCTCTGGAATTGTCTGTAAGATGGCAGATGCTGGATGCCCAGCGCGAGGTGTGTAAAGATGTGGCAGAGATACCAGAGGGTTTGCATGTTCTGGCACATGGTTTGGTGTTTATCCAGGCCATGAGAACTGTGATTATCCACTCTACAGAATATGCACCTTCCTCCATTGACAGATTGGCAACTGTTTTGGAAGTCCAGCCCAGAAGATTACAGGAGCAATTGTGGGGATGCGTTTTGAACTGTACACTCCATGTGCTCAGGGGTCCAGAGCCAAAGCAATAGGGGAACAAGGAGCCTGCAGTCACATCTTGCTCTTGGTCCCTCTCTGGAAAGCAGGGAGGGCCAATTGATCTCATAGTGGAAGGCGAGCAGCAGCTGATGCCATCTTGGGGCCTATTTCAGGGGGTTTCTGCTGGGGACAGCCTCTCCTCCACCGCACTGCCATTGGCGCGAAAACCCTCGAATGCTGTGGTGACAGAAGAGCCTCCTCCTGCCACTGTGCAGGAGGCGCTCACCATGCCGGGGTTCCCACAGCCTCAGGTGACCATAGGACAGCCACCAAAGTCATCCCAGCCAAGGGGGCATAAGGGTCAGCAACCTGTCTCCAGCATAACTGCAAGTGAGGGGGTGTGCCTTGCCCCAGCACCTGGAAAAGAAGTTTAAAAACCCCAAACTAGTCACACCTCAGTACACATGGGGAGTTTATCATTTGTATTATTTGCAAAAGAAAATACGGTTCAATGTAAATAGGTGATGTGTTGTGAGTACATGCAGGTAAGTCATCCATATCCTTCATACACGATTGGCTGGCTATGACCTCCGCAGGTACTTCTGTGGCTGCTGCAGCCTACCTTCAGTAACCCCTTGCTCCTCTGCAGGTTGGGCACCTTCATGCACTTCCTGCGCCTCCTGCCCCAACTGACTTTCTCCCTCTCCTTCTCATTCTCCTCCTCCTCTTCTCCTCCTCTTTTGAGGGTGCATCTCCAACAGAAATAGCTACGTCCATATTTCACAGATCAGCAATGCTGCAGTGATGATGAATTACAAAGTCCACAGTTTACAGACACTAGAATGCTTAAGGCCCCTGATAATGTCCAGGGACTCTGGAACTTCCAAGAGTGGCCAGTCAAAAAACCCCCAGCAGTCCATCCCACTGAAGTCAGGCCTAGACCCAACTCCAGCCTTTCTGGCAAACATGAAAAAAAAATGAAGTATCCACCTGGTGTGTTTCATGTGCTGGGACTGAGTTATTCCATCCAGGACACATTATTGCAGTCGATTAGGCTGCTAATGAGGTTAAATAGCCATTAATTGATAATCCCAAAATGGCAGACAGGCTCCCAGTTTTGGAGTCTGCCCGCCGACCATATTATTGTTGACCAGTGTGATGACATTGGGATCGTGCTCCGCAGTAATCACATTGGATATTATGCCCTCGCCGGGCAAAAACAGTCCCATTTTTACGAGTCAAAATTCAGCCCAAAGTCTAGATTTTGTGAACTGCCGGGTATGATCATGGGGTTTGTTACCTGGATTTCGCAGTGTGAGCATCTGTGAAACCGGTTCAGGGAAGCCAAATCTAAATTGAAACAAGGGCAGTATAAGCATAACTTCGCCACACAAAGGTTTTCTGGCATTATCCCTGATCTGCCTCACGTTAATTTTAAAATATACTCCCTTGTTCCGAATTCTCTCACTAGAGGTAATAGTTTCACTCTATCTACCCTATTGAGTCCCTTAATCACTTTCTCAGCAAAATTGCCTCTTTGAGCTGGCTCACTAGCCTTTTCAATGTCATCAGAAGTCAGGTCATTCACTGGTATTTTCTCATTGCTGAGACTGAGATTTCGAAGTGCTATTAACAAGCGTGTTTGTATAATGCTTTTTTTTGTATAATTTTCTGCTGAATTAAAAACAAAGTAAAAATGAAATATTTGCTGACAGAGATGTCATCTCTAAAGAACTGCACTAAACCTTCACTATACCATATGGGCACAGCAGGTGCCCGGGGTACTTATTTTCTAAACACAGTGTGAAGGGTTGTCATGTCTGTTTAGGACTCTCATTGAGGATTTTCAGGAATTGGCTCCAATGCTGTAGGGTATTCCTACAGGAAAACATCATGGCAAGAATGGTCAAGTCAATTGGTGCCAGGAGTCTTTCCTGTGCCAGGAGAAGAGCTCATCAGTTGATCCTCCCCATCGGTCAGGGTTAATTTAATGTCAAGTCAGCTCAGTGCCAGCTGGTAACAAAGTATTACGTGCCCAGTGGGAACTGGTCATTGCCGACACATCAATCTGTCTCCATTGGACTTGCTTCTGTGAAAAGAACATGTTGCTTTTATAGGCCTCTGTCAACCTCCCTCACGTCTACCCCCAGCCAGGGGACTCTCCAATTGCAAGCGAGGGCACGGCCCACCCCTCCCATACTGCCACTCTGAGCCAATAAACAAACTCAACTGCTCTGAGCTATTGTTGTAACTTGTTTCGTCTGGAATCTGTTCACCGTGGTGGATGCGAAACGCTATTTGCTGTTAAACCTCCAGCCGACAAAGAAACCAGCTGCGGCCTTAACAGTGCCATCGCTAACATTAATACATGTACTGCATAATTAGTAAAAGGAGGTGAATTAAATTGGTATCAATAAACAGAAGGAAGTAACACAGCTGTAGAAGTATGGTGTAGGGGAAAACAAATTGCCATATCAGTGAATAAAAAAGTCCAAGTGCAGACATCAGACCAAACAAGTAATCATTTCACTGTGGAGCCTGTTTCATTAAGAGTTCTAACTTAGCTCACAAATTCACATTGTTGTTACAGATAAAGCAGGCCATTTGGCCCATCTTAGTTCATCTACCACAAGGCATCCTAATCATCACCCCTCCCCCTTCCCGTCCATCATTGTAATACCCAAGCATCTGAGGTGATTCCAACTTCTCGAGAGAGAGAGTCCAACACATGACTAATTGATGTTAGTAGTTAATCATCATCTACATCATATATAAGCATATCCCATCTGTTAACCCTTTATACTACAAAATGGACTGCAGCGGTTTAAGAAGGTGGATCGAGGCCACCTTCTCAAGGGAAATTTGGGATGGGAAACAAATGCTGGCCTTGCAAATGATGTTCACGTCCAACTAAAAAAAAATGAAATGGCCAACATCAATCTGTTCAAGGAATTTGAAGAAGAAAGGGGAGAAATCTTTCCAAAAGTGAACTTGATACATTTAATTATGCTACCCTTTCAGACCAGGAACTGATCCTGTTTCCCAGACCAGCAGTGCACATTTGTAGAGCAAATAGTTGCCCAGGAAGCTCTTCATGTAGGCACACTGTAACACGCAGTGGCGGAGTATTCAGATTCAGATTCCACCTGTGATTTGTAGAGATGAGAAAGCGGTCAAGGGTCTGACCCTTCCATTTAGCAATGGCTTCCTTCAGGCAGTCTGACTGCAGCAGCAAGCTGAAATGAATGCCTTTAATTCAACATGCAGTCTGTTGCCCCAGGCTTCTGTCACTATTCTGTTTGGTTACTAAATCCTCAGCTCACAGCAGACTAAGTAACTTGAAAGTTCCTTTGAGGGAAAAGATCCTTTCAGTTAGACACAGAGGATTGATAAGTGTAAGAGGTAGCTTGTGGTGCCAACAGCATCTTGAGTGCTTCGACCATTTAAGAGTGGATTTATCGGTGAAGGCACAGCCAATATCAACAGTTCTTTTTGATTCATCCTGGACTCAAAGGGCAACATACACTTGGGAGAGAAACCAAATCCCCTTGCTACTTCCAGACCAACACTCAATCAGCTTCCATTCCCAAACTGGATTTATGGCAATAAGAATGTCTAAAAATGTGTTTTCCTCATACAGGATAATGTCTTAATCAGAAGCATTACTTTTATCTGTCTGAGCTACTTTATTCTCTTTTAAACCATTTAAGGTACTTATTTTTTCCCTCAAGGGGGTAAAAACATTCAACTTTGTACTATAGCTGAGAAACTGTGGTTATTTCTTCATTTTATGCAAGATCTAGTTGACAAATGTCTTTATAGTCTATAAGTTGTGGAAGCCACCAGAGATGTGATAAGATACGCTTCCAAACAATTCTCCACAACCCTCAGCATTCAATTAAAATGGACTTTATTTGCAACAGGTGTGCAAGAAAGCTTTGAAGCAAAATGGAGACCAAGGAGGGAGGGTACTGGCCTACACCAGACTATGCCCCTAGAGTGGAGGTTAACCTCCAAGTCAGTATATTTCAATCAAAACACCTCAAATGACTTGAATTAAGCAATTGATATTTAAGCTCGGCCCAGAGAAATGGACTTCTATACCTAAAGCTTCCAAGTGATTGGTACATCAAGAACTGCCTTGTCATCAGATATGATGAGTTTGATTTCTTAGCATTAGCTTCTCCGAGGAGCTCTTGATATTTAGCTGTCTGATCTAATAAGATCTCAAAACCAATCTTTACAGTTGTCTACTGGCCAAATAGTGGCTATCTGCCTTGGGCATTTGTAACTGAGGTCGCTTTCAAGTTGAGTTGCCTATAAGATGATATGCCCAGCAAAGAAAGCATGGAACTCAGTCAACTCTCTGCAACCTTGATAATCAGATACCTGAGCAAAGTCGATTGACAATACAGCAACACAGATTAATGACCAGCCAACATAGCATAGTAATGGAAGCTGGTGTAATATGTACCATCTACCAATGGGGCATTGGAATCTTTGCACTCGGCTGACTATAAGGCTGGGAGCTAATGCCCTAACCAATGGGGTGGCCTTGGCTGAAGAAGCAGGTTAATATTTGTTGTTATTATAATGATATATTATGATACCTTGGGCATATTTATTGTACAAGACATAAGGCACCAATCGCTCATAAAGTAAATACATTGTGGAGTACGAAATTAGTAAGCTCTTGGGACTTCTCCGCAACATGTACTGACCAGTAACCATGCTTGGCATCAAATCTCAAGAAGAATTTTGCATCTGTAAATCTCGGATTTAAAGGTATGTTGTAAGGACAGCATTTCAAAGCTGTGTTTAAACATCATTGATTTGGGCATGCTCTTAATAAACTATCCTCCTTTTTGTCACATGTGCTGCACTAATGTGGTGGATCAATTGATGGGCTTGCATTCTCCTGTAAGTATAATGTTGCAGCTCCCTTGAAACGATCGATTTTGGTAAAAACATTCTGGATATTTCAATATTAGGGTGTGAACTGAGGTAATGAGAATAATTTCTGAGGTTGATCTGCCTGACGATGTCTGACTGATTCCATGGACTGTTACTAGTGTGAGGTCATGACATACCAGTAGACCTGCAATCACTGGGCCTTTAGTTTCCATGGTGTAGAACATCTGTGACACCCAGGAGCATTGATTGTACTTGCACGCCAGGACTATGGATCCTGCACATGGAATTGGTGAACCATTATATGTTTCATAGCAATAGATTTTGCCATGGCTTTCCACCTCTCTGGATACATTCCTTTTAAAATTCACAGAGGTAGAATGTTGGCACTTATCCCTGTGTCAATCTTGGCCAATATGAGTAGTTACCAGCTTTCTTAGGGCAGATAATTTGAATCTTAGTAAACACTTTGAGCCGCGTGATAGCATCTATGTTTTCCCTGAGACTGATGGTGTGAAAGATGCTCATTGCCCTTCATCTCGTCATGCACACAATTGGCATTTTTCAGTTTGTCAGTCACTTCATGTGTATGTTTCTGACGCGATGTTGGACGATCATTCTTATTGCTTGAAGGTACCCGTTGTGCACGGTCTATTTGGATCAGTGCATGGCTCTTTGTATCTGCATCAGCCTTTGCTCTAGTACACTGCCATTGCCAATGGCCCTTTCTGCTGCATGCCTTGCTGAATTGATGAAAATATGGGCATTTCCCTTGTGCATGTAATTGTCCACACCTTGCTAGGTTTGGGTGTTCTAGTGAGTGCATTGACAACTGGGGTTGTGCTTAGCATCTGAAAGTTTTGTTGATCTTCAAGGATCACTTCGTACTTACGTTCATCCTTGATTAGTACTTCAATGCTATGTTATGGAATAGAGATAGTTTAAGTAAGTTATATGTATATTTGGGTATGTTAAGAATACAGTGTATCTTTCAGTTCAATTAATATTTTTTTCTATTTGTGGGTTAAAAGGTGAAACCTGGGATCTAGTTTAATTTTTGAATGAAAACAGCAGGTCTAAAGCTCTGTATATCTGCATTTCTCATGAGATTTTTATGACTCTCGAATAGAAGTTAAAACAAACAAGAGTAGAAAAAAAAACTGTGCCATTGCTGAGCGACAGAGATCGAAAGAGGAAGCACACACACACACACACACACACACACAAAAAATGAAAACTGAAAGTTGGGAGCAGCTGCCAGAGAGACTGGACAGCAGAGGTACAGATAGCAAGTCCCAAACTGAAGTGGAAGCCAGGATTCCAGAGAGACTGAATACTGGGAGAGGGGACTGTAGAGAGAGTAGATTTCCCAAAAGAACCAAAAGGTCCCAAGGCCAAGGAGTGAGACAGAAAGGATTGGTCCCAAGAAGACCTTCTAGTCAAAGAAAGGACAGGAGTCTGGAAAAGGTCCTGTTCTGTGGAAGTGAATGTAAGGAGCAGATAGGAAAGCTCCAAGCTCCAAACTTAAAGGGAGGCTGCAGGAAGCAGATTTAAAGTGATATGGGTGTGCAAGAAGCGAGAAGGTGTGGTCAAAATAGACAGCTGAAGGTCTGTAACTCTTTACTATGGCATGTGAAGCAATGATATTATGCTGACACAGCTGAGTCAGTGAGAGAGTGTGTAGAAGAAAGCTTGAATGCACGTGGTGATCCAGAAGAGAGGAACATCTGAATGCGAATTTGAAACCCTGGAGATGGACCCTTGCAAAATGTGTCTGAGAGAAAGTGTTGTTTGGGAGAAGATTCCAAAGCAAGTTCTTGGGGATTGGATGTTGGAAACCCCGTGTGTGAAAGGCAGAGTTCAGTGAGGCCAGTTGGCTCATGATGTGACAATCGTTGGGGGGCCGGGGGGGGTGGTGTTGCGGTGTTGGGAGGAGTTGATGAGAGATCCATAGCATTTGTTTGCGGTAGTATCTGTCACTTGGTTTCAGAGTGTGGTGTGTCTGACCACAGGTCAACTATTGGTTTACATGAACTGTGTACTTATTGTGTACATTGGAGTGTAAGATAGCTTTTGTAACTTGTGTTATCCTTACAAATCTGTATATATCTGTAAATGTATAGTTGTGGATGAAGGAGTATTGTAATATAATTAATCTTTCCTTGCTTAATAAATGTTTTATTCTTTTGTTAAAAGTTCATCAGCTGATTCCTGTGACTCTGTTCAGTATCCACTCTCCACGTCTCTAAACAAAAAATAAAAGTTAGAATCTATTAAGCTGGGTTCCACCTTGGGATTTGACTTGTCCATTGTAACATCAGCTGGGATCATAACAGCTATACATTTTGGGCTGGTGCAGCAGATATTTCTGGAAAGCTTCCACAGAAGTGAATGCGATCACCAAGTCAACAATTCTGTCTGCTAACTCTGTATTCGAAAAATCACAATATGTACTGACGAAGGGGTTTTTGTCAGCTGTTGTTGAAATGTCATGAATTGTAGTCGATGAATATGGAAGTTTAACCTGATTCTGTACCAGTCTTCCAATGTGATCTATATCTTTTGGGATTCCTGCAGTTCCTCTGATGTTAATCCTGGCATGTTCTCCTGTGTAGACCTTCATTCCCAATTGCTAGGTGAGTTTTTATGGCTTGCTTGTCTGCTTTAAATGCACCTGAATTGAGAAACCATAGCCCTGAATACTGTTTAAACATTTTGAAATTTGGATAGTAGGTCAGCTGCATCCCAATTCAAACTGGGAAATTTTGTGGACATTCTGACAATGTCCCTTTGGCCTTACTTCCTCTGTAGTACCTGGGATGAGAGTCGCTGTAGCCGTTTGCATGCGCTTTTCTGAAGCTCCACCCACAAAGATGCGTTGTGGCAGGAACACACCACAAAGTAATGACATCTTTGCTTTTTATTCAATTTATTGTTCAGCAACTCCCAAGGCCACCCATTGTGACAGTATCACAGTATCTTCATAGTGCAGAAGGTGGCCATTCAGCCCATCAAGTCTGCACTGGCTCTCTGAGAGATCATTCCACCTAGTCCCACCACTCTGCCTTATCCCCGTAACCCTGCACATTCTCCCTTTTCAGATAGCAATCCAATTTCCTTTTGAATACTTCGATCGAACCTGCTTCCACCATCGTTTCAGGAAGTTTAGTCCAGGCTCAAACCAGCCTCTGGTTGAAAAAAAATTTCCTCACATCACAGTTGCTCCTTCTGCCAATTATTTTGAATCTGTGCCCTCTAGTTCTTGATGTTCTCTTGAGTGTGAACAGTTTCTCAGCATTTACCCTGCCCATACCCCTCAGGATCTTGAATAGCTCTATCAAGTCTCCTCTCAGCCTTTTTTTATCCAAGGAAAACAGTCCCAACCTCTCAAATCTATCCTCATAGCTACAGTTCTTCATCCTGGAAATCATTCTTGTGATTCTCCTCTGTACTCTCTCCAATGCCTTCACATCCTTCCTCAAGTATGGCGACCAGAACTGGACGCAGTACTCTAGATGAGGCCTAACTAGTGTCTTTTTTAAGTTCAACATGATCTTCTTACTCTTGTACTCAATATAATTGCAACCTTCTCTGGTCTGATTTTTATGATTTTTTTTTGTTTCTGTTTGACTCTCTCTTGCTTGCTATCATCCAGCTTTCCTGAGTGAGCTAACCCAGTGCTGGGCCTCTGGATGTGCTGTCCCACTCACGGAACTGACAGGCTAAGCACTGCAATCTCACCACGAGGAATCCGTCTGCTTACCAGCTCTTTGCTGGAGCGTAAGCTCAGTGCTGTGTCACCAGTACTTTTCTTCACAGTTATTACACTGCATTTTCAGCACTTTCTGACACTGCAGCCTGACCAAAAACGTTGAATGTTGTCTCAAGCCATGTAGCATGATCTAAGGCTGTTCACCATTGTCATACCTATACTTAATCTTGCTGCCACCTCTCTGACCACCGCTGAGCACCATGTATTGTATTGTTATAATGATATAATACCTTGGGCTTATTCATTGTACGAGACACAAGGCACCAATTGCTCCTAAGGCATTTGGTAAACATGTTTTATTAAGACTAAGCACATGAGAATAGTGATACAAAGGTATAAGGCTTGAAGACATCAGAGTGTGTGCTCTGCTCAAAGCATAAGTAAAACTAAGACTGGATTACATAACACACTTCCCTTCTAGTGTTGTCATGCTGATAACCCTTAAAGGCGTATTACAACAAAGCTGCTCAATGGTTTGCTCTGGTAAGCTGCCCACTATTAACTGATCCAGCAGTATCCCACGTGCACATGGGCCCCTTGGCTCTTTGTCAACTTGTGTAGCTTAGCCCTCGGACTTAAGAAAGTACAGGGAGGTCTGACTGGCACCGCAGGCCAACTTTTGACCTCAGAACTGCCAACAAGAGGCAAAAGAAGTTCAATAACCTGACCCAGAGTGTGGTAAAATAATACAATGGCTGCTCTCTCTCTTTGTTCCTCCCTGGATAACAACAAACTACTCAGCCTGTAATACGAAGACCCACAGAATTAACCCTCCAATCTGACTTTTGCTGAAAGGGGGCATTGAGTTGACCTCACGTAGTATATCTCACCATCTCCTGTAAAAGCACTTGCATGCACCTTCAGCCTCAAGAGCCCTTCTGACCAACATTTAACAGTTTGATGCTAACACATCTTTTACATCAGATGACAATATGCGCTCCACATCTGGAAAACAAACAATATATATGGGCTTCTCAGTAGATTGATTTTGAGAGTCAGTTAAGGTGTTAGGTTTCCCTCTGTGTCAGATACCTGCCTGAACAAAAGAAAGCTACCAGAAAACATTTTGAAATCAGTAATGAACAAGGGCAGGATTTCACGTGGATGCGGTGGTTCTGCCTAACAGCTGGAAAATCAAGGGCGAACCTGCCTCTATCCAACCTGGAGGCCACAACTCTGTTGGGGCAGGGAATCAGTTGCCTGAAGTAGTAACTTCAGTCTGGCTGAGACAGGATGTCCCACCTCCAAGAGCTGCCGACCAATCAGAGGGCTGAGAGCTCTTCGGTTTCAGCAGCGCCACCAGCAGCAATGGCTGCAACCCCGGGCCAGCAACCCCGGAGTGGGCGGGGAGGTCAGATAAGTGGGGTTGGGGTTTGCCGGAGCCAGTCAGGTAGGCCCCAGCAAGGCAGAAGGGGTGGCTTGCGAGGGCAGGATGGAGCCTTCCTGCAGAGCGGCCCGTGTCGCTGGGATAACCAATCAGGAGGGACCTCCCAACCCCCCCCACCCATCCCACGCACCCCATCTCCCCACCAGCCCTTGGGAAGCTGCCAGGTTTTACTGGGCAGCATCCCCAAGTGTTATAGATAGGGGGATATATATAGGTTGAGTGACTGGGCAAAGATCTGCCAAATGGAATTTAATGTGAGAAAATGTGAAGCTGTTCACTTTGGCAGGAAGAACAAAAAAGCAGAGTATTACTTAAATGGAGAATGGCTGCATAGTCCTGAGGTGCAGAGGGATCTAGCTGTTCTAGTACATGAGTCACAAAAAGTTAGTATGCAGGTACAGCAAGTAAATAAGAAGGCTAATGGAATGCTTTTCTTTATTATGAGAGGGATTGAACATAAAAGTAAGGATGTTATGCTTCAGGGTTACAGAGCATTGTGAGACCGCACCTCGAATACTGTGTGCAGTTTTGGTCTCCATTTTAAGAAAGGATGTAAATGCATTGCAGGTGGTTCAAAGGAGGTTTACTAGATTGATACCTGGAATGAGTGGGTTGTCTTATGAGGAAAGGTTGGACAGACTGGGCTTGTTTCCACTGGAGTTTAGAAGAGTGAGGGGTGATTTGATTGAAGTATACAATATCCTGAACGGCCTTGACAAGGTGGACGTCAAAAGGACGTTTCCTCTTGTGGGTCAGTCCAGAACTAGGGGGAAATGTTTTAAAATTAGGGGTCGCCCTTTTAGGACAGAGATGAGGAGAATTTTTTTTTTCTCAGAGAGTTGTGCAACTTTGGATTTCTCTGCTTGAGAAGGTGGTGGAGGAGGGGGTCATTGAATATTTTTAAGGCAGAGGTAGATAGATTCTTGTTAGCGAAGGGAATCAAAGGTTATCAGGGTAAGATGGGAACGTGGAAATCGAAACACAAGAAGATCATACATGAAGCGTTAAAGGAAGGAAACCGGATGGACCACCTGGCATCAACCTAGGCACCAGAAACAGCAATGGCAATCACAGCCCTGTTGACCCTGGAAAGTCCTCCTTCCTAACATCTGGGGGCTAGTGCCAAAATTGGGAGAGCTGTCTCACAGACTAGTCAAGCAACAGCCTGACATAGTCATCCTCACGGAATCATACCTTAAAGATAATGTCCCAGGCACCACCATCACCATCCCTGGTATGTCCAGTCCCATCGGCAGCACACACCCAGCAGAGGTGCAGCACAGTGGTATACAGCCGGGAGGGAGTTGCCCTGGGAGCCCTTAACATTGACTCCAGACCCAGTGAAGTCTCATGGCATCGGGTGAAATATGGGTAAGGAAACCTCCTGCTGATTACCACGTACCGCCCTCCCTCAGCTGATGAATCAGTGCTCCTCCATGTAGAACATCAGTTGGAGGAAGCACTTAGGGTGGCAAGGACACAGAATGTACTCTGAGTGGGGGACTTCAATATCCATCACCGAGAGTGGCTCAGTGGCACCACTACTGACCGAACTGGCCAATTCCTAAAGGGCATAGCTGCTAGACCGGGTCTGCGGCCGGTGGTGAGGGAACCAACAAGAGGGAAAAACATACTTGACCTCATCCTCACCAACCTGCCTGCCGCAGGTGCATCTGTCCATGACAGTATCAGTAGGAGTGACCACTGCAGCATTGTGGGGACGAAGTCCCACCTTCACATTGAGGATACACTCAATTGTGTTGTGTGGCACTACCACCGTGCTAAATGGGAAAGATTTCGAACAGATCTAGCAACTCAAGACTGGGCACCCATGAGGCGCTGTGGGCCATCATTGAGAATTGTACTCAAACACAATCTGTAACCTCATGGCCTGGCATATTCCCCACTCTACCATTACCATCAAGCCAGGGGATCAACCTTGGTTCAATAAAGAGTGCAGGAGGGCATGCCAGGAGCAGCACCAGGCATACCTAAAAATAAGGTGTCAACCTGGTGAAGCTATAACACAGGATTACCTGAGTGCCAAACTGCATAAGCAGCAAGTGATAGACAAAGCTAGATGATCCCACAACCAAAGGATCAGATCTAAGCTCTGCAGTCCTGCCATATCCAGTTGTGAATGATGGTGGACAAATAAGCAACTCACTGGAGGAGGTGGCTCCACAAATATCCCCATCCTCAATGATGGAGGAGCCCAGCACATCAGAGCAAAAGATAAGGCTGATGCATTCGCAACAATCTTCAGCCAGAAGGGCCGAATGAATGATTCATCTCGGCCTCCTCCAGAGCTCCTCAACATCACAGATGCCAGTCTTCAGCGAATTTGTTTCACTCCACATATTAGCAAGAAAGAGCTGAAGGCACTGGGTACTGCAAAGGCTATGGGCCCTGACAATATTCCAGCAAAAGTACTGAAGATTTGTGCTCCAGAACTTGCCGCACCCCTAGCCAAGCTGTTCCAGTACAGCTACAACCCTGGCATCTACCCAACTATGTGCAAAATTGCCTAGGTACGTTCTGTACCCAAAAAGCAGGACAAAGCCAACCCGGCCAATTACCGCCCCATCAGTGTACTCTCGATCATCAGTAAAGTAATGGAAGGGGTCATCAACAGTGCTATCAAACAGCACTTGCTTAGCAATAACCTGCTCACTGATGCCCAGTTTGGGTACCGCCAGGGCCACTCAGCTCCTGACCTCATTACAGCCTTGGTTCAAATATGGACAAAAGAGCTGAATTCCCAAGGTGAGGTGAGAGTGACTGCCCTTGAGTTCAAGGCAGCATTTGACAGAGTGTGGCATCAAGGAGCCCTAGCAAAACTGGAGTCAATGTGAATCAAGGGGAAAACTCTCCACTGGTTGGATTCATGCCTAGTACATAGGAAGATAGCTGAGGCTGTTGGAGATCAGCCATCTCAGCTCCAGGACATCACTGCAGGAGCTCCTCAGGGTAGTGTCCTAGGCCCAACCATCTTCAGCTGCTTCATCAATGACATTCCTTCTATCATAAGGTCAGAAGTGGGGACGTTCGCAGATGATTGCACAATGTTCATCACCATTCGCAATGCCTCAGATACTGGAGAAGTCCATGTTCAAATGCAGCAAGACCTGACAATATCCAGGCTTGGACTGACAAGTGGCAAGTAACATTCGTGCCACACAAGTGTCAGGCAGTGACCATCTCCAACAAGAGAGAATCCAACCATCGCCCCTTGATGTTCAATGGCATTACCATCACTGAATCCCCCACTATCAACATTCTGGGGGTTACAATTGACCAGAAACTGAACTGTACTAGCCATATAAATACTGTGGCTACAAGAGCAGGTCAGAGGATAGGAATCGTGCGACGAGTAACTCGCCTCCTGACTCCCCAAAGCCTGTCCACCATCTACATGGCTCAAGTCAGGAGTGTAATGGAATACTCCCCACTTGCCTGGATGAGTGCAGCTCCTACAACACTGAAGAAGCTGGACACTGTCCAGGACAAAGCAGTCCACTTAATTGACACCACATCCACAAACATTCACTCCCTCCACCACCGATGTATAGAAGCAGCAGTGTGCACCATCTACAAGATGCACTGCAGGAATTCACCAAGGCTCCTTAGACAGCACCTTCCAAATCCACGACCGCTACCACCTAGAAGGACAAGGGCAGCAGATACATGGTCACACCACCACCTGGAAGTTCCTCTCCAAGTCACTCACCATCCTGACTTGGAAATATATTGCCGTTCCTTCATTGTCGCTGGGTCAAAATCCTGGAACTCCCTTCCTAACAGCAGTGTGGGTGTACCTACACCACATGGACTGCAGCGGTTCAAGAAGGCAACTCACCACCACCTTGTCAAGGGCAACTAGGGATGGACAATAAATACTGGCCCAGCCAATGAAGCCCACGTCCTGTGAATGAATAAAAAAAAAGTGTTTCCCCCAACACCACTGGCAGCTGGCATGGTAAAACATCAGCTGCGACAGGGAGAGGCCCTTAAGTGACATAAATTGATCACTTTAGGACCTCAATTGGCTTAAAGGTGGAAGGGTTGTCCGTTACCTACCTTGCTGCTCGTAAAATGCCAGTGGAGGCAAAAAGGCATCAGGCACAGCACCACCTCCACCATCCCAATTGATTTTACACAGCCTCCCGCTTGCTGCCAAGCCCATTCCCAGGGTGGTAGCAAAATTAAACGAAGAGTGCAGGAGGGCATGCCAGGAGCAGCACCAGGCGTATCTAAAAATGAGCTGTCAATCTGTTGAAGCTGCAACACAGGACTACTTGCATTCCAAATAGCAAAACAGCATGAGGTGGACAGAGCTAAGAAATCCCACAACCAATGGATCAGATCAAAGCTCCGCAGTCTTGTCACATCCAGTCATCAACGGTTGTGAGAAATTAGACAACTTGCTAGAGGTGGAGGCTCCACAAAAACCCCCATCCTCAATGATGAAACTCAGCACATCAGTGCAAAACAGAAGGCTGAGGCATTTGCAATCTTCTTCAGCCAGAATTGCTGAGTAGTTGATCCATCTCAGACTCCTCCTTAGGTCCCCAGCATCACAGATGTCAGTCAATGCAGATGTTCGCTGATGATTACACAATGTTCAGCACAATTCATGCCTCCTCAGATACTGAAGCAGTCCATGTCCAAATGCAGCAAGACCTGGACAATATCCAGGCTTGGGCTGACAAGTGGCAAGTAACATTCGCACCACACAAGTGTCAGACAATGAACAAGAGAGAATCTAACCAACATCCCTTGAAATTCAATGGCATTATCATCGCTGAAAGCCCCACTATCAACATCCTGGAGTTACCATTGACCATAAACTGAACTAGACTTAGCCAGATAAATTTATGACTACAAGAGCAGATCAAAGGTGAGGAATTCTGCAGTGAGTAACTCACTCTCTGATTCCCCAAAGCCTTTCCATCATCTTCAAGGCATAAATGAGGAGTGAACATAAGAACATAAGAAATAGGAATAGGAGTAGACCATTCGGCCCCTTGAGCCTGCTGTGCCATTCAACAAGATAATGGCTGACCTTCTTGTGTTCCAATTCCACATTCCCATCTAACCCCGATAACCTTTGATTCCCTTGTCTAACCAGAATCTATCTACCTCAGCCTTAAAACTATTCAATGACCCCACCTCCACCGCCTTCTGAGGCAGAGAATTCCAAAGTTACACAACCCTCTGAGGGAAAAAAATTATCTTCATCTCTGTCCTATAAGGGCAACCCCTAATTTTAAAACAGTGCTCCCTGTTTCTGGACTCACCCACAAGAGGAAACATCCTTTCGACTTGCACCTTATCAAGGCCATTCAGGATCTTGTATAGTGTGATGGGATACTCTCCACTTGCCTGGATGAGTGCAGCTCCAACAACACAGAAGAAGCTCCAACCATCCATGATTGGCACCCCATCCACCGCCTTCAACATCCACTCCCTCCCGACTGACGCACAGTGGCAGCAGTGTGTACCACTTAAAAGATGCACTGCAGCAACTCAGCAAGGATCCTTCACCAGCACCTTCCAAACCTGTGACCTCTACCACCTAGCAGGACAAAGGCCGCAGATGCACGGAAACACCACCGCCTGCAAGTTCCCCTCCAAGCTACGCACCAGTCTGATTTGTAACTGTATCACCGTTCCTTCACTGTCGCTGGGTCAAAACCCAGGGACTCCAACACTGTGGGTGTACCTACATGACATGAGCTGCAGCAGTTCAACAAAGTGACCCACCACTACCTTCGTAAGGGCAATTAGGGATGGGCAATAAATGCTGGCATAGCCAGCGACGCCCACATCCCGTGAAAGAATATTTTTTTTGAAAATGCAGCCCAATCGTTCAAAAGCTTAAGCTTCCCTTGTAAATGAGGATCACATCACCAGAAAAAGGGAATCTTTTAAATTGAAATTAACTGTCAATGCTGATTATAGTGTCTCTTAAATTTGTCCATTTTTAGAGGGGGTCTGACAGTTGTGTGGAAAGCATACTAAGTGCTCCCAATCCAAATAAAAAATGTCAAATGCATCAGTTGTTAATATCAATTAGTACCAAGTCACAAGTGATTTTGAAAACCTTCTTGCACAGATCATCATGAATACCTTTTATCTATCTGTATAATGGCCCGTAACTCCCGAGGTCCAGGGCAGTGTACCTGGGGAGTACCTGCTGCGGAGGTTCCCAGCCAGCGATTGCACGCCAATTGCCCTGGAAGCTCATACTTCCGAAAATGCGATTTAATCACAAACTTAGGATGGTTCTGACAGTCTTACATCAATAGTTACCCAGAAGAAGTTAGAAGAATTAAAACTCCACCTACCTTCTGAGTAACTATGGTACTGACCTCGTCTGACACCCCCCCTCCCCTCCTCCGATGGAGCCCCCGACAACCCCCTACCCTTCATTACAGCACCACAACCCCCCACAGGACCCCCCAACATGATACTGACCCCCCCAACAGGGCTCCCCCCCACCCCCCTAATCCCCAATAGACTCCCCCCACATGCTGCCAACCACCCACGGGATCCCCGACTAACCCCCCCAAAATCCCCATGGCACGACCCTAACCCCCCTCGACCCACAAGGGACCTCCTGACTGCGCCCCCCCCTCCCAACTGCACTTCCCTGACTGCACCCCTCCCGAGTGCACCCCCATCAACTACACCTCCTGAATGCACCACCCCCAACTGCACCCGCCCAGGACTGAATCCCCCAGACTGATCCCCTCTTGACTGCACCTCAGTGGCTGCACCATCCCACCCTCCACCACTTGCACCTTGCCCCAACTGATCTCCTCTGTCCGACTCTCCCCGCCACCTGAGCACCCAGCCCCCACATGCCCCGAACACCCAACGCTGCCCCACCACCACCCCCCCCGCTCCCCCGAGCCCCGCCAGCCACCCAACCCGCCCCGACCAACCGACCCCCAGCCTCCTCCACTCCACTGAGCCCCACCAACAGACCCCAACCGCCTGACCCCCCTAACCACCTGACACCCCTAGACACCCCCGACCCTCACTGACCATGTGGCTGCCCCTACCACCCGATATCACCCCCCCACCACCCCCCACCCCCCAACACCCCCACCACCCCCACAACTGCACTAACCTTATCCACTTATCTTACAAACCTACCTTCCACCTGGCTTGAAAGTGGCTGGACCTTTATACTTACCTGATTTACGGCAGCTAGTGCAGCACAACACAGTTCTCGCCCAGCCTGTATTGGAAGGTCAGAGGGGAAAGAATCACCTGGATTTGAAGGTAGGAAAGCAGGAGTAGAGTGGAAATCTGACTCGGGTTGTCACTATGCACAAGCTCAGGCCCATTTTATTTAAAAGCTTAACCTGAAATTCTACACTGCGGGTTATGCTGAATTTCTGCTGGAGAGTCAGGGCTAGCCTCCCACTGCTGCTGTTCAGACCTCTGCCAGTCAAAGTTGCCTGGGTCAGCTCACATGTATATCAATTAGAGGATCACCAGTGCAAAATCTTCTGAATAACAGGAATAATGAATTGAAGGCACTCAGGCATTCAGTTCTGGCATCCTTCCATTTACAAAAGATGATGGAAACGCAGCAAACAATCCATTTCAGGTGGGCTGTCTTCATGTGCCGCACCTCAGCTGATGGCTGAAGAGGCCAATCCTTGAGAGCAGGTTCTGTCACAAGTGTCGCAAGTGAAGCTATCACGTGCTGTTTTGGGTTGCTGTTTATGGTATTGTAGCCACTGGTCATCATGGTGGTGAAAAGCAGCCCACAGGAGGTGGCAACATTTTCTCAGATGCAACATTGGATGTCTTGGCCCTTTATGTCACACCAGCACACATCCTTGAAGCAGAGTTTTTGGGCATGCTGCTCGTTGTCTGGTTCCGGCTACCTCACCATACAGAAGGTCCTTGGGTAAATTATTGTCTTCCATTCTGTGGGCGTTCTCAAGCCAATGAAGTTCCCTCTATTTGATGACTGCTAATAAACTTGGGTGCTTTGCATTTGAGTGGACTGCTGTATTTGTGATTTTTTTTCCTGTCAAGATATATTTATAATGCACCATAGGCAGCGAAGATGGAAATTATTGAGTCTCTTTTCTTGGCTTCCCCTCCCTGCCGTGAGTGGGTACCCCCCCCAACCCCACCTCCTCCCGCCATACTTTGAATCTAGGGACTGCTTGTAGTCCCAGTCCTGGCCACTGCTGCCTCCGGCACTGCTGGGGCTACAGAGCTACCGACCAATCTGATTGGCCAGCAGGCCTCTCAGGTGGTACTTCCACCTGAGCGAGGGGCAGAAACCCTGCCAATCCAGCCAACTAATGCTCCTCGGAACCCTAGCCACCCGTAAAATTCTGCCCCATCACTCTCCCTGGCAACAGTCTGAGATTAAACTATTCTGTTTGGAAACTTAGCACCATACCTGACACCAAGATGAGCTTCTGGCCACATATCTGCACCATCACTAAGATGGCCCATTCCCACCTCCTTAACATCGCCAACTCAACCCCTGCCTCAGCTCATTTGCTTCTGAAGCCCTCATCCATGCTTTTGTTACTTCTAGACTTGAATATTCTAACGCACTCCAGACCAGCTTCTGTAAACTTAAGCTCACCTAAAACTCTTCTGCCCTAATTGCTGCATGTTCTAAATTACACCAAGCCTTGTTCACCCATCACCCCCATGATCATTGACCTCCATTAGCTCCCAGTTAGGAAACAATGTTAAAATTCTCTTTCAAATCTCTCCATGGCCCCTCCCTTCCCTACCTCTGTAATCTCCTCCAGCCCCACAATTGTCCAAGAGAACGGCACTCTTCCAATTCTGATCTCTTGACCATTCGTATTTTTAATCGCTCCATCAACCATACTTTCAACTGGCAATGCCTGATGCTCTGGAGTTCATTTCCTTAACCTCTCTGCCTCTCTTACTCTCTTTCCTCCTTCAAGATACTTTGACCAAGCTTTTGGTTATCTGCCCTAATACCTCCTCATGTAGCTTGGTGTCAACTATTTTTTGATAACACTCTTGTGAAGTATCTTGGGATGTTATTACTACATGAATATAAGTTGTTGTTGTTGCAAAATATTGATCAAAACACTGCTAAGTTTATCTCTTCTTCTTTAAATAGTGCCCTGGGGTCCTTTCAGCCCAAACAAATATGCAGCCTGTTGTTCAATATCTCATCTTCATCATGAGTAAACTCACGTATCACCTTAGATTATGAACACAAAATCCTAGCACAAACCTTGAGTGCAAAGCCTGCTCATTTAAAGAGGAACCTGCTACCAATTGAATCTAATGGGTCTTGTACTTGTTACTGTGATTGACTTCCAATATGAGCTCTTCAAATCTGACATGCAATCAATCTGATATTGTAACAGAACTAAGGGAAGCAAAAAAAACCTGGGAAATGGAATATTTGATTGCTTGTTGAAAGTATATGATATTCACACTGGATGTCTAACAAAAAGAAATACAGGTACACTGTCTTAAAATCAGCAACCTCAGGACCGAGGCCTTGCCGGATTTCGAGTCAGATGGTTTGGGTGGGGTCAAGGGTCTCGGAGCACAGGTATAGCCTGGTGCACAAGCGGCAAAGCAGATAACTAGTCTGGCATCACACAGCTCCAATGCAGTGCCTAGCTGAGTTATCCAGGTAAGTTATTTTTTATTTTACTCAATTAAAATTGATGCGTGGCACATTCTAAAAATGTCCGGTATTCGGTCGAGTCCGATTTTTGGACCCTCAGGTTTGAGACACTGTACCCATGGAGGATCTCTGTGCTAGTGCAGTAATAACCATGTAGAATCACTGAGTTATGGGCTTAGCATTAGTATTTCTATTTAAAGGCCTTTTTTTAGCTTGTCACTACTTGAAAGTTTACAGCGTTACATGTAGAAAAGGAAAAAGACATTTTCTTTTCCGTGTAAGAAGAGTGATTGCACTGGGAATATGTTATGTGATTGGTGCGAGATTGCGCAGTCCCGGTACAACTGAGATTGACCTTGGTGTTCATGACCATATCATAAAATAATTGATTATGGGCCGACTGTTTAAATGGGGAATGGAGTGCTGCCAATTGCTTCATACTGAGTGGAAAATTCATTAACGCTCGAATACAGTGTTTTGCTGAGAACTAAACTGGCCAAATGGAACCACTGCAATATTCCAGTGATGGATCAGTCAAGCAATATCCTAGAAAGGGTGGATTACTTATTTTTGCTTGTAGGAATATGAAAGCCAACATTCAAACATGAGTCAAAGCTCACCCCTCATGCATGTGGGTACAATAGGCCCCTTTAAGAACTTTTCCAAACAATAACCTTGGGGAAGGCATCCTTCAGTTGCAATGTTTTCATAATATTGTAAATAAAACATGAAAAAATCCTCTAAATTTAGTCACTATGCATTAGTGCCATTATGAACATAACTGGAACATTACTTCTGATAACTATTTTGGCATTTTAGTAAATCCGTATTTTTGAATAGACTCACTTGATGTCACGAATATAAGAGACCTTCCACTATGTTCACAATATTGCAAACAAAGGGAATCTTCCTGTAACATTACCTTTCACATCGAGAAAACTATTTGCTTGTTGCCAACCAGTCAGGTCTTTCACCACAGGATAGATGTCATAGTTCAAGAATCAGTGAAGAAATCCTTCATTCATGGATCAATTTATCCACTTTTGTATCATCCTTTGATAAGATCACACTACTCGTGATTTCACAATTAACTGGGCCAGATTCTGCCCATTTTTCCCTAGGCCTTTAAATTACCGGGGGGAGTGAGGGGGGTGGAGGAGGAGGGGTTGTGAGGCCAGATCTTCAGTGTGCTTCCCCAATGTCAAAGGTCATGCTAAAGAGAGTTCCTAAGCTTCCATGTGCATTCCTGTCTTTAAAAGAGTTTGGTGGAACACCATCAAATGTGGTTTGTGTCTCTGTAAGGTCTCAAAAAGGCTTCAAAATTTTACTAAAGTAATTGTTTGGGGGCTAAATCGCTCATTTTGGAGTAGAAGACTTAAAATTTTCTCTTTAACTCCATTGGAACCTCAGGTCTAGCAGCTGTAGGCAAATCCTGAGGAATTTTAGAGCCAGCATTTCTTGAGGTTGAGCAAAATTTGGCAGAATTAGCAGAATGCACTTTCAATGTATCTATTTTATTGAAAGTTTTATATTCTGTAAGAATGCAATGCTGCAGATTTGCTAGACCATCCAGTGTTGCTGTATGATTCAGGCTAATTGTATGATTACAATCACTATGAACTAATAATATCTAAATCAATGAATCTTACGAGAATGCACAAGACAGCCAGTTTAGGAAAATATTGTTCTTGGGACTTGTCTTTTCTTACTTGAATTTTCTTCACAATTATTTACTTATTGTATTCTTTTTAATTATTCTTGACATTCTTTGCTTAAAAAGTACATGGCTATCTCTCAATATTCAAAGTCTCTGCTCTGTCCAGTCTGAATCTCCTCTCATCTTCCCTCAAAGGTAGATCGCGACTAAGTTCCATGCACACTCTCTTCTCCAATCTGCATCTCCCCTTGAATTATAGGCTACACATTAAGATATTGGGTTACTCAGTCTGTCTGCTCCCCCAAACCTATTGCATTCTAATTTTGTGCGGTAACTTAAAACTGGTAAGAGCAAATCAGCAACCTGTTTTACATCCAATTTTTATCCCAATTTTTATTTCCTCTGAAGGTTAGCGAATTAGCAAATTGGAAAGCAATGAAAATTACAATCTTGTCAGCTGACATATTCTGATTCCAAACAATGCTTATTGGTTACCAACTACTTTACATCTTGATGTCACTGTCATCTGATTGGTATTTAGTGGCAGCTATTACTCAGGATTTTAATCCTAAAGATAGTAAAATTGCTGTTAAATCGTTAATTTTACTAAATAAAATTCAGCAATTCAGCATTTTAGGGTGGTTGAAAAATATTAGTTCTTGTTGAAATTTTTGAAGTCCCCAAACCATGGACAGTGTTGCTGTAAAATCTCTATTCTCATGCCATAGAAATAGGTTGCTACAGAAGTTAGTCTTGAGGATGTGGAAAGTGAGGCCACCCTCTTGATGGTAATCTGGGAAGAATAAAGCATTAGTTACTTCTTGATGTATCTGTGCGCATCAAACCAAGTGCTGCTGAAGATACCTTGAGAGCTAATTAGAAGCAGCCACAAGGGTTGAAGGTCATGGCGTCCTTAGTGGCTACTTGTAATGACGTTCATATTGCAGATGTTAGCTGAAGTTCTTTGAGAAGATCAATCATTGCCCTTTTGCTCAACCATAGTTCAGTGATTTCAGATTAATTCCTGGTTGCTGTTTCTGAGATGGTACACACAGGATGGACGGTGGTGAGCCTGGACAGTACTGTATGACTTTGTTTCTATCTAACACCTCTAGAAGCCCATTCCTGTTTCTGCTCCCAGCAAAGTCCAGTGCTGGGACGTCCGAGATTTGCACTACATGTGGTAGCGGGCGGGAATAAGAACATTTTTCCCGCCGGCCGTAATGGCGGCTTTTCAGGCCACATTGTCCCAAACCCACCTCATTAATCATGCATTCCCGGGAAACATGCCATTTTGATGGCAAGTAGGCTATCATTCACTTGCTGCTTCATCACACCGGGCACCATATTTAAAGTGCAGCTATGTGAACACCTCTCAGTGCTTCCAGCCCAGGACTGCTGCATGGAGTACAAGGCCCTGAAAGGCAAGAAAACTGCAGCCCACTGGTTTAGTGACGTGTCCCTTGAGCACCTTTTGGACGACGTAGAAACTCGCCGTGATGCCCTCTACCCCAGCTCTGGCCACAGGAGGGGCAGCAACATCACCAATCCAGCTTGGGAGGCGGTGGCAGCGGTGGTCAGTGCCAGTGGCCTGAAAAAAAGGACAGCAACCCAGTGCCGCAAGAGGATGAATGATCTGCTCCATTCCTCCAGGGTAAGTCACTCTTCTCATTGCTCTCACCTCACACACTCAAAACCCATCACAGATCCATAGGACCCTCACTCACTGCCAGTTCAAGGGACATCACCATTCACTCTCTCACACATACACACCTTCATTGTCCTCATCCCGTCCATGGGACCACTCACCACCCATACACGCCAGACGTACATATGCCTGGCAGGCATCCTGCTTACATTCTTCTCATTTGTATTCATGCAGGACAAGCTGGCACACAACAAGAGGGAGAGGTCACAGGCTGGTGGAGGAATGCCTGAAATTAAGGTCCTCACAGACTTTGAAAACAGAACCAGCCAGCTGGCCAGCAATCACCTGGACAAGCCCTGTGCTGACGGTGAAGTCAGGCATCCAAATATTCTGTGGTCCACTCAAACACTCATTAGTTTGAGGTCTATGCCCAAGGGGTGAAAAGCTCTGGAGCATTTGGTGGCACTTTCATGCTTCTGCGTGACTTCAACTCTGTCACATGAGCAGGGACATGTTATTGATGAAAAATTAAAGTTTTTATTTTATTTTTATTTGCTTTTGAAAACCTCATCTCGCCCGTGGGTGAGGTTTCCAAAAATGTGCAAAGGCCGCTTGGCCTTTTTGCCTACCCACCAACCATAAGGCTGGATGGGCAGTGAAAAGTTTATTTTAATTAACTTTTAATGGGCTTAAAAGGCCTTTTAATTGCTGGCGGGCGTAATGCCGACTCTGGTGCGCACACGCCGACCGAAAAATCATCACGCAATTGCGCCATAACGTTGGGATGCTCGCCTGACATCATCACGCGTCATTTTATGCTCAGTCAGGTTGGACGCATGCCCACCCACTGAGTGAAAAATTTTGCCCATAAAGTCAGAAGAGTTATGCAGAACAGAAACAGGCCCTTTGGCCCATTGTGTCCATGAGGATTTGAAAATTAGTGTCAGAGTCCCTGCAATCTCCTCCTTTGCCTCACATAGTAGTCTGGGATACATCTCATCTGGCCCTGGGGATTTATCCACTTTTAAGCCCGCTAAAGCCATTAATACCTCTTCCTTTTCAGTGCTAATTTGTTCAAGTGTATCACAGTCCCCCTCGCCATTAGTGGGCAGAGTGGACAAGTGAAAACTTTTTTCACGACGGCATGAAACTGATTTTTGGCCTTCTCGTCATATTGTCTGCTCATACCGCCCAAAGAGCCCAAAGCCACTGGGTACAGAAAATTCCACCCACTATCTCCATGATACTTTGTATGCAGAATAACCTAAGTCAAACCTAACCACTTCTTGGAGATTCCTTACTGCTGCATAAACCCACTCCTTACTCAGAACTCTTCATTGCTGGTGATGCTTTCTCAATCCTGAGACATGTATAATAGAAAAACTCAGAAATATGGGGTGGAATCTTGTGCCCTCCATCGCGGTGGGTTTTGTGGGCGGGCATTTAATCAGATGCGAGGGTGGTGGGTGAAGACCCTGTCCCCTTCCTGCCTTTACCCCGATTAAGTCCATGGTGGGAAAGCCCATGGGCAGTGGATTTAATGCCCACATAAGAGCCTCATTCTGCCGTGGCTGGTATTAAACTAGTAGTGGGCAGGGGCTCACCCTGTGGGGAGAACAACAACCAGACTCTTGCCATGTTTGCTTTCAGATTCCCAGTGGAGATCTCTTGTTCAAAAGAACTCATTGCCTAATTGAGAGACCCGGCATTGGGAAAGGGAGTGGGGGGGTGGGGGGGGTGTGTTCACTGGGAGCCACCCACTTGTCCTTGCTGCTAACCCTCCAGCCCATGACACCTCCACCCACCATCTCTCACCTGTGTCTGAGCCCTCCCCAGTCTGAGGCCTCAGATGGATATAGTACCAGCAGCAGCCACCACCACCCCAATGGTGCTGATCAGCACAGAAGAGCTGCCAGTCTCTGAAAGGTCAGTAACGCTCGGAGGATGGGACTTCTGCCCCCCAGGACCCTTGATCCTGGGGAAAGGCTTACCTGAATGGCAGTAGATGTGGCAGGCCTTCTTGAAAAGAGGTGACGCAGTAGGCTTACTGCCTCTCCAGCAGTGGCCGAGATCCCAATCGCCGCCCCACCCCCCTCCCTAATATTCTGCCCATGGTCCCTCTCCCCTTAAACAGCAACTTTGCTGGTATTGAGGCCACAATCAGCCACAATCTTATCAAATGACAGAGCGGGTTGTTTAACTGTCCTCAACTCAGCATTGTTCATTTCCACTGCCAGTAATATTAATCAGAGCTGGAACCATGTGCTAATCTCTACTCAAGATCTTAAGTTTTAAGATCTTTACCTCCAATTACTGCATCAACACTGATTTCAAGACTTTAACATAGGCTTCATGCTGAATGCTTATTTAGCTTCACGATCCTGGGACTATTTATTACAGGTACTACCAAGCTTCTGATTTTTACACAGATTCATCTGGAGATTAGAGACAAACCTACCCCTTTGCTTTAAAAGATATGGATTAGATCCACCACAAAATCCACATATGTTTGGATAGGTAAAAGAAACTCTGGCTTCTTGTGCACCCTCCACTTCCTTCCCTCCTCCGTTTTCAGATGTATCTTCAACCATCTCAGCCTCAGGCTCTGGAATTCCCAGCTTCAACCGTTCCACATCGTCATCTCCTCCTTGAAGACTCTACTTAAAACCCAGCACTTTTTCCAAGTTTCTGATCACCTCTCCAAATGTCTACTTTGACACCTCAGACCAGAATCTGAGGTCCTGAAACAGGACCAGACGGAGGCGGGATGGCAAAAAAAAAAACGGCCACAAAGTGGGATGGGGCTGGAAATCCCTCTTCTGTTCCTGCCTAGGGCATTTTGTGCAGCACGGGAAAGGGCGCAGGGAGAAACCAGATTCGCGCCTAATAATGGCCCACTTAACATTACTGTGGGTTCATTAAGAGCCCACCCCGGGTAAGTTTTGAGATTTTGGAGTGGCCGGGCTTCAGGAGCCATCAGAAATCACGGCACTGGAGTCCCGATTCAACAAGGCCCACTCCGCGTATCTGGCACCCACCATTTTCGCTGGCAGGGGGAATGGGGACTGGATGTATCTCACAACATCCACAGTTCGTGAGGTCAGCAGCACACCTACCAGGGCAGAGGCACTCAAACAGAAGCAACTTTCAAACAGCCAGCTTTCTGGTGCATGACTGGCAGGCTTTACAAATTTAAGGGAAAGGTCTAAACATAGAGGAGTTTTTTTGGAGTGGAAAGGAAAGGTACCCTTTTGGTATTGTGAAGAGTAGACATGAATGTGTGTAAGAAGTGGATAAGTCTGTCAAGCTGTCACAGTCATTTAAATCTCTTGCCCTTTAAATTTTGAAAACTACTAGCAGCTGAAAAAAAATCAGTGCTTGTAATTTTAGTAGATGTTCTTGCCATAAGTCTTAGGCTATCATTATAGTATTATTTGTGCTTGACTGCTTCCGCAACCTCTCATTATCATAGTTTAGCAGTGGGGTGGGGAGAGTGGTGTGGGGGTTGTGGCAGTGGGGGGTGGCGGGGCAGCTGTAAATTCAGTTTGATTGACAGCTATAACTTGTATAACTAGCTTGGTAGAGAGGGCCTTAAACTGAATAGTGGGAGGAGGGGATCATGTGATAGGAGCTGTAGTGAATTGAAAGGAAACGACAAGGTAATAGAGCAGGGTAGGAATTTGGGTAATGATAGCCAGAGTATGACAGGAAGGGACAGAGAGTACAAACTTAAGTGTGCACCAGCAGAAAAGGCCAGATATTGCAAAAATGGTAAAAAAATAAATAAAACAGGGTTTAAGACTCTGTATATGAATGTGTGTAGCATTCATAACAAAATAATAGCACAGAAAGAAGTAAATATGTATGACTTGATAGCCATTCCAGAAACAGTTGCAGGGTGAACAAGGCTGGGACATGAATATTGGAGGATATTTGACATTTAAAAAAGATAGGAAGCTAGGAAAAGGTGGTGGAATAACTTTGATAATTAAGTATGTCATTAATACAGCAGTGAGAGATGAATTCTGCTCAAAAGAGTAAGATGTAGAATCAGTTTGGGTAGAAATAAGAAATAGTAAAGGTAAGAGGTCACTAACAGTAGTTACATGGTAGGACAGAGTAGTAAAAGGGGTGTGTAAGAAAAGTACTGCAACAACTGTAGGTGACTTTAATCTACATGTTGATTGGATGAATCAGATTGACAAAGGTAGCCTAGAAAATTAGTTCATAGCGTGTATTCAGGACAATTTCTTAGAGTAGCACATTCTAGAGCCAACCAGGGAGCAGGTTATTCTGGCCCTGGTAAATGAGCAGGTTAACCAATAACCTTATAGTAAAGGAATCTCTAGGTGACAGTGATCATAACACGATGGAATTTCATGTTTAGTTTTGAAGGAGAGAATTGTGGGTCTAAGGCTAGTGTTTTAAACCTGCATAAAGGTGTGGAGGGTTTGAAAGCAGATCTAGCTAAAATAAATTAGGAAACTAGGTTAAAAGGTAGGACAGTAGAGCTGCAGCAGCAGACTTTTAAGGAGATATTTATTAACTGTCAGCAAAAATTCATCCCTGTGAGAAAGACTTTTGAGAAGAATCCATCATCAATTGCTGAATAAGAAAGTTAAGGAAAATATCAAATTTAAATAAACACTGTACAAATCTGCAAAGATTAGTAGCAGATCAGAAGATTGGTCAAATTTTAAGAACCAGCAAAGAATAACTGGAAAAATAAATGAAGACAGAGAAAGAAGAGTATGAGAGAAAACTAGCTAGTAATATATAAGCAGATAGTAAGGGTTTCTACAAATATTTAAGTAGGAAAAGATTAACTAAAGCTGGTGTTGGTCCTTTAAAGAGTGAATCTGGAGAATTGATAATGGAAACAAGGAAATGGCAGAGACATTTTGTGCCTGTTTTCACTGTAGGAGACTTAGAAAGCTTCCTAAAGATACTTGAAAATCAAGAGGTGAACAGGTGGGAGGAATTTAAAACAATCTCCATCACTCGGGGGAAAGGGTGCTGGAAAAACCTTTTGGCCTAAAGGCTGACAAGTCCCCAGCGCCAGACGGCCTGTATCCTAGGTTCCTAGATGAAGTGATAGTAAATGCATTAGTTACAATATTCCAAAATTCCTTAGTTTCTGGAAGGATTCGAGTGGATTGGAAAATGGCTGATGTAACAACTTTATGCAAGAAAGGAGGGAGACAGAAGGCAGGAAACTACAGGCCAGTTAGCCTAACACCTGTCATAGGAAAATTGCTAGAATCCATTATTATGAAGGCTGTAGCAGGATATTTAGAAAATCATAATTTGATCAGGCTGAGTCAACACGGCTTTGTGAAGGGAAAATCGTGTTTAACTAATCCATTAGAGTTTTTGGGGATGTAATAAGCAAGATGGATAAAGAGAGATCTGTAGATGTGTTGTGCTTGGATTTCCAGAAGGCATTTGTTAAGGTGCCAAATCAAAGGTTACTACACAAGATAAGATTACATGGTGTGGGGGGGGTAGCACATTAGCATGGATAGAGGATTGCTTAGCCAGCAGGAAGCAGAGAAGAGGTATTAATGGGTCTTTTTGAGGTTGGAAAGCTGTAACAAGTGGAGGGTCACAAAGATTGTTGCTGGGGCTTCAACTATTTATAATCTACATCAATGATTTGGATGAAGGGAACAAATGTTTGGTTGTTAATTTTGCCAATGAAACCAAAATAGGTAGGAAAATAAGTTGTCAAAAGGAGGTACAGACTCTGTAAATGGATATAGACAAGTTATGCGAGTGGGGAAAAAGCTGGCAGATGGAGTATAATGTAGGAAAATGTGAACTTGTTCACTTTGGCAGGAAGATTTGAAAAGCAGTACACTATTTAAGCGGAGAGAGAGTGCAAAACTCAGTGGTACAGAGCTATCTGGGTGTCCTGGTACATGAATCACATAAAGTTAGTATGCAGGGAGAGCAAGCGATTAGGAAGGCAAATTGAATACTGACATTTACTGCAAGTGGAATGGGATATAAAAGTAGGGAAGTTTTACTGGAGCTGTATAGGGCCTTGGTGAGACCATTTGGAATACTATGTACAGTTTTCATCTCCTTATTTGAAAAACTGCTTTAGGAACAGTTCAGAGAGGGTTCACTCTACTTATTCCTGGGATAAGGGGCTTATCTTATGAAGAAAGGGTGGCAAGTTAGATTGATACCAATCGGAATTTAGAAGAATGAGAGGTGATCGTATTGAAACATATAAGATCCTGAGGGGACTTGATAGAGCAGAGGATGTTTCCACCTGTGGGAAAGACTAGAACTAGGGAACACAGTTTGAGTAAGAGATCTACTGTTTAAGAGGGAGGTGAGGAGGAATTTTTTTCTCTCAGAAGGTCATTACTATGTGGAATTCTCTTCCCAGAGATTAATGGAGTCTGGGTCATTGAATTTTTCCAAGGCAGTGTTAGATAGATTTTTGATAGATAAGGGATTTAAGGGTTATGGGGGCAGACAGCAAAGTGGAGTTGAGACCACGACCAGATCAGCGATGATCTTATTAAATTGTGCAGCAGGGTCAAAGGGATGAAAGGCTTACTCCTGCTCTTAAGTCCTATGTTCCCCTGTTCCTAGCTCCAATAGGTCCTAAAGAGATTAGCTGTCTTCGATGTGGGGCTATGAATACAAATGCTTTTTTGTCAGGGATTGAGTACTTGAAGGAATGCTTATTTTTATTAGGGATTAAGTGCGCGGGGGGATTTAAATATATTAAATGCACTTTTATCAATGAGAATTTTTTTTAATATATGAAATCTATAATAGATATGTAGGACTTCATTTCATCTCAGAACGGCTTCTGTGGTCTGCCCACAGTTGATGTTGGGTGAGTTGGCATGGGGGGTGTAAGGGCAAAGGGTTTTGAATGGGTGGCATGGGTTAGCATGATTTGGTGCTAAGTTAGAATAAGGGAAATAAAGGGACATGGCAGGTAGGTAGGGGGGAATAGGTTGGCATGGACGGTATGAAGAGCCATGGGGGTGGCTAGAGAAACATAGGTCAGCATGTAGGATATGAGGGGCCAATGAGGTGGCATGAGTTGGCATGGATGGGACATGGGGAGGTGTGGAGGGGGCCTTTTAAATAGCCCAGCAGCCCCTGTGGTTGTCTCCACACTGCTTCCAGAGTTGGCGGCCTGACTCCAGTTAGCACCCGCTCCCCCCAGAAAAACAATCAGACAGATCGGGGCAGTTTCTCCTGAGTCAGGTTTGCAGAGCTGGGAAAATTCCTGACTCAGGAGCAAAAATTCGGCCCAAAATATGTGTTCAATGCTTCCGCTATTTCCTTGTTTCCCATTATTAATCCCCCGGACTCACTCTCTAGAGGACCAACACTCACTTTAGTTCCTCTTTTCCTTTTTAAATACTTGTAGAAACCCTTACTATCTGTTTTTATATTTCTAGCTGATTTTCTCTCATACTCTAATTTCTCCTCCTTATGGTTTTTTTTGTCATTCTTTGTTGTTCTTTAAATTCTGCTCCTGTTCAGTGGTCTGAGATTACTGCCTATTGTGGAAATTAGGGAGGTCATACTGAATGATAGGGAAATTGAAATCATATTTGCAAGAGGGTCAATCCATGGCAAATGTCAACCAGAGAGGTAAGTGGGCCACTCACTATTGTGACTAATTTCAAAAATGCCATTAATAACCTTCAAAGAGACAGTAGGTTGTGCAGCGATTTATAATGTCTGGGGGGAGGTTCTAATGAGGTGGTATTTAAATACAAGGTTCATATCTGCTGGTGGGACCACAGTGTTGAAAATTTGTGCCGGATTCTCCTGACCCACATGGGGATAGAACGGAGGAGGGCCTTTTGACTTGCCCACTCTGGAATCAGCCCACCCCTATTTCCACCTGGGGTCTGCCGAAGTAGGTGACAGACTTGTCTCTATGCCAATTAAGGCCCTGGTGACCGCAAAATCACGCTCCAAGGCAGCCTGACGATGAAGACGGGATTGCACTAGAGGGATTAGTCTCCCTACCTGATTCCTGCCACTGACATGAAAATCTGGCCCCAAGTTTATTTTTGTCTGATTACACCTCTTTGGGGCAGAATTTTACGGCCCGCCCCGCCAGCGGGATTTTCTGGTCCCACCGAAGTCAATGAACCTTTGAACTCTGCTCGCCACATTTTCCGGCCCTGTCCCTACCATAACAGAGCCATACATTTCTGCCCTTCGTTGCTGTTGACAGATAATCTTGAATATCCATGCTAAGTATCACAGGTAAGTTTTATAAGGCTGCATGGATCTTTTTCTACTCTCCCTGATTTACGATTCGATCTGTCATTTTACTAGACATATTTTGAGTCCATAAAACAGGAAATGAGCAGAGAAACTGCGATTACAGTAGGCTATGTTGTATATAGATACCAGCATAATCAGACTGGTGACCTTACTTCCAAGTACATTCCAGGAGGTGGCCCCATTCAAGCTTGACTTTGTATTGAGTACAGTGTAGCTCCATCCCAGAATTCCCAGGTGGCCCAAATGAAAACTGTGAGTTTGATAAATGTATTTTACTGTCAGGCAAAATGAAACTCGCAGGTTTAATTTAGAGCTGAGTATGCTTGCAAAGAGGGTATTTAAAAATCAAGTCTGAAAATATCAGAAGTGTCGATAAGGAACTCATGTTCCTTGTGATGCAAGGAGGGTGAAATGCAAATTTAGCCGAGACCCATTTGGGTTCCCATTGGCAAACTGTAATGGGCAGAGCCTCCACATCCCAAAAAATAACCATCAATGTAAGGTTTTCAGTTCTTCAGCATACAGTGTAATTAATTGATAGGCTAAATGGCCAATGTGCGGAACACCTCTAGGACTGTTATTTGGGGGGCTTCCCAAAGTGGAGAAATATTTCTTAAAAACACTGTGACTTTTGCAAAGGGAGTTGAAAAGGCAGCATTTGTGTCTTTCTGGAATGGGCCCTGATAGCCCTCACCCAAATCCAGGTGAATAAGTTTCCTGGCCTCTTCTGTTGACTAGATGACCAAGGTCCACACTTAGTGGCATGGGCATCTTCTGGTACCATATAAGTGAAGGGACCTCCCTCAATGCTATGAATCTTGGCAGGTTCAATGTCAGAGGTCGCCTATCTCGGCACTTATATTGGGATGTTGACGTGCGTTTTTGGCTCCAAAGGCTTTGACAGCAATGAGGGTAATGCAAGGACAAGGCAGATAATGTGGAATCATCCAATCTGGCAGACAGGACATTAAGCATAAAGTTCAGTTTACATTGAAGTGGGACACTGAGGTTGTTTACCTCCTGGTTTAACCTGACTGGAATGTTGATGAAAAGGATAGAGTCAGGAACAAGGACAGAGTTTTTGGACAGAGCCATTTTCAATTGCAGCAGGCTCTGGTGCATTATGTCGCTTGATGTCAGACAAGCTGCCAGAGGAAGTTCAAGTAGTGATGTCACAATTCATGCATCCCTTTGCAGGCTTCCTCTAAGTGTTACATAATGCCAAACTACACGGTGAATTTAGCGAGGATCCACCCAGTGGGGGTATTTCGAGGTTGTAAAATTGGACGAGTGGACATGTGCACACAAGGTCCAACTGTACTATACTTTGTGGCAAAGATATTTCAGGCTGTGGGACAGACTATGCTTTGGACCAGTAGAAGCTTGAAAATCATGACAATTGCTACCTCATTGAATTTCACTTTTCATGAACACTCTCCACACTGGTAGCAGGGTTCCACTCATAGGAACAGGCACAGGACTAATCATGTGATCTACAACAGTGCCTGTTGTGTTCTCACCCACAGATTCCTTCTGTGCCTGCACAATGAGCTTCTTTCACTTTTGCCGTGCTTCCCTTTTTGCACCCCCCTCAGCCCCACCACCCCACCTCCACCCCCCCACCCCACCCCCCACCCCCCCACAACCCCACACATCAACCTGAGCAGGGAATGAAAAGTATTTAAATTGCACGTAAGCCTTCATATTTCAGCTGCTGGCACGGTTTTTCCACATCCCTCATTAGACTTACTGTCAACACAAGGCTAAAACTGTGTTGGGTGCATGTGTGAATTAGTGATATGAGCTAATGCCACAAGATTGGGCACAGCCATTTATAGTTTGCACTCATGACACCAGCTGTACCCAGCACAAGTTTCCCCAGAAGGAAAAAAACTGTTCGGATCAGAATTCTAAATTCCCAGTTTTACTGGTGTTCCATTTTAAGGTACATAAGTTATGGGGAGACGATGGTGTAGTGGTATTGTCACTGAACTAATTTTCCAGAAACCTGCAATTAAGAGTGCAGGAGGGCATGCCAGGAACAGCACCAGGCATAACCTAAAAATGAGGTGTCAACCTGGTAAAGCTACTTGCATGCCAAACACGATTGCAGCAAGTGATAGAATGAGCTAAGCGATCCCACAACCAAAGAATCAGATCTAAGATCTGCAGTCCTGCCACATCCAGTCGTGAATGGTGATGGACAATTAAACAACTCACTGGAGGAGGAGGCTCCACGAATATCCCCATCCTCAATGATGGAGGAGCCCAGCACATCAGTGCAAAAGATAAGGCTGAAGCATTTGCTACAATCTTCAGCCAGAAGTGCCGAGTGGATGATCCATCTCGGCCTCCTCCGGAGATCCCCAGCATCACAGATGCCAGTCTTCAGCCCAACTGATTCACTCTATGTGATATCAAGAAGCGGCTGAAGGCATTGGATACTGCAAAGGCTATGAGCCCTGACAACGTTCCGGCAATAGTGCTGAAGACTTGTGCTCCAGAACTTGCCGCACCCTTAGCCAAGCTGTGCCAGTACAGCTATAACATTGGCATCTACCCGACTATGTGGAAAATTGACCAGGTATGTCCTGCACACAAAAAGCAGGACAAATCAAACATGTCCAATTACTGCCCCTTCAGTCTACTCTCGATCATCAGTAAAGTAATGGAAGGGGTCATCAACAGTGCTATCAAGAGGCACTTGCTTAGCAATAACCTGCTCACTGGCATCCAGTTTGGGTTCTGCCAGGGCCACTCAGCTCCTGACCCCATTACAGCCTTGGTTCAAATATGGACAAAAGAGCTGAACACCCAAGGTGAGGTGTGAGTGACTGCCCTTGACATCAAGGCAGCATTTGACCGAGTGTGTCATCAAGGAGCCTTAGCAAAACTGAAGTCAATGAGAATCAGGGGGAAAACTCTCTGCTGGTTGGAGTCATACTTAGCACAAAGGAAGATGATTGTGGTTGTTGGAGGTCAGTCATCTCAGTTCCAGGACATCACTGCGGAAGTTCCTCAGGCTAGTGTCCTAGGCCCAACCATCTTCAGCTGCTTCGTCAATGACCATCATAAGGTCAGAAGTGGAGATATTCACTGATGATTGCATAATGTTCAGCACCATTCATGACTCCTCAGATACTGAAGCAGTCCATGTCGAAATGCAGCAAGACCTGGACAAGTGTCAGGCAATGACCATCTCCAACAAGAGAGAATTCAACCATTGCTGCTTGATGTCCAATGGCATTGCCATCGCTGAATCCTTCTCTATCAACATCCTGCGGGTTGCCATTGACCAGAAACTGAACTGGACTAGCCATATAAATACTGTGGCTACAAGAGCAGTTCAGAGGCTATGAATGATGCGACGTGTGACTCACCTCCTGACTCCCTAAAGCCTGTCCACCATCTACAAGGCACAAGTCAGGAGTGTGATGGAATACTCCCCACTTGCCTGGATGAGTGCAGCTCCCACAACAATCAGGAAGCTGGACACCATCCAGGACAAAGCAGCCCACTTTATTGGCACCACATCCAGAAACATTCACCCCCTCCACCACCGATGCACAGTAGCAGCAGTGTGTACCATCTACAAGATGCACTGCAGGAATTCAGCAAGGCTCCTTAGACAGCACCTTCCAAACCCATGCCCATTACCATCTAGAAGGACAAGGGCAGCAGATAGATGAGAACATCACCACCTGGAAGTTCCCCCCCAAGTCACTCACCATTCTGACTTGGAAATATCTCGCTGTTCCTTCACTGTCGCTGGGTCAAAATCCTGGAACTCCCTTCCTGACAGCACTGTGGGTGTACCTACACCACATGGACTGCAGCGGTTCAAGAAGGCAGCTCACCACCATCTTCTCAAGGGCAACTAGGGATGGGTAATAAATGCTGGCCCAGCCAGCGAAGCCCACATCCCGTGATGAATAAAATAAGGTTCGGACCCGTGCTCTAAATTCCCAGTTTTTACTGGTTTTCCCTCCTGGGTCGCCTTAAAAAGTTCAAGCTGTAGGGGCATGTCAACTGTTCTATGAACATATAGGTGGCGCTAATATCCAAAACGTAAATTTGCATTTACACCCTAAGGGCCCTTTAATTCTGATGCAGTGGTGTCTCACAGAGAAGATGGCAGCCTCCATATCTATTTCTCCTGCGATCAATGGCTTAAATTAAAAACATTGCCATGCTTTTCAGGTGTTGTGGAGCAACACCATGACTTATAGACACACAAGTAATATCTTTACACTGCTTTGCAAACATCATTACTTATTTTAATGTCCAAATATTAAGCTGCCCTGCTAAAGGAGCAACAACAATGTGCAAGCATCTCAAGCTTGTGAGATCTCCTTAGATGAGAGTCTTACAGATGACCATACCTGTGCTCAAGAACTGATCTGATTTCCACCCTTTCCCAGCAAATTCTAGGCCAGAACCTTTGAGATGCTGAAGCAGCAATTCCTTTGCCAATACAAATTAGGAGGGACCCTGTGGTATTCTCCAAAAAAAAAAATTATTAAGTATTTTTAGCATGCGGTTTAGTAATCAGGAATAATGCTAGCCTTGATTTTTTGAGAAGAAGCACTTTCAAGTGATAGAGGGAGTTAAGGCAATGACATTGCACCAGACAATTTGTTCCAGGAATTCTTCATTTGAAATTTTACACCTGCAAATTGTTTAATATCCAGTACCCTGAAGCAATACAAAAGCCAAATAAGGCAGCTTCTTTCTTTACTTCACAATATAAAGTGAACTCTATTGAGAAATTATGACTGGGGTATTGAACCTGTTTTTGGACCTCAAACAGTTGGTGCACTCGGAGCATACCAGAAGCTGGAGACCTGAAGTTTACCGCTGCAGTTTGGGCACATTTCCGGCATGGTTTTGTTACCTGTGATTGTTCTGAAGGCAACTATGGCCTCACATTTGGACTGGCTGCCTCACTGTCAATGGCACCCTGCTGTCCACTGAATCAAAAAGTTTTTGTGTTTTATTAGTACCAATATTACTTTTGTACTTAAAGCCTATCGCCCCCTCAGGCCTGTATAACCTGCAGCCCACCTGCCATTTTTAAATAAATAAATAAATAATGGTCAATTGAGCTTGTTACCAAGCTAATTGACCAGAATAATACACTGCCCGCCCCATAAAAGGGTTGGTGTAGGTAGGTGGGCAGGAGCAGACCGGCATTTTTTTAAAGAAGCTGTTTAAAAGGTGGGAAGGGAGGGGGTACGTACTTCGGAGGATGCCCTGTGTGCATCATGGGCACCCCTCCCCCTTCCATGATGGTAACCCCCCTGTGTTCCTCCCTTCGGCCTACAAAACCCACCCCCTTCCTGGGCTCCCGAACCAGCCCCTTCCATTACCCTTGACCTGCTCTCTCCGCGACCCATGTCCTCTTCATCTATAGGCCTCCTTGAAGGCTCAACATTGTGGACAACTGAGCTCCGGTACTGCTGAGACTGCTAGAACTGTCAGCCCATTGGATTGTCTAGCAGCTCTCGAGAGTGGGACTTCCTCCCTTTGAGGGGCAAAAGTCCCACTCTCTGCTCGTTTGGCCCATTGGCAGCACATTATGGCTGTGGAGTGGGCTTCGTTCAGGTGCATTCGCTGCTGTCCGACTCTTGCAAGGGTAGGGGGAAAACGGGAAGTACACCTGCCAAACCCCAACCCCAACCCCACACCCCACCCCCAACTCCCCGGAAAATTCAGCCTTTTGGGTGAAGAAATTTCTCCTCCTCTCCCTTCTAAATAATCACTGAGACTGTGTTCCCCTGTTCTAGATTTCCCCAGCAAGGTAAAGTGGAATAACTGATTATGATGGACATTTATTAATAGCTTTAGAATAGACAAATGTAGTTATCAGAGCTCCTTCTAAGCATGATGGCAAACATAGCCAACACACAGACATGATGGGTATGGTACTGCGGGAACCCAATTAACTAACACAAATCATAAAACTTAGTGACCTTCAGAGGATGGGTAAATAAATGTTAGGGCGATAAGAGCACAGACTGGAAGGCATTAGAACCGAGATGTTTCCCAGCCTCCCAGTGAGATAACAGACATCTGCAGTCTGAATAATTCTGCTCATTAGGTATGTAACTTGAGGTTGTACTAGGCAGTATAGTGAAGTGTGATAATTAAAAGGTATAAATATATTATGCAGCTTTTGTATAAGGGAGACATCCTGTAGAACCAAGCAGTGTTCTCCCAGTATATGCTTGAATAAAACCTTTGCTTACTGGAAACTCTCAGACTTCAGTGGTCTCATCTTTATACCACAACATAGGAAACAATCCCTCAGTGTTTATCTTATCAAGCCTTTTCAGAATTTTGCACGTTTCAACGTTGTTCTTCTAAGCTCCTGAGAACTTGGACCCAATTTACTCCGTGTCTCATCATAAGACAACCCTCTCATGCCAGGGACCATTCTGGGGAACCATTGCTGCATCGCCTCCAATGCAAACATATCCTTCCTTAACTGTGGAGACCAAAAACTGTGCACAATACTCCGGGTGTGGTCTCATCAAGGCCCAGCACCCTCGTAGCAACTGAATGGGTTGGGGGAGGGGCAGGAACAAGGTTTTGACAGTGAAAGCTTTAGCCTCATTCAGGGTCCCAAATGAGCACATGCAGTGTTAAAGATTTCAAACAGACAACAATAAATCTGACGTCTGTTGGACATCAATGCCCCACCCTTTTAATGGGTTTTTCTTTATAATCACATGAGTTGAGTAGATTGACCTGCTCCCGAGTTTGTCCGTTTTATATATACCACTTGTCCCAAGGTGCACCAGGATGACTTGGATTGTTGAAACAGAGAGAAGTATTTTCACATGCAGTTTGCAGTCTGGACTTCACTTGCTTGGGCTAATTGGCTGGTATCTAAGGTTGGCATCTTCCGTTCTGAAGTCTAAGTCTGGTGGCGGGGAGGACAGCTGACCATGCGTGAACTTGCGCTGGTCAGCTGATCACAAATGCATCCATGTGGAGCACAGTGTGGAATCTCGTGGCAAGAGCGGGCAGGAAGCTGCCCTCCCCGCCATCACCTCATGGGGTCGAAGGTCCGGACACCATATTTAAAGAGCACCTGGACAGCCTCCCCCCTTTCCCCCCCTTACCTTGCCTCTCAGCGTCAGCTTCCACTCCGCCCTTCCGTCCTACCCCCCTACTTCCCGCCTTTGTGCAGCTTGTGCTACCTGCACCTGATATGAGTCAAGTTGTGAGCCGCCCCCCAAGAAGAGAAAGCAGCGTGTTTTTTTTAAAAATTCATTTAGTTTTAGGCTAAGGGGTGGTAGATTTAAATCAGAGATGAGGAGGAATCACTTATCTCAAAGGGTCGTGAATCTGTGGAATTCATTACCTCAGAGTGCAGTGGATGCCGGGACGCTGAATAAATTTAAGGAGGAGATAGACAGATTTTTAATTAGTAATGGGTTGAAAGGTTATGGGGAGAGGGCGGGAAATTGGAGCTGAGGCCGAAATGAGATCAGCCATGATTGTATTGAATGGCGGGGCAGGCTAGGTGGGGCTGAATTGCCCACTCCTGCTCCTAGTTCTTATGTTCTTATGTAAAGACCCAAGAACCGAATTCCTACAGTTCATCCTGCTGTCGGGAAACTGATTTTTGGCCTCCCGCCAAATTGTTTCCCCGCCCACCACACTTCCCGCTGCTGGTGGGACCGGAGGATACTGCCGCATGTCTCAACTTCTACATACTTTATAAATTGTAGGAGCTTTTGTTAAACACTTTCCAAACTGTGTAAGATGAACGAAAGCCATGGTGTTATATTTTCACAACTCTAGACAGGGTGTTCATGTGAATCTGGTCCACCTCCAACAGCATCTCCCCTGTGGTGCTTTTCTTTTCAAATCAGGTTTTCCATCGTCAAAGAAATAGAACAAAGTTAATTACTCATGATGTTCATTGTATTAAAATGCTGAGAGATGTAATTAATGTTTGGAATCAGAGATTCCTGATGTCCCAGGTCATAGTGTCTGGCAGATGTAGCGAAAAGCAATTGCATCATGTCAATCATAAACACTGACAACACCAGGGAACCCAAAGCAGGGCCTTATCAAGCCCTGCATGCCAATATCCCTCAGCCAATGCTAGCTGCATACTGTCTCTTGCCAATATTGCTTTCAATTCAATTAGTCAACTTGCCACTATAGTACTACATGCTTCAATCATCTTTAGAAACCTCACATGTGGAACTTTATGAAAAAAACTTCAAAAAAAAAAATTAAGTCGGTAATATTGATGCTTTTTTTTATTCATTCATGTGATGTGGGCATCGTTCGATAGGCCAACATTTATTGCCCATCTCTAATTGCCCTTCAGAATGTGGCAGTGAGCTGCCTTCTTGAACCGCTGCAGTCCATGTGGTGTAGGTACATCCATAGTACTGTTAGGGAAGGAGTTCCAGGATTTTGACCCAGTGGCAGTGAAATAACGGTGATATATTTCCAAGTCAGGATGGTAATTGGCTTGGAGGGGAACTTACAGGTGGTGGTGTTCCATCTGTCTGATGCTCTTGTCATTCTGGGTGGTAGAGGTCGCGGGTTTGGAAGGTGCTGTCTAAGAAGCCTTGTTGAGTTCCTGCAGTGCATCTTATAGATGGTACACTGTGCTTCCGCTGTGCGTTGGTAGTGGACGGAGTGAATGTTTGTGTATGGCATACCAATCAAGTGAGCTGCTTTGTCCAGGATAATGTTTTCTTCTTGAGTGTTGTTGGAGCTGCACTCATCCAGGCAAGTGGGGAGTATTCCATCACACTCTTGACTTGTGCCATGTAGATGGTGGACAGGCTTTGGGGAGTCAGGAGGTGAGTTACTCACCACAGGATTCCTAGCCTGCCCTTGTAACCACAATATTTATATGGAAATTCCAGTTCAGTTGCTGATCAATGGTAACCCCCAGGATGTTGGTAATGTGGGATTCAGTGATGGTAATGCCATTGAATGTCAAGGGGCGATGGCTAAATTCTGTCTTATTGGAGATGGTCATTGCCTGACACTTGTGTAGAGCGAATGTTACTTGCCACTTGTCAGCCCAAGCCTGGATATTATCCAGGTTTTTCTGCATTTGGACATGGACTGCTTCAGTATCTGAGGAGTCGCGAATGGTGCTGAACATTGTGCAATCATCAGCGAACATCCCCACTTCTGACCTTATGATGGAAGGAAGGTCATTGATGAAGCAGCTGAAGATGGTTGGGCCTAGGGCACTACCCTGACGAACTCCTGCAGTGATGCCCTGGAACTGAGATGATCAACCTCAAACATCCACAACCATTTTTGCTCAGATCTTATCCACAGATGCTGCCAGACTTGCAGAGTATTTCCAGCATTTTCTGTTTTTATTTCAGGTTTCCAGCATCCACAATATTTTGCTTTTACCACAACCATCTTCCTTTGTGCTAAGTGTGATATATCCTAAATCATCCATTCTCACAACGGTTACTCAATTCAGCTAGTATTGTATTTTACACAGGATTAGGCTGTGTTTTTTTTTTGTTGCCTGTTGTGATGCCTTCTAAGAACCAACCACAGGAGGCTCATATACAGGTTAACAATTGTTTTATTCAAGTGAACGCAGGAAGAGTCTGCCTGAGACTAGCTAAAACAGAGCTCTGCCAATTACAGGAAACCCTTCTTTTTTATACACAACTAGTCACGCACATATTGTATTATTCAAATTCTAATCTTGTCAGTACATAATCACATGATTAGCAGATGTCCCCAGTCTGAGGCACATATCTTTATTCACCCAAGCAGGGCCCCTTCATCTTATTCTTGCTGGCTCTATCCCCAGCACTGTTTGTCTTTATCCTTATCTGTTTATCCTCATCCCCCCTTCTGTCTCCTAACCAATTAATCCCTTATTATCCCCAAGGTCTTTGTGGAGATCTCTGCTGACCTTTAGTTTTACTAAAAACATGGAAATCCCTGTTTAACTTTTACGTTGCCTATTAATGTCAGCATTTTAAGTTGAGATTCTTCACTCTTCACTCATTGTCACTCACACACTACTAATTTATCTTGTTTTAAGATAATGTGGCAGAAGTTAATCTCATGGGTTTTTTTTGCCACAATTCGAATGCATGCTGGAAGATGCTGTTGAGCACCCAAGCCAAATTTAGCATTAGTCCTGATTTGAATTAAATCAGTGAGCTGCGGATTCCAATTGGGGCATCCTAGAAGCTCACCAGTCAATGCCTTAGGAAAGAGGCGATGCATAGGGAACCAATCTGGCTGACAGCGGCCCATAGATAAAGTTGCCAACTTTGGTTGGGCTTATTCCTGGAAATTTGCATCCTCATATACGCCTGCCTCCAACCACTCAACTCTGCACCCTGGCTATTGACCACCTGACACTTCCAACTGCCTCCCACAGCAATTGGAAAATGAATAGACACTTTGGTCATTTTTGACTGTCATTTTTCTCACGATGTTGTCAGCTGTGGCTATGTCAGTAGCACTCTGAGTGAAACGCTTGTCTGTCTAAGTCCCACTTTGACACAAAATTTAACAGTGGTGTTTAATCGAGGGGACAGGGGGTCTTGTCCATTGGCTGGAGGGCTGGCAAGAGACCTATGTCTCCTTCTTTGGGGAAGGCCTACTGGAATTAAGTGCCGAACAGGATCAAAGACCCCAGGGTAGAAATCCTTCCCCCTGAGTGCTGCTGACCAATCAGAGGCCATTGCAGGCAGTGACAGCAGGAGCAGTGATAGGTGCTGGTAACCCACCCAGGGAGCAATTTAGGATCGGCGAGGGACTCGGGGCTACAGGTCGGCAGTAAGGGCAGGAAGGCGGCTGTCAGGGCCCAAGAATCCTGCCCCTTCCCAATGACAGATCCCTCAATCTGATACAGAGAGCCACCCACTTCCCACCACCACTACCCCCTCTCCCCACCCCACCACGAGCTCGCAAGCAACTCTGATAAGAGTTTTGGGTTTCCTGATTGGCAATTTCCCCAGCCGTTGCTGGTTGAATATGTGTGGCAGCGGGATGAGGCCCTTTAGTGGATACCAATTGGCCGCTGGGCAGAAAGGACATCTATGAGACTAGTAGACCCAGACTTAATCAGGGCAGAGTCGGGATGGCAGCAGAGTCCCCACCCAGTTAAATGCCCCTTCAATCTGCAAACTCACCTCAGGGAGGGCATTAAAATTCATCCTAAGCTGACACATCAGTTCAGTCTCAGATGTGCCATCTTTTAGGTGAGCTTTTAATGGCCCATTTCTGCCTTCTTAAGTGCACCTAAAAAGATCCAATGGCACTGTTTTGAGGAAGAACACAGGAGCTCTTTGTTATATGTTGTATGTTCAGTAGGTCTCACAAAGAGGTTTTGAGTCTTGTATGGTTGAACATTAACTGTTTATTGATAACACATAACTATGTACATAAATACAAGGTATAGTCAAAGGTATGAGCTAACTCCATGCTTGCTCATACGCAGGTCTCTGTCCAGTCCACAACTGACTCTAGTTCAGGTCATGTGTCTCTTTACATCATACTGTGGGTGGTGCTGTTTCTCAGTCCCACATCAGCCATTGCTATGCCTGATAATACACCTCTCCCCAAGTCTTTATCCATTGTATTTATATTACAATGATGCTACTCTTCTCCCCCATCAAGTCTCTCACTTTATAAATTCCGGTGGCCTGGAGCTTGACAATTCTTCCAAATTTTGTCTTGGGCACATGTGGAGGAATGGTAGGCTTTGTTGATTTGGGCAACCTTTGTTAATTCGGTGTTTGAATTATAAACATACAAAATAGGAGCAGAAGTAGGCTATTCGGCCCCTCGAGCCTGTTCGGCCATTCAATAAGATCATGGCTGATCTGTTTGTGTTTTGAATTCCACATTACCATTTAACTCCAATAACCTTAAGGCAGACTTTTCTGTTCCACAGGCTGGCACGCACCCGACCCGAACGGGGGTAAAATTTCGCAAGATGACATTGGGCAAGCGTCCAATGTCATTGCGCAGTTGCGCGATATTTCGCTTGGCGGGTGCACACAGCAGTCAGAAGCGCACCCACTGACAATTAAGCAGGCAATTTAGCCCATTAAAGGCACAATTGTCCACGATTTTTCGTGGCCCAGCTAACCTTAGGGTTGGCAGACGGGCGAATCGGCCAGGCGGCCTTAACATTTTTGATGAAACCTCATCCAAGGGTGGGATGAAATCTCTGTTATGAAATAAAATAAGAAGAAGTACCTGGGGACAGCATTTTTATTAGGTATGCTTTCAGGTGCTTGATTGTGCTGCATGGACATTGTTCGCAGCTTTTTTGCGTTTTCTTTGATTATTTGCAACTCTGCAGCTCCCTGAGGCAGCTACCTGCCCTCAGGGAGCTCTCTCGAAGCGCTCACCAGTGCCCATGGTGAGGTCAACGCCCACCCTATTCCTGCCCCCACCCTGGCAGTGCTAGGCTTTTCAGTGCATGTTTCATTCCATCCAGCCAGCACGAAATCGCTATTGGGGGCCGATTGCGGCTAGGGGCCCATTTCCTAACTGCCCCCAGGCCCACCAATTGTGCATACCCAACAAGGGAAAAGATTCAAGCCTTTGATTTCCTTGACTAACAAGAATCTATCTACCTCTGCCTTAAAAATATCTAATGGCCCCGCGTCCACCGCCTTCTGAGGCAGAGAGTTCCAAAGTCACACAAACCTCAAAGAAAAAAGATTTCTTCTCATCCCTGTCTTATAAGGGCGACCCCTATTTTTAAAACAGTGACCCCTAGTCCTGGACTCAGCCACAACAAGGAATGTTCTTTCAACGTCCACCTCGCCAATACCGTTCAGGAACTATTATATACTTCGATCAAGTCACTCTTCACTCCTAAGCTCCAGTGGACAGAAGCCCAGTCTGTCTAACCTTTCCTCATATGACAACCTGCTCATTCCAGGTATTAATCTAGTAAACCTCCACTGAACCGCTTCCAATACATTTACACCCTTCCGCACACAGTATTCGAGATGTAACGCGGATTGTCCCAGATTTGCACTAAGTGCGATAGCGGGCGGGTAAAACAATATTTTACCCGTTGGCCACGATATTTAAAGTCCAGCAACGAGTACATGTCTTGGTGCTTCGAGCCCAGGACTACTGCAGGGAAGATATCCACAAAAGGCAAAAAGACTGCAACCCCCAGGTTTAATGATGCATCAGTGGATTGCCATTTGGATGCCATGGGGGCCCACCGTGATGTCTTCTACCCCCGCACTGGTTGCAGGACGGGCAGCGGCATCACCAATTCGGCATGGCAGGTGGTGGCAGCGGTGGTCAGTGCCAATGCTGCACAGAAGAGGTTGGCCATCCAATGCAGATAAAGCAACCATCTCATCACTCTAAACTCAAACAGTCAAGCCCATCACACATTCAATGGCATCTCATTCACTGCCAGCTCAAGGGACATCACCACCCATTCTCACACACATACCCTCACATGTCCATCTGGTCTCATCTGTTCTGGAGGCTGCCTCCTCAGCCCTCCCCATCTTGAGGCCACTTGCACAGGTCAACATGTGCCCCCACACACACCCTGAGATATCCCCTTTCCCAAGTACAGCTCTTGTCCTGCAGCCTCTTTCCTTACCTGAGGCCAATTCTCCCCCTTCCCCAAGCAAGACCTTGCCCTGCAGCCATTGAAAAGCCTCCCAAATGTGGCTGATCTGGTAGGTAGAGGCCTACCTGTGAGCCCCCCTAAAAATGATGTGGTGCTGTCTGTGAAGCCTGGTGCTGAAGAATGTGAATGCTGACTGAAGCAAGGCAGGCAAACCTTGAAGTCCCTAGCGAAGTGCAGCCTGCCAGGTGCACACCGCTTATGTGCTGTTGTGAAACATGTTGGCGTGTTTTCCCACTGAGGTGGGCAGATGATCTACTGTAGTGGGGATGAGTCTGGTGGGCTGACCTTATAATGATATGCTGATGTATTACAATGAGTTTCCCGATGTACTATGATGGGAAACATGGCCCGTCATTGGCAGGATGAGTGGATGATTGCAAACTAGTTTCACACCATGGTGAAACTGATCATGCCATGTTGTCTACTCGCCACTGAACACGCCCGATGCTGGCGGGCATGGAAAGTTCCAGCTGTGGTCTCGCCAATGCCCTGCATAATTGAAGCATAACATCCCTACATTTATGTACCATTCCTTTCCTAATAAAGGCTATCATTCCATTAGCCTTCTTAATTACTTACTGTTCCTGTTAACTCATGCTCTAGAACATCCAGATCCTTCTGCACCTCAGAATTCTGAAGCTGTTTTCCGTTTAAGTAATATTCTGCTTTTTATTCTTCCTGCCAAAGTGAACAACTTCATACTTTCCAACATTATACTTCACCTGCCAGATTTTTGCCCACTCACTCAACCTATCTATATCTGTCTGCAACCTCCTTGTGTCCTTTTCACAAAATACTTTTCTACCTATCTTTGTGTCATCTGCAAATTTAGTTACCATGCCTTCGCTCTCCTCATCTAAGTCATTGATGTAAATTGTAAAAGGCTGAGACTCCAGCACAGACCCCTGCAGGACTCCAGTCGTCACGTCCTGCCAATCAGAAAAAGACTTCTTTATGCATTCTCTGTGTTTTCTGCCAGCCAGCCAATCTTCTATCTGTGCTAACTACACATACCCTACACTATTGGCTTTTATTTTCCTCAATAACCTTTGATGTGACACCTTATCAAATGCCTTCTGGAAATCCAAGTACAGCACGTCAAAGGCTCCCCTTTATACACTGCACATGTTACTCCTTCAAAGAACTCCAATAAATTAGTTAAAAATGATTTCCAATCACACATTCTTTGTTTCTGGCACTTATTTGCTTTCTTCTGATATGCTTTTTCTGCTCCTTGGAATTGAACTTCTCTTTGTCAACTCCCAATCTGCTGTGCTCGGAGTCCACCTGCTTGTTCCGTTCTTCCTGGAAAGGGTATTCACTCCGTTCATTCGTGGTACAAACCCGGTTTTTGTTTTTCCGTGTGGTCCGCCATGATTTTTGTGGGAGCTGAAGGTGTCTTTCGCTGTTGCTTGAACGTTCCTCATCATTGGGCGCACCTTGCAGTTCGTCTTTTACCGTGATACTGTGTACTCCTATGTGTCTCTGTGCCTCACGGTGGTGTGCCCTGGTGAGTTGATGGTCGCTAGTTCCTGGCTCCAGCATCATCTTGCAGCTTTGAGCATTGGCTGGAGGTTGCAGTGTCTGTGCTGTGGTGTTTAAAGGTCATGTGACACAGCAACCGTTGGAGCCTGGAGTTGGGGCTCATTCTCCTGTTGCTGATCATTTTCCTGTGTGTCTTCCACTTGAGATACAATGGTAATTAGCTGAAGGTTAGGCAGGTCTGGCTAAAGAGGAGATCTGCTGCCGGCAAAGAAATTGGACAAACCGACCCTGCAAATAATGAAGACAATTCAGTGCTGAAGTTGAGAATCTCTTTACTGGTGGCTTGCAGTTCTGTGTGCTTGATGGCAGAGGTTGTCTTGATGTCTTCTGCATCTTAAAAAGGTTAAGTACAACACAGGCATCTCTGCTCAAGAGAGAAGAAGATTGGTTTCAGTGACATACACGACTTCAAATATCTGCTTGTTGCCATACCTTAGTGGTTCAAGAATCATGCCTATGGCCAGAAGTTGGATTCCTCCAGGCCTGTCGAGTAGTGTCTCAGTCATTCGTACCCAGAGGTGTCTCACCCATGGTTCCTCATCTGAGAGGACCATAACGCTGGCTCCCGTGTCCAATTTGCAGTTGGTGAGGTGACCGTTTACTGAGATGTCTACCTACATTAAGAGAATCCAGGATCCTTGACTTCATCCAAGAGGCACTGTTGGGTCTCTTTCTGGTGTGGTACCTCAATCGCATGAATTGTCTTGCGATTCTCCACCCATCTGGGTGTCTTGGCTCGTGTAGGTCCCTGAAGTGTTCCAGGTGGTTGCAGTTGAAACACTGCACTGAGATTGCTGAACATTGCTCTGGCCTTTGAGGCTGTTTGGCTCCACCACACTGACATGGTTGCCCACTATCTTGTGTTCAGCTTGGGGGTATTGCCTTTCTTGGCCTGGAGTCTCTCTGCCCCGTTGTTGCTTTACCAGTTGTACAGTTGGGGTTGCTCTGTACTATGGCTTCCTTTTGCCATGTAAAATGGGTTGGTGCTGTTGGCAAATTTCAGACTGTCTGACTATTTGGATGGCCTTTTCTAGAGTCAGATTTTCCTTGGCCTGTAAATTATCTGAAAAGGCATTGTCAGTCACTCCGACAATGACTCTGTCCCTTAAGGTCACCATTGTAATGACCTTCAGCCAATCCATATAATTTGTTTATAAGAGTCAATCGGTTCTCCAGGCTGTTGGACAGGTTTGTTGAATTTCACACTTTCTAAAATTGCGTTGCTTCTTAGTTCAAAATATATATCGAATAATCTTAGAACTTCATCAAATTTATCTGATAAATCTGATTTATCTCAGATAATTCCTTGTCTCACAATAATATCATTGGCTATCGGACCTACTGAATAAAGTAGTGTTTTCACTTGTTCAGCTTTTGTCTTTTTATTTAACCCTTAACCCTAAGAATATTTCCACCAAAGTCTCCAATTTTGTGTTTAGTCTTGCCCTTGGATCAGTCCAGTTTGGTCTGGTAATGTTAATTTGTTTCCCATGGTTGCTTTAAAGTTCAGATGAGTACAGGTTTAAGTGCTTTGCAGCTTTTAAAAATGGAGCCTCAGTAAACATTATTTCAAAGAGTCTTCCTGCACTTGTTGCATTTTGGTGGGCTGCAGCAACAGTGGCGGTCCTGGCCTCTTTGTCTTTAGATTTGTTCAGCGATTTACTCAATTAACTATTCTCGATGACCCCTGTGATATTGAAGGATTTTGGGGTATTTTACAATCGATTCCTGGCTTTGGCTGAGGCTTTTAAACCTTCCGCTTCTTTTTTTCCTTACAATGAGCTCAGCTGCCATGTGGTATGGCACCGATTCTGAACCCAGGCTGGATGTGGTGCTTTCCAAAATGGGCTGCTTTGACTTTTTTTTTACAGCACTGAAGCTTTTTAAACTAGTCGTGGCTTAGAACTGAATTTTGTGCTCTCCCCTGCTAGGTCCTTTGACTCTGCACTCTGTGGGCATTCACAATGGCCCCCCATGAGATCTTGCAGAGTCCTCTGCTGCACAGTGGGGTTTTTTCTTTTGTCTTTCTTCTTCCAATCCTGCAAAGGAGTTTCTTTCAGGTGACGTCCCTCTGTGACTTCACTTCAGGTGCTTTAATTAGGTCAGAATGCTGTTCCTTTAGTATTTCAGCATTTGAATTTGGCTGCAGCTCCTCTGAGGTTCTGGGTTTTTCCATCAGCTGCCACCATGTTGTGGGTCTCAGGAAGAGGTTCTGAGGCTTGTACAGTTTAACATTAACTGTTTATTGTTAACTCATACCTATGTACATATATACAGGGTATAGCCCAAGCTGTGAGCTAACTCCATGCTTGTTCCTACACAAGTCTCGGTATAGTACACAAATGACCATAGTCTCAGGTCATGTGCCTGTTTACATCACATTGTGGATGGTACTATTTCCAGTCCCACATTAACCCTTGCTTGCCAGATACCATTATACTACATTCCAGATGTTCTGGTGAATATTCAGCTCTCAATCTACAGTATTAAAGTACATAATAAACACAAGTGTTCAAGGAAAATGAAAAAAAAACACATAAATTTTAATCTTGCTATTTTTTATCCCCTGGTTGCCCATAGTTTTGTCCTGGAGATTAATTTTTAATTGCAGGAGAATCCAGAGATGCATTTTACTGGGTCTCTGGAAATGGGCGGAAGGCAGAAGGGTTGGTAAAATGGTGGCAGAATTAAGGCATCCTAAGGGATGTTCGACATGTTCCACATTGCCATGGGGTATTTCCAAAGGCTGAAATGGCAACAGATTGGCTGTCCAACAACCAGAGGTGGACAATCAATTAGCAAAACTGATTGGCTTATCGCTGGCCATTTTACCATGTCGCTGGTTTTACAAGCTTTGGAACAGACACCCGACTAATGAGCCTGCCAACTACATGGGGGAGAATTTTCTCCCCGTCGGGAGCAGGTGTGGGTGGGTGCGGAGCCAATCGCCGCCTGCGATCGGCCATTTTGCATGTGCGCGAAAGAGCACAGAAATCTCCCCGAGGCACGGAGCTGCCTCAGGGAGATTAATTTCAGTTATAAAGACGGGGAAAAAAAATATGCAGACATGTCCCCTCATGTGACAGTGTCACATAAGCTGGGACATGTTTATGAATTTTCATGAAAAATTTTGTTTAATTAATAAACCCTTCGTGAAACCTTATCCCGCCCATGGATGAGGTTTCATGAAAAATGCGAAGGCAGCCTGGGCTCTTCGCCTGCCCGCCGACCTTAAGGTTGGATGGGTAGCCCTTGAAATTACTTTACTTAGTTTATTAACAGCCTTAACAGGCCTTTGACAGCTTTGCAGGCACGCAGCCAACTCTGGCACGTGCCCGCCGAATGGAAGATCAGATCGACACACGGTGACGTCGGGCTGCACGCCCGATGTCACCATGCATCATGTTATGCATCCGCCCCCGCACGGTGACCAGAAGATTCTGCCCATGAAGTGGCCTCTAAAGACAGGGGGTGGGTCTTACTTTCTGGAGGCCCCACAGCCCATGGTGGGACCCCAGCAGCAATGGTCACACCCACAGACTGGAGGCTGCCACATAGGTCTGCCAAATCTGGTTGGACAGATGCAGGGAGATGTTGGCAGGAGTGACGTAATGGAAAGCCGGTAGCGTGGCATGAGTGGGTTCTACGCGTGACATCTCTGGGGAGTATGCAGGAGAAATTGGTTAATGGTGAATTTAAGGTCTAATGCAAACAATGAACCATTTTCTTCCTCATTGATAATGTTAATTCATTATTTTTTTCTTTGAATGTGAATTAAAAAATGCAAAGTTTGGATACTTCCTGGTGGATGTTTGCTCTGTCTGTTGTATTTTTCCCAAACGCGAGAGTGTGTGGTGTCTTCCTGGGATGTGCCGGTGGGTTTCTCCCAGTGATCTTTGTGCCATTTGATCAGCAGCAACTCCTTGACCCACTCTTTGTACTTCCTTGTACAAGTCAAAGGTCACCACAGAGAACTTACCCTCTTCCACACGACTTGGAGCCTGCAGGGTCACCTGTAGCAATGCCCCCTTCCAAGACGGGAAGGCCCCCATCACCTGCACTTACCTGGCCTTTTACCTGGAAAAGTGAGGCAAGTCACCGACTGCCAGCGCTTTCCTGACAGTGTGAGACTCCAGACTTGAGATGAACTTTGTGGACTTTAGAGGTGCGAAAGGTATCAACTGCCCCAGATTGCTGATCTCAATCGCTGCCTATGGGCTCTAGGAGACTCCCATGTTTCCAGGCTAGCTCCACCAGGGAAGGAAGGAGCACATTGTTGACCCCGCCCCCCCTCCCCCACCCCAAGAGAGTCTCTAAAGGAACCTGGTTCCTCCAGGATCTCACTTCTGTTTGGGCAGCACTGCACTGGATGTGATGTCACCGTGTGACAATGCCTCATGATGTTGGGAGACGTAGTTTCTTTCCCTTTCTTGGTGATTGCCAGTGTTGGATTATGGGATTGATTTGTTTAAAACAAAATCTCCCAGAATGCTTTCTTTGCCCGGCCGGGGATTAATACCGATTCCTATAGATTCCTGGCCATTCCAGGAAATTTGGCAACCCTACTGTCACAAGAGAGTTCACCACTCCAATCGCCAGAGCCTGGCTGGCTGCCTGATCTTGGCACATCAAAAAAAAACTCCGCCTACCTGCGAGGGTGCCTCAGTATGGAAGCATCCACTCCTCCTCCTTACAGCCTCCGCAGTGGCCACCTCTATCGATGGTGCTGGCCGCGGCTGCTGCCCTCTGAAAATATTCACAGCATTTTGCGGAATCAGGAAGAGTATTTTGATCCTCATAGCTTTATAGAAATTAGATTATCAAAGCATCTGCTTAATTTTTTGTGAGCAGCCTCCAGCAGCCACTTAAAGGGCTGGAACACTCAGGACCCAATGGAACAAACACCACCAACTTGGTCTTAAATATGGTTATGGGTTGAGAGGGAATGAAAAGAAAAAAATATTGGTCTGGTAAATTCTTCTTCAGTAAAGCTACAGTTTTCTGGAGGCTGGGAACTTCCTTAGCCAGGAGTTTGACAAACTATGGATGTGATAACCAATTTGATCCACTCAACAAAACCAACGCCTGTTTTAAATAGTGCAGCGTTATAAAACAGAAAAAAAATCAACAGTGAACAGTGAACAGCTTACTATGATCTTCGTTCCTTCACTCCAGCCACCAGTACAGCAAATATTCATGGTGTGGTCACACTGCAAGAACTGGTACCACTTTATTCTGATAACCAATAGTGTTTAGCTCACCACTTGTGAAACCATCCAACTAGATAAACTTACTTCCTGTCAAAGTTATAGGTACAAGTTGAATTGACTCAATTTACAGGCATTTTGCTTCACCAAATAGATTCCCATGGCAGGGTATAGCATTTTGGGTTGCGACCCTGATATCAGGGTCAACTGCGTGTCCTGAACCCTCACTGTGTGAAACAGTTATCACCTGGCAGTGATTTTCCCTGGATTGGCCAATTAACTACCAGAAGGAGTGCTCATCATCCTTAATCAGATGACGAGCGAACTCTTGAAGTTGGATAGCCAATAGGAGCCCCTCCAGCACAGAAGGAGCTGCAGCCAGGTAAGGGAGAGAGACAGCACCTCCATCTTGAGGTTCTCTGTAACTTAAAAAAAATTTAACATTAAAAAATGGCCAAAACAGCAAGGACAGCATCGAGGAGCTCTTACACCAGGCGACCTATGGCTGCAGCTGTTTTCAAGCAGGCAGTGAGGACCTCAAAGCCTGCCTGGAGTCTGCACTCTCCACAATTCTGATGGAAGGTCACCCCCAGGCAGCTGGCATGTTTCAGGCTCCACGGGGGCTGCAGGCCACAGGCTATCTGGAAATTACCATAAACCTACCGAAACTGGCTGCTCGCTGCTTGTGGTCAGGAGCTCTTCCTCACCCCGATTCCACCTTCAGGAAAATGGCCGCTGGCAGGATGCTGCCAGCAAACCATCACGCCAGACGATGGTGCAAACCTTTCTGAACAGCTATCTCTGTTCTCGCCTCCAAATGATGGCGAAAACTCTTCCCCCATTGCTAGGCCTATAACGTTCAGCGTTCACAATGGCCATGGTTATAAAAAAGCATTGCTCAAATAGATTTCAATGTCATAACTTAGAATCTTAAAAGCATTTTTTTCCCTCAGAATTCAGCTCTTCGGAAAACAAAGTTTAATTCTTTTAGTGATTTCTTTAACCTGGGCTGTTTCATGTTGACAAACCAAGAAAGAAAGGGGGGAGCTTCATTATCACTTTGGCCCTGGATGACAGCCCTCCATTACTGTTCTGTTTTTATCAAGGGTATTTTATGTTTTGGAATTATATATACTGCAGAGGCTGTGCCAAGTAATCCAACAAACATACGGACACGAGCACTGCTGATATTGGAATCAACACAAATTGCCTTTCTCATGGGAAGAAGAGGAATTGGCAGTTGTCCTGCAAACACGAGTTAATCACTGCAGTCAGCCAAAGATGGAGATGGTTGCCTTTTTCTGAGGACAGTAGAGCATTATCAAGACGAGTGTTGTGTTCCAGATAAATGATCTTGTTTCCTACCTACCAGAGACACCTCTAAAGCTCCATGACCGAAAACAAATAAATGACTTTGAAGCTGCAACTTGCCTCCCAGCCTTGGCTGCTAACCTAAGGGAGGTGTTGCAGTGAGAAAAAGTTCATATCTAAAACCGCAGAGCACCTTGAAGCAAAGGGTATACGCCGCACAGACCGACTTGGGAGCAGATCATCTGCCTCGTGTTCAGGGTGCGTGGCCCTGAAGGCAAACATATTAAAAAGCAGGGCAACTGGCATTCAAAACATAAATCAAATTTGCTGCACCTAGCAGAGATGTTTAAATGTTATGAAAATAAAGGGCACATGCCATCAAATTAGAAAAAGGAGAAATGCTGCAAGCCTGTTGCTCCTTTATCTTTTAAAATTAAATGCGTGGCCATCTGGTAAATGTAAGACCTTGCAGGGAGACACGTGTGCAGATCGGGGAGGAAGGAGTAGTTTCTCCGAGATTAAGTGAAATTTTCTGTGCTATAGCATCACTCGTAATCAAAGGCAACCTGAGCATTCTTCATTCCTGGATCATTATACAAATGATAAGCTGAGTTATTCAAACCAGCCTTGAAGATTTCTCCTCCAGTACCTGTTTGAAATAATTTGCATCTGAGAGAAGGAGAGAAAACGGCACAGAATTATAATTGGGCAGAAGGAGCAATTGCAGGAACAAAAGATCTATTTCTGAAAACACTGTGGCCTTATTTCAGATATGATCAAGAAATATCAACAAAAATGAGTCAAAGTTAGACTTTGAGTACATGTTAATGGTCCCTTCATGATTGCTGTGAGTATCTTGTTCCTGCATCAGTTAGCGCATTTGATAAATAGGCAATACAGTGGTGTGACCTCTAATCATGTCTATTATGCTTCACCTGAATTTTTTATCTGGCTTTGAGGATCAAAGGTAATAAAAAAACGGACTCTTGCATGATCAGTCCTCTTCATTCCTCCCATGTTTATTTCTAATCATGATATTGGTTCCATTGAGTAACCTTTTATAATACTGGCTTTCTAAGAAGTGATGCTTTTCCCACGATATTTCATGTGAATTTCCCTGGGTAATTGACCATGCCGAGATGCATCTACACATCTTTCTAGCATTATGTATGAGCTACATGATCTGTGGCTGAGATTTCCATAATTTCAGCCATAATGCTTTCATTATTAATAATATCAGTAACAAATATCAGCTCAGTGACTTAATTGTCTTCATTAAGTTTCAGATTGATTCTTCCTGTAATTTCAGGTGTTTATTATGTTGTTCATCACTGTGTTGACACTGCTGATGTGCTTGTATATAACAGGTGATTGTGCAATATATTTCCAGAATCAAAGTGATGCCAAAGGGAAGCTGTAATCATCCAGTTGTCCATAAATAAATTAAATGTACCCAGCTTGGAACTTATTTTGCACAGTTTCACTTTCAAACTGAACGTGCTCTGAACTTGCTAAAATACTTTGCATTAACTGTCTTAGAACTTTGGGCGCAATTTTCCGTGCCCTTTGGAGTCAGGCATCACACCGGGTGTGAGCGGACAATATGGTGGGAAGGCCAAAAAATCTGTTCCATGACGTTGTGAAACCAGTTTGCAGTCGTCCGCTCCGCCTCTCATTTCCCATCTCCGCAGATTGGGACCTTCATTGTAATACATCTGCATATCATTATAAGCCCAGCTCACCAGAATCATCCCCCCCCCACACTGAATCACCCGAGCATCAATGTTTTTTCACAACATTTAAAAATCTCTGCTTGGCGCAGCAAATTTTATTTGTGTTTTTGAATGTCAGTTGCCCTACTTTTTAATATGTTTATCTTCAGGGTTGCGCACCATTGTCCAGCTAAATACGAGGCAGGTGATCGGCTCCCAAGCTGCATGATTCACAACAGTAAATATAAGGCATGCACTTGGCGAGCTGCACTTTGAGGGGAACTCGGAGTTAACATAGCGCAGCACTCGCGAGGGTCGCCTGTTGGACCTCAAGCTTAAGGTGCCGTGCATTCAGGCAAGGGCACAGGCAAGTCGCTTTTTCCCAGCTGGCTGGCAGTGCGGTGCCAGGGCAAGGGCTGCACTGTGGTTGATGGTGGTGCATAAGCACGTGCGGCCAGGCATTAGGGAAACTTTGTATAAAGTGACCATTCCAACATTCCTCCGCAGCTGAGACAGTTCAGGCGCAGCCACATTAATATGCTTGGAGACGGGCCTCTAGCTTATCTGCCCACTCAAGCAACACAGAGGCCTGAAAGTGCCACCAAATGCTCTGAGCTTTTCACCCCTAAGGCACAGACTGCAAACTAATGAGCGTTTTAATGGACTGCAGAACAGTTGGACGACTGGGCACGTTGTACAATCTCCTTGCTAAAGCTGGCCATGGAGCAGTCACTGGTGGAGGTGCTCACAGCTCCTTGCAATGTCATCATCCTGGTTTGAACCAGTCTCCCGATGGTTCAAGCTAACAGTGCAGCCCTCAGCGCAGGTTAGGAGAATGTCTGCACCTGAGCTGAGAGCACAGCATGCAGTCCAATGGGCAAAGCTGACGCCAATCAGTCAGGTGGAATGGGGCAGAAATGGTGGGGTTTCAGGCAGCTATGCAGCGCACTAAACTCTGGCCATCCAAGTGTTAGCCAGCACTCTATGGCTCTGTGTTAAAGGGCCTTCAGACTTAACAAAGAGAGGTTCCTGGTACATCCAAGGTAACACACGCGTGTCTCTTTCATCCTGCAGGAGGAGTACACCAGGGGCATGGAGCCTGATGACATAGCTGTATGTCTCATGGCATAGTGAGAGCAGAGACAAAAGAGAAGAGAGCGATGGAGGCACCTAGCAGGGCAGAGGGATGAGCAGCACCCTAAGGAAGAAGGGGTGGCTAGGCTCCCACACACACTGCTGAAGAGCCAAAGTGAGCCATCGCTGGTCGGCGCCAACCAAACCCAGGGTCTACAGATGGCACTTGTCATTCCTGCAAATGACTGAGAACCAGTTTCACTGGAGACTGCACATCTCTGAGGGATTGACCATTCACATCTGTCACCTGCAGCAGGATTTGGCATCACTGGGACATGGAGGGCATACACTGCCAGTGGCCGTGAAAGTGATCGCGCTGCTCAATTTTTATGCCCGTTGCTCCTTTCAGGGCTCCACAGGTGACCTCTGTGGAATATCGCAAGCCTGCAGGCAAGTGCATCCATGAGGTCACAGACGTCATCTTCACAAAGAGACACAATTTTGTGCATTTTGCCCAGGATCAGGAAAGCCAGGATACAAGAGCACTGAGATTAGTCCAGATCTCGGGTTTCCCACCAGTGCAGGGTGCCATCGACTACACTGACATGGCACTCAGATCTCCCTGGCAACAAGTGGCTAGCTATGTCAACCACAAGGGCTTCCACTTGCTGAATTTTCAATTGGTATGCGACCACCACAAATGCATCCTGCAGATCTGCGCATGGTTCCTAGGGAGTGTCCGCAACGCCTATACTCTCAGTAGGTCTCAAGTCCCTGACATTTTCCAGGGTCCACAGAGGCTGCAGGGTTTGCTCCTCAGGGACAAGGGCTACCCACAGAGGATGTGGCTGATGATGCCCATGCAGTGGCCTCAGACTGCAGCAGAGAGAGGGTACAACGAGGCTCATGCTGCAACTCGCAACTTGGTGGAGCAAACCATCGGAAAGTTGCAAATGAGGTTCCAGTGCCTGGACCAGTCTGGTGGAGCCCAGTAATACAGTCCACAGAGTGTGTCACACATCGCTGTTGCCTGCTGCACCCTTCACAACCAGACACTCCAACGGGGAGAGGAGCTGGCTGAGGAGGAGATGGAGGAGCTGGATGTTTCCTCCGATGAGAAGAACATCGGCGTGGATGAGGGTGAGGAGGTCCTCGAAGGTGAGGATGATGAAGATGAGGCCGTCGCACTGGTCAGATGAGGCAAGCGCACTTGGGAGATCCTCAGAGTTGCTTGATACATGGAGGATGATGACGATATGCAGTGAAGAGACACTTTAGATCCTCACATTGCATCTGTGAATATTTGACTCCAGTCTGGTTGATGGAAGTGCACATACCCTCTGTGATAAGGCTCCTGTCATGGAGACGCAGCAGATGCCCATGGTCCTTACATTCCAGGAGGATAATGACAACAGCAGTGGGGTCTCTCCATAGACCCTTTTTTGTTTGCACAGGTCAATGACCTTCCTCACATAGCTTATGTGACTGTCTGGCTCCTGCCTGGCTGATGGTACCTCACTTCTGCTCTGTGATCAGGACCATGTCATGGAGGTGCAGTAGGGAAACTTTCACTTTTCCCGATCCTGTGGCATCCTTCGTGAGCTGAACCTTTCAGGAACACACTGTCACCGGACACAGATGCTGATGAGGTGGGTGGCAAGCTGCACCTGAAAAGAGCTGAGAGCACGGAGGAAAAATGACAGGACTCTGCACCGCTGACCCAGGATATTCCGGCAGCAATGATAAGCCCCAATGAGTGCAGGCATGACTGATGTGTCCAGTGACTGTGAAGGCTCACCACCAGTGTGCTCTGAAGGCTGTACAAAGCACAAGGAAGATGCCCTGGACTAAAACAGCTGCCTTTATCTTGTGCAGAGATCAAGGTTTCACAAATAACCACAGGCAAGGAGACATTCATGGGAGTTTACAAACAAAGTGAACATTATGTACAAGTGATTAGCATCCAAGCCCAGACTGTGCAACTACACCTTCTTAACCCTTCCGTGCTCGTTGGGCACCGCAGGGATTGGGGTGGTTTGTTGACCCCTTTAATCACATTTTGGTTTGATGTTTGTAAGTTTCCTTTAAAGTTTTTCCTTGATTTTACAGCTGACCTGACTTAAGGGCTGTGCTTGATTTCTCCCTTGTTATTGTTAATTTAGTTTATTGTTTTGACTCGAAAAGAGATACACCTTCTTAACCCTTCCATGCTCGGTGGGCACCGCAGGGATTGGGGTGGATTGTTGACCCCTTTAATCACATTTTGGTTTGATGTTTGTAAGTTTCCTTTAAAGTTTTTCCTTGATTTTACAGCTGACCTGACTTAGGGGCTGTGCTTGATTTATCCCTTATTTTGTTAATTTAGTTAATTGTTTTGACTCAAAAGAGTTACACCTTCTTAACTTTCCTAACCCTCCCGCTACATCTTGATTCTCCCTGAGCATCCACAACAGAGACAGCCTGCTGACTGCTATGCTCTGTCTGTGATTACTTTAACGGGCGTCCTCTGGAGGGCCGAGGCCTGCTTTCAGGGTCCTGATGTGTGGCAGTGGCACCCTCCTCAGCCTGTTGAGCCAGATTTGCTGGGATCACAGGAAGAGGGCATTCAGATGGGCCAGACACTCCCGGAGTCACCTGGGTGTATGGCCCAGTGGTGCCCACCTGCTGATCCTCCTCCCTATGGGTGCCCAAGGGCCCCTGGCTGACTCCTTGAGGAGAAGGGGAAGCTGGAGTGAGATTGAGCTGCCTGGCACTCTTCTTGCGTTGACATTGTTGGAGGTCAACTATGGCGTCAGTGATGGAATTCAGCCTGCACAGCAGTGCAGGAGCGACACCCTGGTCCAAGGTCTCCATGGCGGCCACCATCCTACTAATGTTGACCTCAGTGCATTGGCATACTGGCACTATCGCCTCAGACTGAAGGCGGACGGATTCCTCCATCATGCCTTGAAATCTGAGGGGTGCAGCGGACATCCCTTCCTGTTGTTCCAGAGCTTGCCTTTGCAGCTCCAGCAACTGTGACATGACCGAGTCCAGAGGCTCATCATCTGATTTGGGCTCAGCAGATTTCTGGTCTCCAGCAGTACTCCGAATGCCGTAACCCTAGGAAGTGACAGCCTCCGCCTGCTGTGGATCAGAAAGTGTGATGTGCTCACCAGCCTGTTACCCTGAGGCTACTCTAAAGCTAGGTCCCAACAAGGTATGTCTCTCTGCGCTGGTGGAGGGTGTGGGTGAGCACTGTGATGGGTCTTCATTGAGGGTTTCAGCAGATTCCTCTTCTGACACGCCTTCGGGGCTTGATTGGAGGCCTGGGTCATGGACTCCCTTGGCTGCTGCCCAGATGTGCTTGCAAAAGCAAGGAGAGATAATTAGTGCATGATAGTGGCCTGTGAAAAGGACACATCACTCACGGCGTGGTTGTCTGATGGATGTTGCACTGCTGGATCCTCACTTGGTTGAGCACCGCTGACCTCACCATCAGCAGAGGAATGGCCCTGATCTTTGCCGGCCAGCTGGATGACTCTGTTTTCAAAGTCCGTGAGGGCCTTGATTTCAGGCATTCCTCCATCAGCCTGGGGCCTCTCCCTTTTGTTGTGTCCCAGCTTGTCTTGCATGAATACAAATATAGAGAGTCTAAGCAGGACGCCTGCAGGGCCAGATGATAAGTATGCCTGGCATGTGTGGGTGGTGAGTGGTGTCATGAATGGGATGAGGATGATGAAGGTGTGTGTGAAAAAGTGAATAGTGATGTCCCTTGAACTGGCAGTGAGTGAGGGTCCTGTGGATATGTGATTGGTTTGTGAGTGTGAGCTGAGAGTGATGAGAAGAGTGACCTATCCTGGCGGATTGAAGGAGATCATTCATCCTCTTTCAGCACTGGGTGGCAGTCCTCTTTTGCAGGGCGTTGGCACTGACCACCGCTGCCACCGCCCCCAGGCCGGATTACTGTTGTTGCTGCCCTTCCTGCAGCCAGAGCTGGGGTAGAGGACATCATGGTGGGCCTTCACGGTATCCAAAGGCGTTCCAGGGATGTGTCACTGAATCCAGGAGCTGCAGTCTTTGTGCCTTTCGGGGACATGTGTTCTATGTAGCAGTCCTGGGCTGGAAGGATTGAGAGGTGTGTGCATGGCTGCACTTTAAATATGGTGCCCAGTGTTAGGAAGTGGCAGGGTGATGGCGAATCGGAGGCCACAGCGTGTTTCCAGGGAATGCACGATTCATGAGGCGGGATCACGATGATACGGTGTGAAAAGTCGCCATTGTGACCGGTTCTATTTTCTGCCCATCACCACACTTAGTGGAAATCTGGCATGACTCTGCCCTTTGTCTTGGAATATTGCTTTTCAATAGGCTTATTTATGTCCTGGTCCAAGAAAATTCATGGTTTACTATTCACTCTGTTGACAATTAATCAAAAGGAAATCCTCCATCTTATCAAGCTTCACTTTTTTAATATTATCCCTGAATGAAAATGATACTATTCTATCAGGATGGTTTGATAGGATAACTTATTTAACTCTTTGTTCTCCTGGCTAGGAGCCCATATAGATAGATTATTGTGTTCTTTTATACACATTCTCTAATCTTGGATCACTTTCAGTTTTTACTTCAAATACTTTTTTTGCTAGAGTGCATTTATCACAAGACTTAAAATTGACTGATGCCCTTAGGCACCTTTACCCAATAACCACTTGTATCTCCTGTTCTTAAATGTGATACCAACAACCTATATCTCCTCACTACATGCGTCCTGCTGAGTATCTCATTATTTTTTACTCCTACAATGGAAATCTATTCTAGAATGGTTTATGATTTATTTTCAACACAACTGGTATTGTTCAGACTTTTTAAAACACTCAAGTTATCTTCCAGACAAGCTACCTGCAAACTGGCCGTGCTTGTTGTGAGTAGATAGTGTACATGTTAAATTGCATAACCTTTGACTAGCTACTGCAACACTTTCCGTAATCTTTCATGCTGAACTGTGCATAGTGTTCTCCTGTCAACCTGGAAGCAGGGCCAGCGAGAGAAAGCATGAACCTTGTAGATTCTCCTGTTTCTGGGCCCCTTCTTACCCACTCCCCACCCCTCCCGCCCGCCCCCACATTGTACCCTCCCCTTCACATCCTTCAGTTGCCCAGAATTGGGCACCACAGTCACAGTGAGGTTGAAGTGTTTTATATAGATTTAGCAAAACAGTGATATCAATCGGCCCTTGCTTAGCAATAACCTGCTCACTGACACTCAGTTTGGGCTCCACCAAGGTGACTCAGCTTCAGATCTCATTACAGCCTTGGTTCAAACATGGGCAAAAGATCTGAACTCCCAAGGTGAGATGTGAATGACTGCCCTTGACATCAAGGCAGCATTTGACCAAGTGTGGCATCAAAGAAGTCAATGGGAATCAGGGGGGAAATTCTCCACTGGTTGGAGTCATACCTAGCACAGAGAAAGTGGTTTTGGCTGTTGGAGGTCAATCATCTCAGTTCCAGGACATCACTGCAGGAGTTCCTCAGGATAGTGTCCTAGGCCCAACCATCTTCAGCTGCTTCATCAATGACCTTCCTTCCATCATAAGGTCAGGAGTGGGGATGTTTGTTGATGATGTTCAGCATCATTCACGATTCCACAGATACTGAAGCAGTCTGTATCCATATGCAGCAAGATCTGAACAGTATCCAGGCTTGGGCTGACAAGTGACAAGTAATATTTGCACCACACAAGTGCCAGACAATGACCATCTTCAACAAGAGAAAATCTAACCATCATCCCTTGACATTCAATGGCACTACCATCACCAAATCCCCCATATCAACATCCTCAGGGTTACTAATGACCAGAAACTGAACTGAACTAGTCATATAAATACTGTGGCTACCAGAGCAAGTCAGAGGCTAGGGATCCTGCAGCAAGTAACTCACCTCCTGACTTCCCAAAGTCTGTCCACCATATACAATTCAGAAGTGTGATGGAATACTCTCCACTCACCTGGATGAGTGCAGCTCCAACAACATTCAAGAAGCTTGACACCAGGACAAAGCAGCCCACTTGATTGGCACCACATCCAGAAAAATTAATTCTGTCTACCACCAATGCACAGTGGCAGCAATGTTTAACATCCACAAGATGCGATGCAGGAATTCACCAAGGCTCCTTCAACAGCACCTTCCAAACCCACAACTGCTACCATCTAGAAGGACAAGGGCAGCAGTCACATGGGAACACCACCACCTGGAAGTTTCCCCTCAAAGCCACACATCATCCTGACTTGGAAGCATATCACCGTACCTTCAGTGACGCAGGGTCAAAATCCTGGAGCTCCCTCCCTAATTGCTCTGTGGGTATACATACACAGCAGGGACTGCAACAGTTCAAGAAGGCATCTCACCACCACCTTCTCAAGGGCAGTTGGGGATGGACAATAAATTCTGGCCTAGTCAGTGACACCCACATCCCAGAAATGTCCCAATGATCCAGGGCATTGCTCTGGGGACTTGGGTTCGAATCCCACCACGGCAGATGGTGACATTTGAATTCAGTAAAAATCTGGAATTCAAAGTCTGATGACAACTATGAAACCATTACAGATTGTCTTAAATACCCATCTGGTTCACTAATGCCGTCCTGACCTGCTCTGGCCTACATGTAACTCCATATCCACAGCAATGTGGTTGACTCTTAAAAGCCCTCTAAACAAGGGCAATTAGGGGTGGGCAATACTCACACACTCTCACACATTTATTCTCACATTCACTCTCACACATACTCGCACACTCACTCTCATACTCACTCACATTCACTTTCACAATCACTCACACACATTTATTCTCACACACACTCACTCACTATCATACACTATCACACACTCACTCTCACACATACTCAGTCATATTCACACACACTCACTCACTATCATACACGCTCACACATTTCATTCCCACACACTCTCACACTCACTCTCACACTCACTCATTCTCACGCTCACTCTCACATGCACTGTCACACTCACTCTCACACTCTCTCAAAAACACACTCACACTAACTCACTCTCATGATCCCTTACAATAACTCATTCACTCTTTGGGCGGAATTTCCTATCCCCGCTGGCATCAGGCGTGATGGGTGGCATGAGGGGACAATATCCCTGAAATTCCCTGAAAGTGGCGTCACAGGTAGACAAGGTTGTAAAGAAAGCTTTTGGCATACTGGCCTTCATAAATCAAAGTATTGAGTATAGGAGTTGGGATGTTATGGTGAGGTTGTATAAGACATTGGTGAGGCCAACTTTGGAGTATTGTGTGCAGTTCTGGTCGCCTAACTACAGGAAGGATATCAGTAAGATTGAGAGAGTGCACAGAAGATTTACTAGGATGTAGCCGGATCTTAAGGAGTTGAGTTACAGGGAAAGATTAAACAGGTTAGGACTTTATTCCTTGGAGCGTAGAAGAATGAGGGGAGATATGATAGAAGTTTACAAAATTATGAGGGGTATAGACAGAGTAAATGCGAGTAGGCTCTTTCCACTTAGATTAGGAGAAATAAACACAAGAGGACATGGCTTTAGGGTGAAAGGGGAAAGGTTTAGGGGGAACATTAGGGGGAACTTCTTCACTCAGAGAATGGCGAGAGTGTGGAACGAGCTACCATCTGACGTGGTAAATGCGGGCTCACTCTTAAGTTTTAAGAATAAATTAGATAGATATATGGATGGGAGAGGTCTGGAGGGTTATGGACTAGGTGCAGGTCAATGGGACTAGCGGTATAATATTTTGGCACAGACTAGAAGGGCCGAATGGCCTGTTTTCTGTGCTGTAGTGCTCTATGGTTCTAATATGGCGCGATCGGTTTTACGATGATAGGAAACCAGTTGGCGACTGTTTGTTTAGCCCACCGACGGTGGACCGCATTTCCCGCCATCGGACGTCGGGAACCTCATTGTAATACATCAGCATATCATTAGCAGGAGAGCCCGCAGGAATCGTCCCTCCCCCCACCACACCAACACAATGCACCCCACCCCAAAAAAGCTAAGATAACCTCAAACCTGTTGGACAATTGCAGAGGCTCACACTCCTGCCCTCTGGGTCCCCTTACCTGCCTCACCCGCAGTCACATCCTCCTGTCCCTGGCCACTGACCAAATCAGGAGACCCTATCCGAAGTGGTGTGACTGCCTCCTGGTACAATGAGTCCAAGCAATGTTCCCCCTTCCTGATGTGTCGCAGAGTCTGCAGCTTAGCCTCCAGCTCAATGACTCTGAGCCTAAGTTCCTCAAGCTGCAAACATTTACTGAAGACGTGTTTGCCCTGGATCACAATGTTATCCAGGAGCTCCCACATGCTGCAGCCTTGACACATCACCTGCCCTGCCAACCTTAATGTGTTTTAAATAACTACTTAAATATATTAATCACTTGTTTATGTTGTTTTCTTATATATTTTATTAACTTTACCAATAAATTTCAAGACTTAGGGATAGAATAGAACTTACCCACTTAACAAATACTCACCAAACAGCTAGCACCTTTCCCTGTAGTAGAGCAAGAACCGATTTCTATGGGGTGAGAAAGATAGAACGAGGAAACGAACAACTCCTTCTCCCCCTTCACCAAACATTCCCTCACCAAACTCCAAGGGCAGAAATTTTTGCTCGTCGAGCAGATACGCACCCCACCCGAAGGAGCGTAAAATGACGTTGGACGAGCGCCCCGACATCTTTGCGCACTCGGGCGATATCTCGGTCGGCGGGCGTGCGCGGGAGTCGACAGCGTGCCCGCCGACAATTAAACGGCCTATTAAGGCCATTAAGGTCATAATTAAAAGAAACTTTTCGCTGCCTGGCCAACCTTATGGTTGGGGCAGTCTTTGGATTTTTTGTCAAACCTCATCCATGGGCGGGATGGGTGTTCGATCAGTGATTCATTTCTAACATGTCCCTGCTCGTGTGACAGAGTCACATGAGGGGACATGTTTTTAACATTTTTAAATTCTTTACTTTTTATTTTAAAAATATTCAGCTCCCTGAGGCAGCTCTGTGCTGTTAATTGGCCAGCCAGCATGGAATCACGGTCAGGGTCCAATCGTAGGTCATGGTCCGTTTTGTGGCTGCTCCTGCTCACCCATGTTGTGCCTGCCTGACGGCTGGAAAATCCTGGCCAAACCTTCACTCAGTTAGTCAGCTGCACTCCATTTGCCAATTGAAGTGCTATGGCTTTTTTAATTACGCTCCTAGCAACATATTAGCTCTCTTCCTAAAGCAAAATACTGCTGATGCTGAAAATCTGAAATAAAAACCAAAAATGCTGGAAATACTCATCAGATCTGGCAGCAGCCGTGGACAGAAACAGAGTTAACATTTCACATCAATGATCCTTCAACCTCTCTTGTTTTTTTGCCATTCATCTAAGGCACCCGCATTAAATGTCTGAAATGATTTTTCTTTCATCGTATGCACTTGTTTTTGCCCGTGCTGCACAGTAATGATGTTTTTTCCCAGAATTTCGATGTGATTTTCCAAGGGTTGACCAACATTTGGATCAATGCTATGTTCAATAGGGTCAGTGCCACTGCCAATAATCTCTCACTCCCTGAACTTTGATTGAGTGAATGGCAGCTTTCTCACTAAACCAATGTTTAGTCACTACCTGAAGCTGAAGGGGCTTTCATTCCCTTCATTGCACAGCTCTTCAGCTCCTGAGTTTGCTGCCGCAATCTGTCCTGCCTTGTTTAAGGTCAGGCCAGGTTGCCTTTGCGGAAATATTCTTGGCAGACTATTTAACATTCTACAAGTTTTTATTAATGCTTCTGTCAGATCACCAAACCCACAGATCTTACAGTTGAGTTCCAGATTCATTACCCTGCACACCTATGAAAATGTCGGTTTTACAGAGGCCATGGGCCAAAATTTTGTCTGGTTTCAGAGGTGCATTTCGGCGTGTGGGTGGCAATACTTTATTTCTCTTTTAGAGGAAATCCCAATTTTTCATTGCATTCACGGTCCCACATTATTTTCCTCTGGCCTTTTTGTGGGCCAGGAATGCCTAGTTTGCAATTTGAACACCCACCCCCGCTGAGGTTGGGTTCCCCATTTTAGATGGTGGACAAGAATCAATATACTCTTTCACATTATGTTCATCTGATGGTACAGGATGTGAAAGCCCATTAAAAGCACACCAGGTTTGAGGATCCATGAAGGAAATGGAAAGCCTGTTGAGGAGTCCAGAACATTTTGAAAGGTAAGTGTAATGTGTTTACACACCTTCCAATACCACTATTAGGTCCTATATAGTAATGCAGGTATGTTTTTAATGCAGTGATTCATCACAGGAATCTGTCCTTTAAAGATAAATTGACCCTTACATTGACAAATCTTGTTACCATGTGTTACCATGCTTTTCCAATGGAGAAAATACAAGAATCCAGTTAAAAATGTTACAAAATGTCTTGTCAACCTGCTGTCATCTTTTCTACTGTGATTTAAATGTCTCTGGCACATATAAAAACTAGTTTCGACACTTGAAGAAAATCTAACCACCTGCTCCCTTACATTGATTGACAGGCATTTGAAATTGAAATTAGCATCTGCTGTCCTTTCCTTCTCAGAGATTAGTCAATAGTTTGGACAGCTGAGGACATTATCAATGCTTGACTGAGTTTCAAGTGCTAATGGGTTTCAGCACAGTTAGTGTTACATCCATCTGAGAATGAATTACAGTTTCAAGCAGTTGTAATAATAAATTGTCCCTCTGATGTTGTTTCTGGTTTGTTGACACAAGATAATAGGATTACAAGTGCAACAGGATTTTTTTAAACATGGCAGAATGCATTTTCTTTCTCAGAGTCAATGATATGGAGGCTTTAGTTAGATGGTGAGAGGTTTATTTTTCCCAAGGAATGTAAAATATTTTCCATTGACATTGCATGGAATCTGAGGGCTGTACATAATGCATACTGGGTGAGCGACTATGGATAATACATGGGGGAATAGAGGTGGCATGGGTGATATGAGGGGGCATGGAGGATACATAGGGTAATAGAGGTGGCTTGGGTCATTTGAGAGGGCATGGAAGATACATGGGGGCATAAAAGCGGTAAGGGGTGGCAATCTGAGGAGGTAAGGGCTGACATGGGGGGGGGTGATGGAAGAGAGGGGTGAGGTTCAGGGGGTCTTTAGCACTGTTGGGAGTTGGGATACTGTGTTGGAGAACTGAGATGGGCCTTCTAACTGGCCTGCCTTTACACCCACACTCTTCAGACACTCCAGCGCGGCTTGAAACTGCACTGCACTGCAAACCGATGTGAAAAGATAAAAATGGAGCGTAAAGTCATACACAATCGGGTGTGCAGTGTGTGCATACTGCAGTCAAGAACAAGTGAGTAAATAAGTATGTTTCATGCAGTTGTGCTTTGTTGGAAGCTTGCTTTGTAATCTCACCTTTGCAGATGTTAGCAGATTGAAGCTGGAACTTGAAAGTTTGTCATAGAGCAGTGGGGGCATGCATGTGAAATAACAGAAAAAAACTACACTGTTGGCTTAAGAACTTTGCATGTGATCTCATTCAAGGTGCAGTGCCATGAGAAGGGACCATTTGAATTAAATATTCCCTGTTTTTCTATTTTCTATAGAGAGATAATCAGCTGATTTTCTAATGCTGTCATACTTTTTCCTCATCTGCTGTCCTGACCTCCGAATGTGAGATGTTATGTTATATTAAACATCCCCTTCTATGCAGTCTGGAGAACTTTCCTGAGGGTGGGTTGCCCTCTGAACAAGGCAACCTTTCTTTGGCCTAATTCTTGAATGAAAAGCCCCAGCAGCTACATCATTGAATGTTGGGAACCTTTTTTGAGAGTTCCGTTGCTCTCCAATGGTACATCTGGTGTTTATCATCCACTTGCACTCTGTCACATTTCTACTTTCTGTAGGGCTCCTAGAGGTAACAAATTTAATTTCCCTTTTAATGGCATCTGCTGCCCTCTTTTGTCCCTACACCTCTGTAAGCATTTGGGATGTTTTCTCTATGCTGAAGGTGCTTTAGAAATGCAAGTTATTGTTGCCGTTAAGATCTTTGGTTGTGCTATATTTCTATCCCCATTCCCCACATTCTAGGGCTCACAATCAATAAATGATACACTGAAGCCCAGAAGAGCGAAGAAGGCTGGTGATTCCTAACCTTCTCCAGTGCAAATCTCAGGATGCGGCCTCATAGCCAGGAGTGAAACTGCTTTAGTCACATAAAATTCACCAGTAAGCCATCCTTTAAAATTACTTTTGCACCAACCTTCAAAAAATCATTCATGTATTAGCAGCCATGCAGAGAAAAGTGGCAAGAATGATGCGAGTACTCCCAACAAGTTTTTTGCCAGTAAGTCTACAGAGCATGATCCAGATATTTAGAACAATCAAAGGCAGAGATTAAGGGCATACGAGTGGGTTATTTAACTTGCTCCATGATCAGAGGAACTGAGAACATGATTATCATATTAACAAGCCTCCAGTAAAACCAGAGATTCAAAAACTGTTTTCCCTAAGGAGCTTAGCTAATACAGATTCTGTGCAAAAAATACTTAAAGCATTCTAATCGCTTTAAAATAGGTGGGTTAACATTTCATTAAGAATTGGCAGCTACAAATCCTTGACGTCTGGGGGCATTGAGAGAAAGCTGAAATACTTTAGCAGAAACCCAGTCGCCTGAGGTGCCCACGCTCCTTCATTTCATTTGTGGAATTCCAATAGGTGAATGATGAGGTCTGAGAGCTTCTTCCATCGACCTCCCCCAACCAACTGTGGCCACAACACAAGAGATGGTGAAAGTTGCAGGATGGCATCACCACCTGAAGCTCTTCCATTTCTTCCTCCTTGGCTCTCAAGAGACAATAGGCCCAGAACTTGGGGCAGGTATACTTATCTAGCTAGCATTGAGCATTTGGGAGTGGCAGTCACATTGTTGATTTCCAAATGCCTACCTACCTTATACTAGTAACTCTGTCCTTGGCGCTTGAGGGTGAGTGTTAGAACAAACGGGCGGGGACATGTTCTATTCTGCCTCAGGTCCAATCACGCAAGGAATTCTGAACTTAAGAATTCTGAAGCTGAGCTTAGAGTAGGAAAGGATGATTATGTAACACCGTGGCTCTAACCTCCATTCAAGGTCGGAACCCCTACTTCCGGCTCTGAACAGACAAAAGAAATGCGTACTTACCTTGCTGTGATTTTTCTGGGTAATCTTCTGATGGAGGATCCTGCAAAGCTCATTTAGTGTAGAAAACCTCATAGGGAGCAGTGGAGAGAATCCGCGCAGAAACCATGCCCCCTTTTTACCGCACTAGCTGCCATCTTCTGTTAACTAAAGAGTTTACATGTCCTAAAAGTTCTATGAAAAGTTACGTTTGAGAAGGTAAGTGTGTAAGGCACTAGGGTGGCAAGGGGGTAGGGTGGGTGAGGGGGTAGGGTAGATGAGAGGTAGGATGGGTGAGGGGGTAGGGTGGGATGGGGGTAGCTTTAAGGGGCTAAGGTTGGTAAGGTAAGTGGATAAGGGGCTTGGGTGGGTAAGGGGTATGGTGGATGAGGGGATAGGGTGGGTAAGGGGTTGGGGTGGGTGGGGGATAGGGTGGGTAAGTTAAGTGGGTAGCTTGGTAGATGGGTAGGGTGGTGAGGTCAGGTTAGGTTGTGTTGGGGGGGGAATCAGTGGTCAGAAGGGCGTTGGTGTGTTCATGGTTTAGTCAGTTGGTGGGGCTCATCAGGTTGTGTCGGTTGGAGGGGTGCGGTCAGGAGGACAGAGGGTGAGTCAGATGGTGAGCGCAGGGCAAGTCGGGTTGGGAAGGAGCCAGGGGCCAGGGCGGGTTGGAGGGTCAGGGGAAGAGTTAGGTGACTGGGGCTAACCAGATTGTGTCCGGGGGAAGTTGGGGGGTCTTGGCTTGAGGGGGGTCGGGAGTCAAAGTGGGATTCGGGGGCATTGAGAGGGGAGCTGGATGGGATCAGTGAGTGATTTAGAGGAGTGAGGGTGGGAGGTCAGCTCTGTCGGTACCCAGGCTAGGTCTTAATCTGTCTAACGTTTCCTGCGTAACTGTTCAGGCACAATACAACTCTCGGAACTGGATGGAGGCAGGAATACGATGGGTTTTATGCTGTTGAGAAAAGGAGGAAGGGCAAGTGGAGCAAAAGAGAAGGTCGGGATAGGTTAAAGAGTGGGGGAGGCTTAATCCTGACCTTCCCCTTTGCTCCACTTGCCCTTCCTCACTTTTTCAACAGTATAAAACCCATCACATTTCCAGCTCTCTTCATTTCTGAAGGATTCAGATTGGGCTCGAAATGTCAACTCTGTTTCTCTCTTCACAGAAGCTGCCAGGCCTGCTGATTTTTTCCAGCACTCCCTGTTTTGATTTCAGATCTCCAGCATCCGCAGTATTTTGCTTTTATTTAACTACTCAGGTAAGTAAGTCAAAGCTGTTTGACTCTAACTCAGAGTTGCAGACATTTTTTGGAGGGCCCCAGGGAGCATCGGAAGCTTAAAGTTCCCGGGCAATTCCAGTGCAAGTCATTGCGTTGGGACTTCTGAATGGTTCTGTAGGCCAGAAGACCTGGGTCCATAGTTCTGTAATCTGTAAAAAAAATTTATCAGACCGGGTTGAAGGATGCAGATTATAAAAGATTGATATCCTAGTATTGTACTGAATTACCTTTACAAACCTGAGAGAAATTTCATTGAGATTTATCTTTCTAGTAGCTACACCTGCAGCTATTCACTTTCCTCAAAAGGTGAAGTAATTTGGAGAGATCCTAATTGTACCTAATTTGTCGAAAAGGGATGCCTCAATTTGATAAATGTCCTTCCATCATTCTATATCATCATATTCTCTGGTTGTGCAGTGAAAATGGCCCACATGATGCAAAACATCAACTCGGTAAAATTAGAAAGCAAATACACCACTGATGACATCAGCGGGACTCTCAGCGTTGACCCTCCACTGCTGAAAGTACAGAGCAGACTTGTGAGTGGCTGCCCAAGATTCTTTGGCCATCTGCATTAATAGTCAGGAAAACAGCAGACAGCATAAGTCCCAATTTCTGCAAAGTTCTGGCGGCAGGCACGGCTCCTCACCAATGCTGTGGTCTTATCAGTTGCCTTATTGCCTTTGCCCTCGTGTAACGATAGGCCCATTTGGGTCCAACCTAATTTATGTAATTGTTCCGTGTCTTAATTACAGTTTTATATAATTCAATCTTTGACAGATACTGTTTTAATCTGAAATTTGTGTGGAACTGGCAGATTTATTTATTCTTCATAAATTCCTAACCAGCGGTAATATGTTATAACCATATGCCTTTGACACATAACCGAATCATTTCCTAATGATTATATACTAAGAGCATGGGAAGATGAATAATATGCTGACTGCAAATAAGCAGCATTAATGCTGCTGCAATGTGTTAAATCTTTCACGAAGATCATTTAGGTAATGTTCCATTCATTTTAGATTCATGAATATACTTTTTCAGATTAGATGTGCATACTATAAATCTGAGGTTATCTGTTATTGTGTACCATGTTGTTATTTACAAGTTTACATGTCTGCCTTGTGCATAACTAGCTGTATAATAGTTGCCTACTTCCCCATGCTGACTGTACATTGTTGCTTTCTCTGTTATAAAGGTTAAATAAATAGCAACTTAAAACAGAGCAGCTCAATTTTATATTCCACTCAGCAAGCTTCCTCTACAAGTGCTTATAACCCAATCATTGTTTCAATTCCTATTCAGTTCTCACACACCAAAATTAAACATTACACTGGTTTTAATAAAAAGAGAAAATGCTGGAAATACTCAGCAGGTCTGGTAACTTCTGTGGAGAGAGAAACAGTTAACATTTCAGGCCTGTAGCCTTTCATCAGTGCTATGAGAAGTTAGAAATACAATGCATTTTGAGCAAGTGAAGTAAGGGGAGGTTGGGGAAGAGAACAAAAGGGAAGATCTGAGATAGGATGAAGAGTGAAAGAGACTAAATGACAGACATTTTCATGGTGTAAGGCCAAAGGGAGTGGTAATGGGACAAGTAAAGAATCAAAAGATATGCCTAGAGAAGGTGTGAATGGCAAGATCCTGAATAGTTGCCATCCAAAAGCAAAGCAAAGGAAAAGAAGGGAGAGAGAATAACCCCAACCAACAAGAAAAACAAAACAGCATGGGGGCAGTGGTTCATAGAATCACAGGATTGTTACGGAGCAGAGGGAGGCCATTCGGCCCATCATGTCTGTACCGGCTCTCCAAATGAGCATCATGACTTAGTGCCAATCTCTTGCTTTTCCCTGTGCCCTTGTATGTTGTTTCTAATCAAATAATCATCTATTGCCCTCTTGAATGCCTCGATTGAACCTGCCTCCACCACACTTTCAGACAATGCATTCCAGACCTGAACCACTCGCTGTGCGAAAAAGCTTTTTCTCATCACATTTGCTTCTTTTGCAAATCACTTTAAATCTGTGCCGTCTTGTACTTGATCCCTTGATGAATGGGAGCAGTTTCTCTTTATCTACTCTGTCCAGCCCTTATGATTTTGAACACCTCTATTAAATCTCCTCTTAGCCTTGTCCTCTCCAAGGAGAGCAATCCCAACCTCTCCAATCTATCTTCATAACTCAAGTTTCTCATCCCTAGAACCATTATTGTAAACCTCTTCTGCACTCTCCCCAATGCAATCACATCCTTCCTATAGTGTGGTGCCCAGAACTGTGCACAGTACTCCAGCTGAGGCCTAACTAGTGTATTATATAAGCTCAGCATAACCTCCCTGCTCTGGTATTCTATGCCCCTATTAATAAAGCCCAGGATACTGTATGCTATATTAACTGCTCTGTCCACCTGTCCTGCCACCTTCAATGATCTATGCACATATACACCCAGGTCTCTCTGTTCCTGTGCACCCTCAAGAGTTGTACCCCTTATTTTATATTGTCTGTCCATGTTCTTCTTACCAAAATGAATCACCGCACACTTCTCCACATTGAACTTCATCTGCCACCTATCTGCCCACCCCACCAACTTGTTCATGTCCTTTCGAAGTTCTATACTGTCCTCATCACAGTTTGCAATGCTTCCAAGTTTTGTATCATCCGCATGATCTAGATCATTAATGTATATCAGGAAAAGCAAGGGTCCCAATACTGACCCCTGGAGAACTCCACTCTAAACCTTCCTCCAGCCTGAAAAATATCTATTGGCCATTATTCTCTGTTTCCTATTACTCAGCCAATTTTGTATCCACATTGCTCCTGTCCCTTTTATTCCATGAGCTATAACTTTTCTCACAAGTCTGTTGTGTGATACTGTATTGAATACCTTTTGAAGGTCCATGTACACAACATCAACAGCATTGTCTTCATCAACCCTCCTTGTTACCTCTTCAAAAAACTCCAGCAAGTTAGTTAAACACATTTTCGCCTTTAGAAATCCATGCTGGGTCTTCCTAATAAACCCACATTTTTCCATGTGACTACTAATTCCATTCCAAATAATTTTCTCTAGAAGCTTCCCCACCACTGAAGTTAAACTGACTGATCTGTAATTGCTGGGCTTATTCTTCTAACCTTTATTGAACAAGGGCATAATGTTTGCAATTCTCCAGTCCTCTGGCACCTCCCCTGAGTCTAGGGAAGACTGAAAGATCATGGTCAATGCCCCCGCAATTTCCACTCTTAATTCCTTCAATATCCTTGGGTGCGTCTCATCCTTATCAAACTTAAGTACCAACAGCTTATCCAACGCTTCCGCCTTATCAATTTTGAACCCTTTTAGTGACAGAGTTTCCTCATCTGTCACTGTGGTCTCGGTAGCATCTGCTTCCTTAGTAAGGACAGATGCAAAGCATTAATTTAATACCTCAGCCACGTGCCCTGCCTCCATGTGTAAATTCACTTTTTGGTCCACAAACAGCCCTACTCCTCGACTTTTACCACTCTCTTACTATTTATATGCCGATAGAAGACTTTGGGATTCCCCTTTATGTTGGCTGCCGGTCTTTCCTCATGATCCCTCTTTGCTTCTTTTGCTTTTTCACCTCCCCTCTGAACCCTCTGTATTCCGCTTGGTTCTCAATTGTATGTTCTGACACATGTCATAAGCATACTTTTTCTTCTTTATCTTAACTTGTATCTCCTTTTTCATTTGGGCATCTCTGGAGTTGTTTGTCCTACCTTTCCCTTTTGAGGGAATATACCTTGACTGTGCCCAAACCATTTCTTCTTTGAAGGTAGCCCATTGTTCAGCTGCAGTCTTTCCCACTAGTCTATGGTTCCAGTCTATCTGACTCAACTCCATTCTTGCCCCATTGAAATTGGCTCTCCTCCAGTTAATATTCTTCCTCAGGATTTTAAATTGTCCTTTCCTACCATCATCCTAAACCTTATATCACAATGATCACTGTCTCCTAAATGTTTCCCCACTGATAGTTGATCAACTTGGCTCATCTTATTTCCAAGAACCAGGTCCAACCGTGCATCTTTTCTTGCTGCACTGGACAAATACTGCTGTAGAAAATTCTCCTGAACACAATCGAGGAACTCTTGCCCCTGTCCACCCTTTACACTATCATTTGAGTAATTAAAGTCCCCCATTATAACTACTCTATAATGTTTACATCTCTCTGTAATTTCCCTTCAGATTTATTCCTCTACATCCTTCCCATTAGTTGGTGGTCTATAGATTACACCGAGCAATGTAATTGCACCCTTTTTGTTCCTTAGCTTTAGCTAAATTGATTTTGCCCTTGAACCCTCTGGGACATTCGCTTTCTCCAGCACTGCAATGCTCTTCTTAATCAATACCGCCACCCTCCTCCTTTTCTCCCTTTCCTATCTTTTCCGAACACCTTGTACCCAGGGATACTTAACATCCAGTCCTGTCGTTCCTTGAGCCAGGTCTCTGTTATCACCACAACATCCTAGCTCCACACGGCAATCTGCGCCTATAACTCCCCAATCTTATTTACTATATTCCGTGCCTTCACATATAAGCATAGTAACCCTGATTTAGACTTCATGTCTTTCTCCCTTACTCCGACTCCACCTATTAGCTTATTATTCTCTATACCAGTGCAATCTGTCTCAAAGTATTTTGTACACCCTGGTATTCCTCTCTAATACTCTCTCCTTGTTTCCACACACCTGCTAAGTTAGTTTAAAGCCCCCTCAACGGCACTAGAATAACACCCTGCAAGGAACTCAGTCCGGGCTCTGCTCAGGTGCAATTTGTCCGACTTATACAGGTATCATCTCCCCCAGGGCCAGTCCCAGTGTCCCAAGAATCTAAAGCCCTTCCTCCTGCACCATCTTTCCAACCAAGCATTCATCTGCTTTATCCTTCTATTTCTGTACTCACTTGCACGTGGCACTGGGAGTAATCCAGAGATGACCACATTTGAGGTTCTGCTTGCTAATTTTTGACCTAGCTCCCTAAATTATGATTACAGGACCACATCCCCCTTCCTACCTAATGATTGTTGAACTCATTGAGTACACAAAGTGCTGAGTCGAAAGAACAGGTGCTGTTCTTCAAACTTGAATTGAACTTCATGTCATGGACAGATTTATGCGTTTTGTTACTATCCATGATCAATGTGAGGTGTGTATACTTTCTTACCCTCAGAGTGATTGTCCCAATTTAAATGATTCCAGCATCAAGCTTTTTTGTGGGTTTTAAAAATAAAGAAGGGCACTTATTATCTCACACTTGCCCCAGAGGTTTAAAAATGTGATGTCTCACTTACCCACCTCACAAACACCATCACTCACACAGATTTGATACAGATGAAAAAAAGAGAAATATGATTATAATGTAATTGTCTCAGTGCCTCTTTTGTGCCAGGCTTGTAGTTTCTTAGATGAGCTGATGCTTTTAGATGAAGTGAAGGTCCAGTAAACAGAGGATTCTCAGTAAGCTGTGAAGCTTCTTGTAGTTGAATTTTTAGGAGGTTTGTTCTCAGGTGAACTTGAAGTTGGTACAGGCTAGGGAAAGTCCTTCTCCTACTTTCAAGGTATGGTTGCTTATTACCTTAGCTGCACAGTTGACTTGCAGCTGGTACAATAGCAGCCTGATGGATTTCTGTCCAGAATAGCTTTTTGCTGCTTTGAAAGAGGCAGAAAACATGTCTGTCTCACCATATGACCTGCTACAAGCCCAAAGCTCTTTTCCAAATAAAGTGGGTGGCCTGGTCCATTAGATATCCTGTGTGATGACATCTACACATTGAGAGTTTGAGACAGCTAGTGTCTTTGTTTCTGAATGGCCCATTCACTTTGAAATTATACTTTTGAATTAGTTTCAGGGAAAAGCCATCAATGTGGCAAATTCCTTTTGTTCCCTCTTAAGACAGTTTCAATCCACAAGAGAAATCAAGTGATCTATGGCAGCCATCCTTTTGTAAGCTTTTGTATTTTTTTAAAAATATAATACATTGACTGAGAGTTCACAATGTACTGGAACATGGCATTCATTATAACACAGCAACAGGCCAGGGATAAAATGCCAGGGCAGAACCAAGGTGGAGAATCAAAGTGATGGGTTCCTGTACATCAGGATGTCAGCTCCATAGACTCTGGTTCAATATTTGGTTAAATATAAGGAGGGGGGGCAGCGCGGCGGGATAGATTGGGAAACCCGGGCAAAGCAGTTTCCCAAATGTCTTGTAGTGTTTAACTTCAGGATTCCATTAATTTTTTTTCTGTCAGGTTTGCATCCCCAAGCAATCTAATTGGCAGGAGAAAGAGCAGTGAGCCGGCTTCACAGGGCTGAAGCCGAGGAGATCAGCTAGGCCTGTCTGCGCATCCTGGTGAGTTCAGAATGCTCCTGTCCAATGTGCTGTGTGATGTCATCTGTTTCAAACAATAAGGCACACTCTTTTTTATGATTAATTCTTAGGATGCGGGAGAAGAAGAGAGGGGGATGGTGTCACAATCAGAAGGGTGGGGATGCACGAGATCTAACGATTGGTATATCACAGTGGGGTGGAGATTTAGTGGATAATGTAGTAACAGCTAACAACCCTGTTCTTTTTGACCCCACAAGCAAAGCTGTAATGGCCACATGAATTCAGCCCTTCTCACCTCCCTTCAGCTGCTGGGTTCCCTGAGGCCTGGGAAACCAGGCAAACTTGTGTTTTAAAATATTATGACTGTTAAAATGGAGGCAGGCAGCCAGATTATAATAGTTAAAGTGACCTGTTCCCAGCGAGCAGATTGGTTGCCCACCCCTCCCTTGCCTCTGGTAAAACTAGAGGTGGGCAGGTTTGAGGCTAGTTGGGCTGAATTTTCCCAGCCCTTTGGAGACAGGAGATGGGAGGGCTAGCAATATGGCATCAGGAGGGCGTCCAACATCTTGCGGCCTCCATGGCAGATTGCCAGCAGTGTGAACCTCAGGGGTGTGGCTACATGCTGGGTGGCCAATTGAGCCGTTTCCCATTCCCCATGGGAACTTAGGCTGCATCGGGAGCGTCTGCCACTGGTTGGAGAGACCACGAGATAAATGTTGGCAGCCTGCCAGCGGGGTGCTGCTGCATCTAAGTCACCACCACAGGAATAACACCCCCCCCCCACCAACACCATCCCCTCACCCACCCCATCTCTCAATTGTCAGAGTTTGCCTGCCTGGCTCTGGCTTCCTCAGAGAAACTGGTATATCTCTGAGCACACCTTGGAATTAAGGTGCCCTTCCCCATCATGCTGCAGCCTCAGCATTGCCCAGCACTAGTGGTGGCACAGCCAAGGCTGCTGAGCTGTCAGCCCTCTGATTTGATCGACAGCTCTGGCCATTACCCTCAATTGCACGTCAGCCCTGGTGGCAGCCTATTAATTGGCCACCACTGAAAGCTTTTCTCCAGGACACAAGTAACCATAAACCTGGGACCATGTACAGAACATAAACTGCACAGTTTTCTTCCTAACAATTTGACTGTAAATGGTGCATCTCCATACATTAGCAATAGAAGTAATTTGAAAGTGTTTTGTTTTTGTGATCATAACCAGTGTCTGGATATTGTCCATGTGACCAACTACTTGTTCCAGAGACCTAATGCATTATCACGTATCAAATCAGCCATTTGCAGTCAGCAATATGATGGTGACTGTAGCATAATGAAATTTAAATTAGCATAGGCAGGGCTCCCTGATGTTCTTGTTGGGAAAATGCTGTGTATTAATTTGCCCACAAGAGATGGATGATGAGGAGCAAGCTGACAGGAAGTCAGCAGGAGACCAGCTGTATGATCCTTTGAAGCATTTATGAATATAGACGATAGCCCTGAATTTCCTTGATGTGATTTACATTACTGTTGTAGCCCTCGTAACAAGTGTTGGATCACTCACTGCCCTCTAGAGGCAAATACATAGCACCTCTTTAGGGAAGCTCATTTGCAATTCTCCTGGTGTATGCGTTGCATGTTCGTGTAATTGGTGCAAGAAGCTGAACCTTCAGGAAATATCTGCGCAGCCTTTTAAAAACATTGTTCAGCCTGTGCTACTCGGCAGAGTATTGGGGCAAGAAGAACAAAGATAGGAAAAGTGCTTGGCTCTTTTACTTTTCACTCTCAAATTGTTTCAAGCCAGCCTTGCTAATATTTTTATTGCACTTGTCTAAGATGATGAATATTCAAGTGCCATCTGTGCCCAGAGAGTAGCAGGGCATAGAACTAAGCTAAGATGAAGAATGTACAACTTCACCCCTTCAGAATCCAGGCCTCCTGTATGTGGGGCCACTGAAGGCAGTTTGGCCATTTTTTTGGGTGCGAATTCCACCAAGTCACCCTTTAATAGACTCACGTCTATTAAATCACAGTCAGAAACTCAGCTACAATGGCTTCAGTTCCCATTTCCGCATCGATGCCTCTGGTATCTCCAAGGATTTTTCTTTGTTCCCCCAACCCCCGCCTGCTACCGACATGATGCACCTTGGTGAAATCATCCAAAAACACAATGTCAGTTCCCACATGTACACTAACAACATCCAGTTCTATCTCACCTTCATATCTTTTGAACCCTTAACTGTCCCTGATTTGCTGCACTGCTGGTCCGACATCCAGTACTGGAAGAGGAGAAATTTCGTCCAATTAGATGTAGGAACACTGAAGCCATTCTCTTTGATAACTATCACTAACGTTGTTCTCTGGCCACCGATACTATCCCTCCCTGTGACAGCTGCCTGAAGCTGAGCCAGGGCATAGAGAAACTCAGTATTATGTTTGACTCCCAAGTGAGCTTTGGACCACATATCTGCACCAGCACTAAAGCTGCCTATTCCCATCTCTGTCTCAGGTCATCTGTGGCTAAAAAACTCATATAGGCCTTTGTTAACTCTAGACTTGACTATTCCAATGCAGTCCTAACTACCCAACCATCTTCCACCCACCATCTTCTGACATGGACTCAATGGGCTGACTGGCCTCTTTTTGTGCTGCAATGACTCTAAAACTTGTGTTTATCCATAGTTCCTCTACCCGTACTTTTTAAAACATTTGTTCATGGGCTGTGAGCATTGCTGGAAAGGCCAGCATTTATTGCCCATCCCCAATTGCCCTTGAGAAGGTGGTGGTGAGTCGTCTTCTTGAACTGGTACAGTCTAGGTGGTGTCAGTTCATCCACGGTGCAGTTAACGTGGGATTTCCATGATTTTTACCCAGCAATCCATCTTACCTTGCATCAAGGCTCCTTCCACTTAGATTAGGAGAAATAAACAGGAGAGGACATGGCTTTAGGGTGAAAGGGGAAAGGTTTAGGGGGAACATTAGGGGGAACTTCTTCACTCAGAGAATGGTGGGAGTGTGGAACGAGCTACCATCTGACGTGGTAAATGTGGGCTCACTCTTAAGTTTTAAAAATAAATTAAATAGATACATGGATGGGAGAGGTCTGGAGGGTTATGGACTAGGTGCAGGTCAAAGGGACTAGCAGAATAATATTTTGGCACAGACTAGAAGGGCCGAATGGCCTGTTTTCTGTGCTGTAGTGTTCTATGGTTCTATGGTTCTAAGTCCCATTCATGCATCACCCTGCATTTTCTGACCGGCACTGGCAATGCCTCATTTTAATTTTTAAATACCTTCATGACCAAGTCCCTCCTATTTCCATAACCCCTTCGAGCCCTATATACTTCCGAAATCTCTATGCTTCACCATTTCTGGCCTCTTGGGCATTCCCTGCTTTTAATTGCTCAACCATTGGTAGCTGTGCATTGAGCTGGCTGGGCCCTAAGCTCTGGATTCCCTTGCTAAACCTGTTCACCTCTATACCTGCTTTTCCTCCTCAAAGATGATCCTTAAAACTTATCTCTTTGACCAAAATTTTGGTCATCTACCTGATAGCTTCTCTTATAGATTGGTGTCAAATTTTGATTCATAATGTCTTATGAGCATCATAAGAACATAAGAAATAGGAGCAGGAATAGACCACAGAGCCCATCGAGCCTGCTCCATCATTCAATATGATCATGGCTGATCTTGGACTTCAACTCCGTTTTCTCAACCGCTTCCCATATCCCTTAATTTCCTGACCAAAATATGTCTATCCCAGCCTTAAATGTATTCAACGATGGAGCATCCACAAATCACTGAGGTAGAGAATTCCAAAGATTCACAGCCCTTTGAGTGAAGTAATTTCTCCTCATCTCATTTCTAAATGATCAGCCCCTTATCCTGAGACTATGCCCCATGTTTTAGATTCCCCAACTAGTGGAAACAATCTCTCAGCTTCCACCCTATCAAGCCCCTTCAGAATCTTATATGTTTCAATGAGATTGCCTCTCATTCTTCTAAACTCCAGAGAATATAAGCCCACTTTACTTTGCCTCTCTTCATAGGACAAGCCCCTTTCCAGTGACAAATTTAGTGAACCTTTGCTGTACCACCTCCAATACAAGTATATCCTTTCTTAAATGTGGAGACCAAAACTGCACACAGTACTCCAGATGGAGTCTCACAAAATCCCAGTATAACTGTAGCTTGACTTCTTTATTCTTGCACTCTAATCCCCTTGTAATAAAGACTAACATGTCATTTGCCTTCCCAATTGCTTGCTGCACCTGCATGTTAACTTACTGCGATCCTTGTATGAGCACATCTGAGTCTCTCGGAACAGCAACATTTACAAGTTGCGCACCTTTTTAAAAATATTCTGCTATTTTATTCTTACAACCAAAGTGAATAACTTAACACTTCCCCATATTATTCTCCATCTGCTACCTTGTTACCCACTCACTTAACCTGTCTGTATCTCTTTGCAGCCTCTCTATGTCCCCCCCATAGGTTACCTTCCCACCTAGCTTGGTATGATCAGCAAATGTAGATGCATTGCTCTCTGTCCCTTCATCTAAGTCATTATTATAGATTATAAATAGCTGAGACCTCAGCACTGATCCTTGCGGTGCTCCACTGCTCCCTGCCTGCCAACTTGAAAATGCCCCATTTATGCCCACTCTCTGTTTTCTACCCATTAACCAATCATCTATCCATGCTAACATATTACATCCAATCCATGAGCCCTTATCTTGCTTATTAATCTTCTATGTGGCACGTTATTGTTTGCCTTTTGGAAATCTGGGTATACTGCTTCTACTGGTTCCCCTTTATCTAGCTTTCTAGTTTCATCCTCAAAAAATTCTTAAATATTTGTCAAACAAGGTTTCCATTTAGTAAAACCATGTTGAAATGCTTTGCTGCATTAAAAGCACTATATAAATGCAAATTGTTGTTAGTTATATCACCTGAAGAGAGGTGGCACTGCCACTGACTCCCTCACCCTGCTAATGTACAATATTGCCACAATATTCCACATCACCAGTAGGGCAGGCAAAGTATGACATGGTTCACACCTCCCTTTACATCTTTGCCAACATTAGCACGAGCACACCCTTCACGCTCTTAAAGCAGCACACACAACTAACACCTCACTCTGCACTGTGGTATCAAACACTGCTTCTACACACTTCCTGAAACATGCACAACTGCTTTGCACAACCCAAACATCTTCCTCCATTTTAACACCTCACACCTCTATTTTTACCATGCCACTCATGAGCTCTATCCTCATTTACTCATCACCATTATATGTTATCACCTTCTGGTGGCTGGGAGCCAGTTTCCCATGGGGGCGCAGCCATTTTTTTATTGCCTAATGGTGATGAGGATGAAGGTATGCCACCCTCACAGGAGAACATAGTGGCTCTAAATTGACCGCAACTCATTCATCCTAGCTACCATGTCTTGTGAAGCAGAGGTATGGCACTAAGCTCAGGTCACACAACCTGGCATCTGTCAGGCCAAAGATCTCCGAATGCTTGGATTTGCTGTTAGATGAGATTCATGCACCTCCTGATGCCAAGGCTCTCCGTGTTGCTGCATCATCTTTCAAGGAGCACCAGATAGTTTCGCCCGCTCAGACTTGGTAACTCCCTTCCTTCATGCACACGACAGGTGTCAAACCCATTATGTAAGCAAGCTGGTAGACCAGATAAACATTTCCTCAGCAAATGCAACTTTCTGTCACATCAAGACATATATGGCTAAAGCTTGTAAGAGATCCCGGATGATGATGATATCATCGCAGATGCTTGTTTCAGACAAAGGGGATGAGGATGTTTTGTTGCAATCAGCTGTCCTCCTTGATTCACATGAACATACCAACGTGTAAAATAGGCCATTTGGCCCTTTGAACCTGCTCCACCATTCAATAAGATCATGGCTGATCTGCATGTGTTTTGAATTTCACATTCCCATCTACCCCTGATATCCTTTGATTTATTTGCTGTACAAGAATCTATCTACCTCTGCTATAAAAATATTCAATGACTCCCCCTCCACCGCCTTTGGAGGCAGAGAGTTCCAAAGGCGCACAACCCTCTGAGAGAAAAAAAACTCTCCTCATCTCTGTCCTAAAAGGAGAACCCTAATTTTAAAACAGTGTCCCCTAATTCTGGACTCACCCGCAAGAGGAAACATCCTTTCCATATCCACTCTGTCAATACTGTTCAGGATCTTATATATTTCATTCAAGTTACCCCTCACTCTTCTGCACTCCAGTGGAAACAAGACCAGCCTGTCTAACCTATCCTCATAAGACAACTCACTCATTCCAGGTATCAATCTAGTAAACCTCCTCTCAACTGCCCCCAATTCATTTACATCCTACCTTAAAACAGGAGACCAAAACTGCACATATTATTTGAGGTGCGGTCGCACCAATGCCCTGTATAACTGAAGAATAACATTCTAACTTTAATGTTCAATTTCTCTCATAATAAAGGATGGCATTCCATTAGCCTTCTTAATTGCTTGCTGTACCTACTTACAAAATTGTTGTGACTCATACACTGGATTACCCAGATCCTTCTGTAGCTCAGAATACTATTGGGTTGTTCCCTGTCTCTTGAATTGCTTTTGTGATTGATGTTTTTTTTTAAGTTCAGTTCATCCTTTCCACCATCCCCGAGCTCTGTGGCTGGTAGGGAATGTGGAATTTCTGTTATATTTAAATTTATACATTTCTTTAATGACTCTTCCTGTGAAATGAGTTCCCTGATCTGAATTCATCTGGATAGGCACCCTCCACCCCTTCCAGTCTACTGTCTCCTGCTGCTGCCCCACGTCAGACCTCAATTCTTTAAACTGCCAACACAACTCTACAATGCACCTTCTTATCCTATCTTTCAATGGCTCAGTATCTTCACTTCCAGTGACGGTTCCCTCTGCAAGCTGCTTAACTCTGCCTGTCATCATAGTGTTAATCCTGTGGTCTTACTTCTTGTAGCTCACAGGCACATTAATACAATCAGTAATACATCTATTTAGCCTTTTTCCAGCTTTCCCTTTACCTGTATCCATCTTGTGGTAAATTGTTGTTAAGTATTATTTCTCCTTACATTTCAATTCCTGAACTACAGATTCCAAATTGTTTTACTTCTAAGCTTTTTTTTTCCTCACCATGATCAGCCTAAGATTCTCTTGATGTCAACTTCTCTATTGTCTTGATCGTTTACAATGTTTCCTTGCTCTTTAGGCCGTATTAACTATTCTGTGTCAGTGAGGATCTCTGTCTCTAGATCTTTGCTTATCTTCCCCTGTGCATTTCCAATGTCTCAGTTGATGGCAAGATTTTCGAATTCACTTCCCTTAAAAAAGTTTGTATATTGTGTCATCTTCCCCTAACTCTTTCTCCTACTTGCCTCACACCATTTTACACATGCAACAGCTACCATCTTATCTTGTTCAGGTTGCCTGGAGAGACTTTAAAATAAATAAAATATTCTCCTAACAGTTTTAAAAACAGAAATCAGGCATTGACATGTTTTGCTTCCTTATCTTCTTCTCAAACAACATTTTATTGTCTCAAAAGTAACCCACTAAATTGTGTCTGACCCGTTTCTTTTAGAATTATCCCAGATTCATTAACTCGGCCAAAAATTGGATTTCTGCCAAACTTTGTCAAGGTCTTGAGCTTAGCTTCATATTTTGGGAACAGACTCACAAATACAAAAGCTTGCAGCATTTGAATTAGTCTCAATTGTTGTCAAACCTTTTAAAATGAAAATTCCCTTTTGAGAAATTATCAGGAACCAAACCTCAAATTTTAAACTTTGTAAGAAATGTAATTTACGCTATCAAAATTAAAACTACCTCTTTCTTATGTGTATTGATTTGTATCCAAGTTATAATTCCCATATGTTTATCGACACATTCATTATCTTAGATAGTATCTTAGTGATTCAAAAGTAATCTTCTAAACTACATTGCACTTTACATCTCAAGATTGTCCAAAATTTCAAATTACAGTGCTGTTGGGATGCAGATTTCCTTTCATATTTAATTCATCTCTTCAAAAGAAACCCCTTTTTATCCATTGGAACCACCTAGACCTTGTGTTTATATCTTTTGGTTTTCCTAGAATCCCTTTGAATTTCAAGTATTTTTTTTTTCCCCCTCAGAATTTTAGGATACTAACGCATATGAGTTAATGTAACTCGTATGTATCAATCCCAATCAGCTTGGAAGCTGGTGACACTAGTCTGCAAGGGGGTGGTACAAAGGTTGGTTCATCTAACCCTGTTTAACAACTTAAAACTCTCATATTCTAAACGAAACTTCAAATAGCAGTGGGGGAAATAAAGGGATCTTGAAAGCTCCACCTATAGGAACAATCAAACTGACGAAAGCTCACATTTCCCCAGCTCCTGCCTGTCAGTGCTTATTAACTCCCTAGGGGCACCCCCCTTTCCTCTCTTTCGCTCTCTCTCTCTCTCTCCCTCTCCCTCTTCAGCACAAGCAGCACTTGTAACTTAGATCAATTCATTTTTTTAAGTTATGGAAAATTCAGTAGCGGACCTTTCGGGTCTCAATCATTCTTCCACACTTTCAGGAAAATCTTGTCATCCCGCACGGGACATTATTCACCCCCAAGGCTTCCTTAACTGCCTCCTCAAAGTCCCCGTGCAGGGCTGTCACCTTCTCCCGATCTGGGACGTCCCCAGGTTTCATCCAATCTCCACTTCTAAACTGCAGGGGTAATCTTCCCCAGATATCCCCTGGGCATTTAGCCTTCACCAGTATATGGGTATCAAGGGGGTGCATTGCATGGAAATCTTGCATTTCCCACAGTTCAATCCAAAAATCTGGGTTGTTATGCCTCTTAACTGGGGTCTGGCCTGCGCGGCTTCGGCTAAGGTTATATCTCAAACCGTAACCCGCCAGCACGGCTCTGCCTCCTATCTCTGGTAATGGTCCGGCCCTCCCTGCACAGCTTTGGCACCGCTAGCCCGCCTGCACAGCTCCGCCTCTCACCCCTGGCGTCTCTTATCTCCTGTCCTGAGTCCTCCTCCTGATTCTTTGATACTTGACCGGACCGTTCTCGGGTAGGCTTACTGCACTAACTACAGGTGGTAAATGAATATGCTCACCCACTTTGCAGAGCCGTCCCGAGGATCCAATCCAAGTATCCTGCCAACTACGCCAAATTGTTGTGGTCACTTTGACAAACGGACCACAGGGGTCTCAGGTACAGGTCACGATCGTTTATTCGAGCAATTGCAAGGAGAACACCATCTCAATGCAGCTTGAGACAGTACTCTGCTAAACTACAAGTGTTCACCATATTTATACATTATTGGTCACGTACAAGAACATCCTCCAGATTTCGATCTTGTCAACATACAGGTTTATATTAAACTGACAAGTCTGGTGACAATTGCATGCATTACATGTCCCTATTTGTTTCTCACCCAGGCAGAGACCCTCCCTCTTACCTAAACTAGGACCACCTGTTCTTTCCCTATCTGTTGTAAACAGGCTCAATCTTAGTTGTTTTCCAGCCTAAGTCTCCAGTCTGACTCCCAAAACACCCAATCTATCTAATTTACATTCTTCTTCATCCAATATGGCTTTGTTGATACTCACAAGCCCTGAGAATGTGCAAGGTTTAGATTTCTCTCTGTCCAGCCTGGCCTATAACTGTTAACTGCTTACGCAGACAGGTTTTGCCTGCTTGGATATTTTAAGTATTGATTCCCTTCAATAAGTTCTTACTGTATCCCTATACTGTATCCCTTTATTTCCCCTAACACTATCAATCAGAAAAAGACCCAGTTATGCATATTCTCTGTTTTCTGCCAGACAGCCAATCTTCTTTCCATGCGAATATGTTACTCCCTACATCATGAGCTTTTATTCTCTGCAATAACCTTTGATGTGGCACCTTATCAAATGTCTTCTGGAAATCCAAATACAGCACATCTAGAGGCTCCCCTTTCATCCACAGCGTATGTTACTCGTTCAAAGAAGATTTCCCTTTCACAAAACCATGCTGACTCTTCCTGATTACCTTGAATTTCTCTAAATGCCCATCTTTAATGATCGATTCTAACACCTTTCCCACAACAGATATCAAGCTAACTGACCTGCAGTTTCCTGTTTTCTGCCTCCCTCCCTTCTTGAATAGAGGAGTTATATTTGCTACATTCCTGTCTGGTGGAACCTTTCCAGAATCTAGGGAATGATGGAAAATTAACACCAATGCATCTACTAGCTCTTTGAAGAGCCTATTCAGGAGGTGAGTTACTCGTCGCATGATTCCTGGCCTCTGACCTGTTCTTGTCGCCACAGTGTTTATATGGCTAGTCTAGTTCAGTTTCCGGTCAATGGTATACGCCAGGATGTTGATAATGGGGGATTCAGTGATGGTAATGCCATTGAACATCAAGGGTTGATGGTTGGATTCTTCCCTGTTGGAGATGGTCATTGGCTGACACTTGAGTGGGGTGAATGTTACTTGCCACTTGTCAGCCCAAGCCTGGATATCGTCCAGGTCTTGCTGCATTTGGACATGCACTGCTTCAGTATCCGAGGAGTCACGAATGGTGCTGAACATTGTGCAACCATCAGCGAATATCCCCACTTCTGACCTTATGATGGAAGGAAGGTCATTGATGAAACAGCTGAAGATGGTTGGGCTGGTGACACTACCCTGAGGAACTCCTGCTGCAATGTCCTGGAACTGAGATGACTGACCTCGAACAGCCACTACCCATCTTCCTTTGTACTAGGTATGACTCCAACCAGCGGAGAGTTTTCCCCCTGATTCCCATTGTCTCCAGTTCTGCAAGGGCTCCTTGATGACACACTTGGTCAAATGTGGCCTTGACATCAAGGGCAATCACTCTCACCTCACCTCGGGAGTTCAGCTCTTTTGTCCATGTCTGAACCAAGGCTGTAATGGGGTCAGAAGCTGAGTGGCCCTGGCGGAACCCAAACTGGACATCAATGAGCAGGTAATTGCGAAGCAAGTGCTGCTTGATTGCACTGTTGATGACCACTTCCATTATTTTACTGATAATAGAGAGCAGACTGATGGGGCAGTAATTGGCCGGGTTGGATTTTTCCATATTTTTGTGTACAGGGCATACCTGGGCAATTTTCCACATAGCTGGGCAGACACTACTGTTGTAACTGTACTGGAACAGCTTGGCTAGGGGTGCAGCAAGTTCTGGAGCACAAGTCTTCAGCACTATTGCCGGAATGTTGTCAGGGCCCATAGCCTTTGCAGTATCCAGTGCCTTCAGCAGTTTCTTGATATCACATGGAGTGGACCGAATTGACTAAAGACTGGCACCTGTGATGCTGGGGCCCTCCAGAGGAGGCCGAGATGGATCATCCACTCGGCACTTCTGGCTGAAGATTGTAGCAAATGCTTCAGCCTTATCTTTTGCAATGATGTGTTGGGCTCCTCCATCATTGAGGATGGGGATATTTGTGGAGCCTCCTCCTCCAGTGAATTGTTTAATTGTCCACCACCATTCATGACTGGATGTGGCAGGACTGCAGAGCTTAGACCTGATCCATTGGTTGTGGGATCGATTAGCCTTGTCTATCACTTGCTGCTTATGCTGTTTGGCATGCAAGTAGTCCTGTGTTATAGCTTCACCAGATTGACACCTCATTTTTAGGTCATGCCTGGTGCTGCTCCTGGCATGCCCTCCTGCACTCTTCATTGAATCAGGGTTGATCCCCAGACTTGATGGTAATGGTAGAGTGGGGGATATGCGAGGCCATGAGGTTACAGATTATGTTCAAGTACAATTCTGCTGCTGCTGATGGCCCTCAGCACCTCATGGATGCCCCGTCATGACTTGCTAGATCTGTTCAAAACCTATCCCATTTGGCACAGTGGTAGTGCCACACAACCCAATGGAGGGTATCCTCAATGTGAAGGTGGGACTTCGTCGCCACAACGACTCTGTGGTGGTCACTTCTACCAGTACTGTCATGGAAAGATGCACCTGCGGCAGGCAGGTATGTGAGGATGAGGTCAAATATGTTTTTCCCTCCTGCTGGCTCCCTCACCACCTGCCGCAGACCCAGCCTATCAGATATGTCCTTTAGGACTCGGCCAGCTTGGTCAGTAGTGGTGCTACTAAACCATTCTTGGTGATGGACAATGTAGTCCCCCACCCAGAGTACATTGTGTGCCTTTGCCATCCTCAGTGCTTCCTCCAAGTGTTGTTCAACATGGAGGAGCACTGACTCATCAGCTGAAGGATGGCGGTATGTGGTAATCAGCAGGAGGTTTCCTTGCCCATGTTTGACCGTGATGCCATAAGACTTCACTGGGTCCAGAGTTGATGTTGAGGACTCCCAAGGCACCTCTCTACCAACTGCATATGACTGTGCCACCACCTCTGCTGATGGTGATGGTGGTGACTAGGATATTACCTGTAAGGTATGATTCGGTGAGGATGACTATGTCAGGCTGTTGCTTGACTAATCTGTGAGACAGCTCTCCCAATTTTGGCACCAGCCCCCAGATATTAGTGAGGAGGGCTTTGCAGGGTCGACAGGGCTGAAATTGCTGACGTCGTTTCCTAGGTGGTCCATCCAGTTTCATTCCTTTTTTGTGGCTTGTAGCAGTTTACTACAACTGAGTGGCTTGCTAGACCATTTCAGAGGGCATTCAAGAGTCAACCACATTGCTGTGGGTCTGAAGTCACATGTAGGCCAGACCAGAATGACAGACTTCCTTTCCTAATGGACATTATTGAACCAGATGGGTTTTTACAATAATCGACAATGGTTTCATGGTCATCATTAGACTTTTAATTCCAGATTTTATTGAATTCACATTCCACCATCTGCCATGGTGGGATTCAAACCCACTCTCCAGAGCATCACCCTGCATGTCTGGATTACTAGTCCATGGACAATAACACTACGCCATTGCCTCCCCTTTATGTCATTGCCTCCCCAGTCCACCATTTACATGGCACAAGTCAAGATTGTGATGGAACACTCCCCACTTGCCTGGATGAGTGCAGCTCCCACAACACTCAAGAAGCTTCGCCCAGGACAGAGCAGTTGCTTGATTGGCACCACATCCACAAACATTCACTCCTTCCGCCACTGACACAGCAGTGTGTACCATCTACAGGATGCACTGCAGGAATTCACCAAGGCTCCTTAGACAGCACCTTCCAAACCCACAATCGCTACCATCTAGAAGGACAAGGGCAGCAGATAGATAAGAATACCACCACCTCCAAAGTTCCCCCCCAAGCCACACACCATCCTGACTTGGAAATATATCGCCATTCCTTCACTGTCGCTGAGTCAAAATCCTGGAACTCCCTTCCTAACAGCACTGTGGGTGCACCTACACCACATGGACTGCAGCGGTTCAAGAAGGCAGATCACCACCTTCTCAAGGGCACCCAGGGATGGGCAATAAATGTTGGCCCAGCCAGTGAAGCCCACATCTTGTGAATGAGTAAAAAAAAAAATGATGTCCATCAGGACCTGAAAAATTGAAAGCCAGCATATCCAACCATTTGCTCAGTACCACTTCCCTAGTGATTGTAATTTCAACAAGTTCCTCTCTCCCTTCCACCCTACCTATACAAAGTTTAGTGATCTGGTCTGCCTTCATGCCGATGGCAACAAGTCACAGGCCCGCCAATGCCACCTGGCTATCTCTGTCAGTGATGGTTGGTGCAATATTCACAAGTACATTGGTTCCCAGCTGCATGGCACAACTTATTGAGTCAAGGGATCTGAATGCTATAAGGTTCCTTCCTTCTTCACTGGCTCTATGATCTGTTCTGCTTCCAGCTATGGTTCTCTTAGCCACAATGAATATCCCCCACCCTCCAGACCATCCCTGCAAATTCTAAAATACCAATTGATCTGCCTACACCTTCCACAGCTCCAGTGCTGTCAACAATGGGGTCAACTACACAAACCCCACGCACTACGATGGGTCCTTCAGTCCCGCGTCAACCACTGCCTTCAGGGCAGATCCCTGGGATGCCCCCTTGATGCAGAGATGCTGATGCCTGATCCAAGACCATGTTCTTTATTGCCTAGTCCTGTGCTGCAGTCCCCCGCATGGACCCCTGATTTCCTAATCCCCTGATCTGACCCAGTCTTATTCCCAGCACAGGCCCCTGATCGTGTATCGTCAGCTTTTATACACCTATCCATCTAGCTGCACGTACCACTAGCCTTCTTCCCTGGTGCTTGCTTTGAGGCACTCAATTCAACAGTGACACCTCCTGGAACACCAAGCAGGTTTTATACTTCAGAGTTAATGCTAATATTTTGGATCAGAATAAACCCCAGTGGTAGATGGTAGTCCACCCGTGTGTTTGTATTCCCATACATACATGTTTTCATATAAACATACATACATGCATACATCGGGCAGAATTTTCCATCCCCATTAACGTCAGGTGTCATGGAGGGCGTGAGTGAACAATATAGCGGGAAGGCCAAAAATCAGTTTCACACTGTCGTGAAACCAGTTTGCGATCGTCTGCTCTGCCCGTCAATGGAAGGCTTTGTTTTCCGCCGCCACATGTCAGGAACTTCATTTTAATACATCTGCATATAATTATAAGCTCTGCTCACCAGAATCATACCCCCATGTCAAATTTACCACCCACATTGGCAGGAAATCACGTCGGTGCTGAATACGTTTTGACAAGTGTGACGTGCAGAAGTCGGGATTATCATCAGAGCCTTGCTCACATCGTGGACACCCGAGGAGCAGAAGATGCTGGAGCCCTACATCTTTCAGATCCTGGAGGAACACATGCTGGGTGAATTCTGATGGACATGGCTCTGCTATGGAAGGTCACCCTTGAGGATCTGCTTCGGGACATCAGTGTCTTGGCCATGGTCTGCTATGGATACTCATTGAGGGGGTGGAGTGGAAGGTCTAGGTTTGACTGAGAGAGGAAGGTGTACCAGGCGAGGGGAGGGATGTCGGTTGAGTTTTGGAGGCGGGGAACAATGGTATCAGGAGTGGGGTGAGGTTGGGAGCAGGGGGAGCTATGGTGTTGGGGTGTTGAGGTTGGGAGGGGTGAATAATGGTGTCAGGGGGTGAGGTTAGGAGGGGGGAAGGGAGTGCGGGGGAGGAGGCTGTAACAGGGGAGTATGTGGTAACTGAGGAGGTAGGTGTAAGGGGGGAGGAAGGTGTATGGGAAGCAGTTCAGAGAGGGGAATGAGTTCGGTGGGGGAGCAGGACTTTGGGTGGAGGAAGGAGTTCAGAGACGGTGGGGGAAGGAGTCTAGGGGGAGGGAGAAGTCCGGTGGGAGTAAGAGGAGGGGATAAAGAGTCCAGGGGAAAGAAGGAATCCCAGGGAAGGAAGGAAGTTGGAGAGGAGAAGGAGTCCAGGGCAGCGAAGAAGTCTGGGAAGAAGAAGGTGTAAGGGTGGAGGAGTGGATAAGTGGGGGATGTCCAGGTGAAAGTGCAAGGGAGGGGTCTGTGGAGTTGATGACTGCCTCCTGGGGAGCAAAATGAGGATGGGCGTGGTCGGAGGGAATATGAGAATGAGAGAGGGCAGAGTAACCCAGTGTGGGGGGAGGGTGAGGGTGTGATGGTAGAGGTGGAAGGGACAGTGAGGCTGTGTGGTGGGGACTCAGAGGCAGGGACAGACCCTGGGGGTGGGAAGAAAGAGCTTGGGGGGTCAATGTGGATGAGGGTAGGATTCTCAGAAAGATAGAGAACATACACGTTCACCTGGGCATCCTGGAAAGAAAAGGGTTCTGGCTAGGGAGATGGTGGGGTGATGCCAAGAGCATCAGCAGTGATGGGGGAAAGGACATGGGGGAGGGGAAAGGACAGGGGAGCTGAAGACATACTTCACTACAACCAGCTTGCAAAATCAAAAGTGAGCGGAGCCTCGCGTTGGGCAGGAACAGGTGCTGCATGGGAGTGTGATCAGTGGGTGGGTGGAGATGCAGGTCGGCTCAGATGAACAACTGAAAGAGAAACCCAGCAGGCAGTATTGAAAATGCTCATGGCAGAGAGACGAGTGTGATGGAGGGAGGATCCACATGCGTAGGAAAGCGCTTGCCCAAAGCTCCGAATGGCCCCACCACACATACACTTCTCCCTTTGGAATCACTCCTGGTCCAGTGGTGTGCAAGTGAATTGCTATTGGTGGGAAATGCAGCAGGAGGACTCACAAAGGCTGTAAGTTAATCTGAAAGACACCATTACACGTTATTCAGTGAAAGCAAATATATTTTCTGATTATAGAATGAAAATATGTGTTCACCCATGCAACCACTTGTGATCAGAAATCCTTAACTTTTCTAGGCCTCCCACTTCTTCTAGGTGCTGCCTTGACATCTGCAGGAAGGGTGGAGACAGCCTGTGCAATGGTTGGCCCTGTTGCCTCTGCTGACTTCGGCATGGGTCCTCTGGAGAGCCGAGTCCTTAGGGACCCCGGCTTGCTTTGGCTGTCCTCCTGTGAGCCAGCTGCTCCCTCTGTGGTGACGGAGGACAAGGTTGAGGAAGTTACAGGCAAAGGGGACTTGCAGGGTGAGTACAGCCTCAAGATTCCTAAGTGGATGACCCAAGTGTGTCCAGCTTCCGCTCCTCCTCCTTGAGGAGAAGGAGCACCTGGAGGGAGCTTGAGATGTCCTGTTTCCCTCTCACATTACCACTGCAAGAATTTACCAATGGCTACTGCGATGGAGTGCATCTGCGTGCATCTCCATGTTCTGCTAGACCAATGTCTCCCATTGAGACCTCCATATGCGCACATGTGGGCACCATTTCATCAGAGAGCAGGTGAATGCACTCCACTGACTCACATGTCACTCTATTGAGGTCTTCATGATGTTTCCCCGCCTTCTGCTGACTCTCTACGATGAGTTGGAAGGCAGACTCGAGGGACTCGGACCTCACAAATGTCTCTTTCCCAGCAGTCCTCCGAATGCTGGGGAGCTCAGCTAAAGCTGCCTCCTCCTGCTCCGGACGTGTGTCCATGCGGTGACCACCAGATTCTGAACCCGAGCCTGCTCTAGGTCTAGGTCCCACTGAGGTGTATGTCTCTGCACTGGTGGAGGGTGTGGGTAAGCGCTGTGATGGGTCTTCCAGGCTGCTTATTTCCAGCTCTTCTCCTTCTTGGCTGGAGGAGAGGGCCTGGATAGAGCTGAGAGTCTGACTGGTTGAGGGTTGCTTAGTAGAGCTCACAGTATCACAGTATCTTTACAGTGCAGAAGGAGGCCATCAAGTCTTCACTGGAACTCTGAAAGAGCATTCCACCTTGTCCCACTCCCCTGCTTTATCCCCGTAGCCTTGCACATTCTCTCTTTTCAGGTAGAAATCTAATTTCCTTTTGAATACCTTGATCGAACCTGTCTCCACCACCCCTTCAGGAGGTTTGTTCCAGACTCCAACCAACCTCTGGGTGAAAAACTTTTTCATCACATGACATTTACTCCTTTTGCTAATTATTTTGAATCTGTGCCCTCTAGTTCTTGATGTTCTCTTGAGTGGGAACAGTTTCTCACTATTTACCCTATCCATACCCCTCAGGATTTTGAATACCTCTATCAAATCTCCTCTGAGCCTTCTTTTCTACAAGGAAGAGAGTCCCAACCTCTCCAATCTATCCTCACAGCTACTTGTGAGATTCTTGGGAATCTCCTCTGTACTCTTTCCAAAGCCTTCATATCTTTCCTCAAGTATGGCACCCAGAACTGGACGCAGTACTCCAGATGAGGTCTAACTAGTGTCTTATACAAGTTCAACATGACCTCCTTACTCTTGTACTCAATGCCCCTATTAATAAAGCCTAAGGTACTATATGCTTTATTAATTGCTCTATCAACATACCCTGCCATTCTCAATGGCCTATGTACGTATACAAAAATATCCCTCTGTTCCTGCACCTCCTTTAGAGGCTCTCCCTTTACTTTATACTGTCTCACCATATTTTTCCTGCCAAAATGAATCACCTCACAATTCTATGCATTGAACTTCATCTGCCACTTCTCTGCCCAATCCTTGTCTATGTCCTTTTGCAGTTCAAGACTATCCCCATCACAGCTGACAACATTTCCAATCTTCATATCATCTGCAAATTTTGAAATCATGCCCTGTTGACCACAGTCTAGATCATTAATATAAATCAGGAAGAGCAAGGGTCCTAACACTGACCCCTGGGAAGTTCTACTACAACCCTTCCTCCAAGCTGAACGACAACCATTTATTACTACTCTGTTTCCTGTCACTCAGCCAATTTCTTATCCAAGTGCCTATTTTCCCTTTTATTCCTCACAAGGCTGTCATGTGGCCTTTTGAAAATTCATATACGCCACATCAGCAATTTTTCCCTTATTAACCTTCTCTGTTGCCTCTTCAAAATGAGGAGAAATATAACAATTCATTATGCATTCAAAATGTATTCAACATGTTGAGCATGCATGTGATTCATCAAGCATAGTAAGACTGGCACTCATTATATGGGAGGCTACTGTTCTTTTCTTACCCATCCTTAAGGCACTAAAAGTGAAATGTATTCCAGGAATTTGAAATAACCCCTCTTTACATAAATTCTTGGATCAATTCCTCACACTAACTTGTGTCCAAATAATAAAATACCAATAAAAAGGTCTCCATAAGTGATATATCAGTGCCAAAGTAGCAAGCTGAAGCATGAGAAGCTGTCAACAGCATGCCCACCTTTAATTGATCTTGGCATTATATAACTCACAATATAAGCTGATTTTAACAATCCCAACAAACTTGAAAATGATTGTTTTGTGGTTGGTATTTTCATTGCGAGTAGAGGCAATGCTCGCAGAGCAGTTACAGGAAGGGAGAAAAAATCAACAATGCAGAGGGAAAACCTTAACCTGGAAAGAGGCCACAAGGATACCAAATGTTATGCCTATGGGTAACAGAAGAATCCTGTATGCAGAGATTTGCCCTTTTAGCAAAGCATTTTCAAGTTATGTGCAATGTCGAAAATTGTTGTAACGAAATCAGCAGTGACTAAGTGCTTTGAGACCGTGAAAGTGAATCCTGTCATTAATGTTCTGGGTACTGAGTGTCTCCAAGCATAAGGGAATATTTTTTTCAGTTGCCGTATGAAGTAACAGGTCTACTGCATTAAAGAGGTGACGAGTGCATTATCCTGGAAGGATTGCACTCATTCATTTCTATGAGACATCAAGAGTTTTCAATGACAGCAATGTGTTCATATAGTTTTCTTCACACAGAACACTGAGTGCTTCACAAGGTGGAGAGATGGACATTAATCCGCAAAAAGACAAGATTGGTGGGAGAGATAAAAGATCTGAGCTGTTAGACATTTTTGGGTCCACAAGCCTTAAATTGACATAGATATACTCAATTCACACTTACATGTTTCTGTGCATCCTAGAATCATGGATTCCTATAATGAGTTAAAAGCTCAAAGACCCAAATGTACTATCCCCAAATTTCAAGATCCAGGAAATAAAATTGCGAGTTTGAATCGATTTAAAATCTCACCATAACACAAATATATAAACACATTAAACAAACAATGACTTCCAAAATCCGACCACAAAGGGTTAAGAAGCTTTTAATTCAGTGAAGCTGACAGACTAAAAAGCATTCAAACAACAGAATCACTTCTTCCACAATCGCACGTACTCAGACAAACAGGATTAAAGATCTTTCACTGGCAAATAAGAAGCTTCTTCACACACACACAACAGCTGTCTTTCCCTAAGTTCTCACAGCATTTTAACTTTTGCTGTGGATCCTTTTATCTTTTTCTTCCTTTTAACCTGCTTCTGCTATTTCATTAACCAGGCAATGTCAAATCCTCCCTGAGGGGCATTAGGATTAATTTCTCTATCCTGGATCCACACTCTGATCATTTGCTTTTACACCTCCATTATCTCTCTCAGCCAGTTTTACCTTTTGCTTCTGGGATGTACACCTTTGCCCAACAAGTTCCAATTTCCCTACTCTTACTCAAAGACTGATTCTCTAAGTACTGTTCTTTAATGCACCATTTTCCTTTTGCCTTTTCATTTCTCATTTCTCCCCCGCTTCTTTTCACGATCTAATCACAACCGCTTCTCGGTCACTTGCCTTTTCCATACACTTCAATTTCTTCACTTAACTTAATGCTCCCCTCTTACAGGGGGCATCTTCTTGTCACACACTTTGTGATCACATGGGCACACAGTGTCCCTGGGAACCAATACCTACCCATCCCTTCTCTTCAATTTCCTTTTCCTCTTGCTCCCACTCTCTACCTTGTTCCTGCCCTGATTAACATTCTCCTGCAGCCCTTCTTCATATTGCTGATGTTCTGTGCTAACTGTTGTGTCCTTCGCCTTTCTACCAACAACCACATGCAGTGTGCCCATTTTGGCTTTCTCTCGGCCATGGCAGATTCCTCCCATTCTTCAGCTTCTTTTAGATGGCTAAAAGCAGCCATAATGACTCATAGCCATTCCTCTTTTAAAGGTAATTTCTTACTCAAATACTGCCCTACCTGCTGTTCCACTTTCCCTGTTCAGACCCCACACTGGGCGCCAAAATCTGTAGGTGGGTGAAGCCACACCTTCCACCTTACACTCTTAGCTTTAAAGTCCAACATGAACCCATACTGCGGAGGAAATCTCAGTCTGCCTCAGTATTCTTTTAACAGTTTTTTTGTACCATCGATGACTTACAAACGTCAGTTCCTGCTCCCTTCAAGTTAAATTAATACTCACAAATGCTGTTCCCTTAATTTCTAAATGGCACTCTGCCAATCGCTCAGAGGAGCACGTTCCCATGTGTGCAAATGACCAATCCCACCTGTGGATACCTAGCAAGTCGCTGCCCCTGTCCCTAAACACACATCTCTTATAGAGCAAAAATCACATCTCTGGCAATGATTGATGCAAAACTCCTCCAGCTTTTGATTGTACTTTCTTACATCTTGCAACCATCCCACAACCTGCGTTTGTGAATAGTCCATCAACATAAGAGCACGCCTGCCTTGTCTGGCCTCATACCCGTCATCATCGCCTTCGAGGATCTCCTCACCCTCATCACCATTGACATCCTCCTCACCGGAGGAGACGTCCAGCCCCTTATCTCCACCTCAGCCAGCTCCTCTCCCCATTGCAGCGCCAGGTTGTAAAGGGCACAACAGGCAAAGACAATGCATGACACCTTCTGTGAACTATATTGCAGGGCTCCACCAGACCGGTCCAGGCACTGGAACCTTAGTTGCAGCAGCCCAGTGGTCTGCTCCACCAAGGTGCAAGTTGCAGAATGAGCATCATTATACCATCGCTCTACTGCAGCCTGAGGCCGCCGCATGGGTGTCATCAGCTACGTCCTCTGCTTGTCCCTGAGGAGCCAACCCTGCAGCCTCTGTGGACCCTGGAAGACGTCAGGGATCTGAGACCAACTGAGAATGTAGGAGTCGTGGACACTTCCTGGGAACCGTGCGCAGATCTGCAGGATGCCTTTTTGGTGGTCGTGCACCAGCTGAACATTCAGTGAGTGGAAGCCCTTGCGGTTTACATAGTTGACCGCTTGTCTTGTTGCCATAAAGGTCTAAGCACCACCTGAGTGCAGTCGATGGCACCCTGCGCCTGTGGGAAACCAGAAATCTGGGCAAATCCAATTGCCCTTGCGTCCTGGCTGTCCTGGTCCAGTGTGAAATGCACAAAGTTGTGTGCCCTCACAAAGATGGCAGCCGTGACCTCAGGGATACATTTGTGGGTGGAGGCTTGTGAGATCCCACAGAGGTCACCTGTGGAGCCCTGAAAGGAGCCACTGGCATAAAAACTGAGCACTGCGGTCACTTACATGGCCACTGGCAGCAGATGCCCTCCAGGTCCCCGTGGCGCCAAATTTGCAGCAGGTGGCAGATGTGACCGACCAGTTCCCTGAATATGCGCGGTCATCAGCGACACTGTTTCTTGGCCACCTTCAGGAATGAAAGGCAACTTCTATGGACCCTGGGTCTAGCTAGGCGCCGAACAGCAACTGTTCACTGTGGCTCTTCAGCGGCGTGTGGGGGTGCCCCAACCGCCCCTTGTTCCTGAGGGTGCTCCTCCTCCCTCTGCTCAGCCATGTCCCTCCGTTGTTATCTTCTCCTTTGTCTCTGCTGTCTGTACACCATGAGGCATACAATTAGTTAACCAGGCTCCATGGTCCTGATATACTCCACCTGCAGGTGGAAAGAGAGAGACTTATGTGTTAGCATAGGTGTTCTAAGAATCTCTCTTGGTTAAGTCTGAAGGCCGCTTAATGCGCCCCAGAGAGTGCTGGCCACTACTTTGATGTCCAGAGTTTAGTGCGTTGCATGGCTGCCCGAAACCCCATCCAACTCCGTCCCATTCCACCTGACTGATTGGCGGCCCATTGGGCTGCATGTTGTGCTCTCAGCTCAGGTGCAGACATTCTCCTAACCCGCGCTGCAAGGCTGCACTGTTAGCTTGAACCATGGGGGAGACTGGTCCAAACCGGATGATGACATTGCAAGGGGCTGTGAGCACCTCCATCGGTGACTGCTCCATGGCCAGCTTTAGCAAGGAGATTATACAACGTGTGCAGGCTTCCAACTGTTCTTTAGTCCAGGCAAACATTCAGTAGTTTGCAGTCTGTGCCCAAGGGGTCAAAAGCTCTGGGGCATTTGGTGGCACCTCCACGCCTCTGCGTTGCTTGAGTGGGCAGATAAGTCAGAGACCCAACTCAATGTGCCTGCGGCTGAACTGTCTCAGCTGCAGAGGAATGGTCACTTTATACAAGATTTCCCTAATGCCTGGCCACTTCCCTCCACACCCCCCCTCCCCCACCCCCCCCACCCCACACGTGCTTGTGCACCACCACCACCATCAACTGCAGGGCAGCCCTTGCACCCCCACCCACCAACTCGCCTTGCCAGCAGGGCAGCCCTTGCCCCAGCACTGCACTGTCAGCCAGCCGGGAAAAAGTGACTTACCTGTGCCCTCGCCTGAATGCACGGCACCTCAAACTTGAGGACCAACAGACGACCCTCGCAAGAGCTGCGCAATGTTACTGTGCACTCACTTCCGAGTTCCCCTCAAAGTTCAGCCCTCCAGCTGCACACCTTTTATATACTATTGTGAAACACATCGTCGTGCAATCACACCGATGTGCTCAGATGATCCAGCGCAGGAGGAGATGTTTCCAGCGGGCTGGCCTTATGTTGACCTGCAGATGTATTACAATGAAGTTCCCAACATCCAACAGCAGCAATTGCGGCGAGCCATTGGCAGGCAAAGCGGACGATTACAAATTGGTTTCACGATGGCGTGAAATCGATTTTTGGCCTTCTTACCAAAATGTCCGCTCACGCTGCCAAACACGCCCGACGCCAGTGGACACTGAAAATTCCCCTCATGCTTTCAGCAATTTATTCAAAGTCACACTCAGACCGGGACAGTAGATTTTCATTTTCAGAGTTGCTTTATAAACCATGGAGTGTGCCATAACCGTTGCCTTTCTAATGTTTTTGTAATGTAATAGTGAATTGTCACAATAATCAGTCAACAACTGAAGTACAAAACCAGGGTATATTCTAGTTAATCACACCCAACTTACATAGCGCAAGTGTAAAGGCTCTAATAACCACATTGGCACCAATCTCTTGATAAAGTCTTTTCACTAGAAAGCCGGAGTGATGTAACCTCTTAATAATGTTTTATTTTTTCCTCTCTTGGACGTTAAGAACAGGATGGACCAAGTTGAATCTCAGTATCAGCATTCAACATTGGGAGGTGGAGACTGGAAGGCAGGTGCGTAGAGGAAATCCCATTCGAGGAACTACGGATTCATCAGAATTATCCTTCTCTGAATTTTACCAGTGCATCAACATTCTTTTGAAGCTAAGAGTCCAAAAAAAAGCTGCTAGTAATGTTCTAAATGTGTCCCCACTAATACTTTTCTCTTGCATTTTAGTGCAAGAAAATCACTTCAAGGATGATTTGCACAGATGTGATTACTTGCATCCAGTCCTTGGTAACATAAGAAGAGTGACCAAGTTTCCATAATGCCTTGTGGTCCAGTTGTTGGATCTGCCTGTTTGCTGATCCAGGAAAACATAGAAACATAGAAACTAGGAGCAGGAGTAGGCCATTCGGCCTTTCGAGCCTGCTCCGCCATTCATTATGATCTTGGCTGATCATCCAACTCAATAGCTTGCTCCCGCTTTCTCCCCATGATCTTTAATCTTCCCACCAGCCTAAGCGGGAAACGGCCCTTAAATGACCATTAGCTGGCCGCTTAAGGGCCGCAATTGGGGCAAGGGTAGGCTTCTCGCCGGAGGCCTTGCCTGCCCCAGTGTAAAATCGCTGTGTGATCGGGGTGGGAGGGAACCCGGAGGGAATCCTGCCCTTTTAGTTTCACGGTTCAACCCTACCGCCTAAAAACCCACTGTTGGGCGAATGTAAAATTCTGGCCTGTGTTATGCTTGGCATGAAACTCAGTCAGAAACCTATTGAAATCAAGTGACAGTTTTCATACCCTCCCACAGTGGCTCGCAACAAAGCGACAGCTGCTTTTGAGAGACAGAGGCAGAGAGAGGCAAGGAAGATACTGCTGTGGAGAAGCAGATTGCTTTTAAAAAATTCATTTTCTGTTTAAAAGGAAGGGAACAAAACAATTGGGACTTTTGGAGATTTAAGGAACAAGGAGTTGCTGAGCTGGGCCTTGCTTGTGGACCTGGGAGACACAGGGTGAGTGGAATGACTTTCGAAGAACACTGGGTGTTGCATCTTACCTATGTCGGGTAGGCTGAGCGGGAGTGAGCGGGGGCGGGCGTGGAGCTGATCGCCGCCCCCGATCGGCTACGCCATTTTATGTGGGCGGGCCAATTAAGGCCCGCCCAGCGTAATGCGCAGCTGGTGTACATGTGCAGGCGGGGGGAGGAGGGAGAGTCGAGGCCTGCGCTCTTTAGTTGCACTCTTAGGTTGACAGTAAAACTTTTTAATAAAGGAGGAAAAATTATTCAAACATGTCCCATCATGTGGCAGTGTCACTGGAGCTGGGACATGTTTGTGAATTTAGCAAAATTTAGTTCATTATTTTATAAAAGCTTCAGGAAACGTCATCCCGCCCGTGGTTGGACGGGCAGCATTGTTAATAACTTAATAATTTAATAGGCCGAACGATATATCTAAATGACACACAATGAGGTCGGTACGCACACCCGATGCCATCATGCATCATTTTGTGCGTCGGCGTATCAGGCCCATCCCCACATGCCAACGACAATATTCTGCAATCTCTGGAAGTTGCAAATTAGTATGGCACTGAGAATTTAGCATGATGGAGAGGCAGGGGTAAAATTGGACTTGATCTTGTAATACTACACATCTGCCAGAAGTATATTGCACAGTAAAAGGCTTTTTTATCATGAGATATGGGCATTGCTGGCAAGGCCAGCATTTGCTCCCCATCCCTAATCACCATTGAGAAGGTGGTGATGAGCCACTTTCTTGTACTGTTGCAGTCCATCTTGTATAGGTACAGCCACAGTTCTGCTGGGGAGAGAGTTTCAGGATTTTGATCCTGCAGTTGTAAAAAGTATATCTCAACTGCATTAACTAGTTAATGCAAAAGTGCCTTTTCTTCAGGTTGATGAAATAGTTGCCTGCCAGTATGATTTATGTTCATTTTAGTTTGTTTGTTGCAGCAAAAGCCTTAAGGCAACATTTTCCCCCTGTCGGGGGGGATGTGCAGGAGCGGGCACAGGCGAGCGGGTTCCCGATCGGCGCCCCCAGTCGGGGGGGTGCACCGCCATTTTACGTGGGTGGGCCAATTAAGGCCCGCCCAGCATGATGTCCGCCAGGAAGTGCTGTGCGCTCCCTGTGCAGGCGGGGGTCGGTTCCCTGAGCCGGGAGTGCACTCTTTCACGCATGCGCACGAAAGAGCGCACAGATCTCCCTGAGGCTAAGTGCTGCCTCAGGGAAATCGGCTCAAGTTTGAAATATTGAATAAAGATTTTTTTTAAAATTACTGACATGTGCCCTCATGTGCCACTGTCACATGAGCTGGGACATGGCAATTTATTTTATTTACCCATTTAATACGAATTTTAATACCCTCATGAAACCTCATTCCGCCCGTGGATGAGGTTTCATGTTTCTTCAGAAGCCCGCCTGGGCTCCCGGCCTGCCCACCAACCTTAAGTTTGGACGGACAGGTCCATTGATGGATTCAATTACTTTATTAATGACCTTAAGTGGCCGTTGACAGGTCAGCAGACACGTAGCCGAGTTGGCTGCGCACCCGCTGACCTGAAAATGTAAGTGACACAGGGCGACGTCGGGACGCCCGCGTCATTTTACACGTCGGCGAATGCCCCCCACCCCCCCATCACTGACCGGAAGGTGCAGTCCTTAAAATATGAAACCTTGTCCTTCGGTTATTTCTGTTGGTCATTTGGGAAATTAATCTCTTTTTAAAAGCTATCCTCTACAAGGATCATAAAAATATGCGGGCTTGAGGCTGCAATTGACTGATACTGTTATTGACTATGTCAGTCCTATGTTAACAACAGATGCACAAACAGGAACTGACATATCTTTTCTTTGGCTTTCTGCTGACTGAGACCCTGTGAAGACTATTCTCCATATTTAGTTGCCAAACAGGTCAGGCAATACCTGTGACCGTAAGTGCAGCCAATCTGGCTTTGTTGAATGGTGACCATTACATCATCCCTTCTTTTATCTGCCCCTGAAGACCCATCTAACAGAATAAGTAGTCAGACCTTTACATATGTTTGCTCTATTGGGTCTTCTGTCACACCTACCTACAGAGTTGGAGTCCCTGCATGCACCAATTTTCTGTTAAAGTGTGCTCAGTCACCTCTGCCTGAAGATGAGCATTGAGAAGCACTTGTTTGGTGTGATCTAGTGGGTCCTCTTTATCTGCTCAGTTAGAAGATTCCCATTGATGCCAGTAATGATGTTGGGGAAAACAAAAACTGAAACTACACTGAAGAATGAAAGTTTAAATACTAGAGATCAAAAGCAAAAAGAAAAATTAAAAACAAAGGTATGATTTATGCAGGTGAATTTTGTAGACTCAGCATGAAGAAGACAGCGGCAAAACTTTTACCTCAGTGGGCGGGTGCGCGCCCGATCCGCTGAAGCGTAAAATGACGCATGTTGACATCGGGCAAGCATTCTGACGTCAATGCGCAGTTGAGTGATATTTGGTTGGCGGAGGCAGGCGGGAATTAGCAGCTCTGTACCTCAGGGAGCTTTTCCTGCGCGCAACCTTGTGCATGCGCGAACCTCCACGCTCACCCTCCTCCTCCCCGCAATGCAAGCAGTGCTGAGCACTGCAGTCCGAGTTTCACGCTGGGCGGGCACCGATTGGAGGCAGCAGTCACTGTTGCGGCCGCTCCCGGGCCCGCCCGCCACACCCGCCCAATGAGAGCAAAACTCTGCCCATTGAAGTCAAAATTTTGAATATGAAATTTGTGAGCTCCTTCATATAAAACTAAAACCCAAAGCAAAATTATTGACTATTCAAATCAAATAAGCATTTAAATGAATCCTGATTAACTCAGGCATGTTACAATCACAACATGTAATGGCAAGCGGTTGAATTCGACATATTCAACAATCAACTCCAGGAATCAAGTAATTAAATTATCTTGAATTTGGGCCACTCTGTAACTTCTTAAATCCACTGACCTTCTGATTTTTCCACTGTTACTTTCTTAGTAATCAGAGTATATAAATGGCTTATCATGCAACATAGATCATTGTCAACATCAAATAAATAACAATTCCCAAAGAGCTCTAGCTTGCAGCAACGTACTTTCAACAGAGCTATAACTTGAAACTGCTCCCGTGTTAATTCCATGATTTACAGTAATGGAATCAATATGATTGATGAGTTTCCTAAAGCAATTCCACTATGAAGAAGCAAGTGACGGCCATTTTCAGTTCTTCCAAATGGAAGTCGATCAAATGATTTTCATTGAATTATCCCATAGTATAATGTGCACAAATACATTTGTAAACTTATGTTATTTGTGATACTCATTTGAATAGCCTTTAAAGTTTAAATCCTTTTGGCATAATCTATGCTGGTGGGCATCTGAGTTGGCACCAATATACTTGCATACACAATGAACACTAAAAGATCAAGCTGACATAATGCTGTTCATGTGGTATAGCTTTAACTTTATTCGGAGATCCTTCACTGGCTTTTAATTGATTACAGAAGAAACTTGTCAGTAATGACAGAAGGTAACTACCATGTAATAAATCACTGCACACTGGCTTTGTAGAAGTGCACAGTTCAACCTAGACACCATTACTGGTTGTATTCACTGTTGAGGAAAGTAAATATCAGTACAACGGATTAAACTGTAGATTTGAATTAATCTCCTCAGTGTAGCAGTTACTCCGAGGGTGTGAAAACTCTATACTTCTTGAGAGTTGCACGTACAAGTGAATTATAATGGTCCTTCGCACAGAAAGAGCTTGTGTAATATTTTACCAGCAACATGATATCTATTCTTTCCAAGGGCCTGCTACAAAACATGCCCTGGATCTTTTGGAATTCATTAATTGAAGATTGTTCCTATTTGTTAAAGTCTCTTGTAAAATTCAGATTTACCATTGAAGATTAAAAATTCCATATTAATTCCAGAATCAGTCATGTTTTTTTAAATTCATTCACGGGATGTGGGCTTCGCTGGCTGGGCCAGCATTTATTGCCCATCCCTAGTTGCCCTTGAGAAGGTGGTGGTGAGCTGCCTTCCTGAACCACTGCAATCCATGTGGTGTAGGTACACCCACAATGCTGTTAGGGAGAGAATTCCAAGATTTTGACCCAGCTACAGTGAAGGAACGGCGATATATTTCCAATTCAGGATGGTGAGTTACTTGGAGGGGAACTTCCAGGTGATGGTGTTCCCATCTATCTGCTGCCCCTGTCCGTCTAGGTGGTAGTGGTCGTGGGTTTCAAAGATGCTGTCTACGAAGCCTTGGTGAATTCTTCCAGTGCATCTTGTAGATGGTACACACATGGAGGGAGTGGATGTGGATGTGGTGCCAATCAAGCGGGCTGCTTTGTCCTGGAAGGTGTCCAGCTTCTTGAGTGTTGTTGGAGCTGCACTCATCCAGGCAAGTGGGGAGAATTGCATCAAACTCCTGGCTTGCACCTTGTAGATGGTGGACAGGCTTTGGGGAGTCAGGAGGTGAGTTACTCATCGCACAATTCCTAGCCTCTGACCTGCTTTTGTAGCCACAGTATTTAGATGGTTAGTCCAGTTCAGTTTCTGGCCAATGGTAGCCCCCAGGAGTAGGGGATTCAGTAATGGTAATGCCATTGAACATCAAGGGGCAATGGTTGGGTTCTCTCTTGTTGGAGGTGGTCATTGCCTGACACTTGTGTGCCACAAATGTTACTTGCCACTTGTCAGCCCAAGCCTGAATATTGTCCAGGTCTTGCTGCATTTGGAAATGGGCTGCTTCAGTATCTGAGGAGTCACGAATGCTGCTGAACATTGTGCAATCATCAGCATCCCCATTTATGACCTTATGATGGAAGGAAGGTCATTGGTGAAGCAGCTGAAGATGGTTAGGCCAAGGACACTACCCTGAGGAACTCCTGTAGCGATGTCGTGCAGCTGAAATGACTGACCTCCAACAACCACAACCATCTTCCTGTGCGCTAGGTGTGACTCCAACCAGCAAAGAGTTTTCCCCCTGATTCCCATTGACTCCAGTTTTGCTAGGGCTTCTTGATTCCACGCTCGGTCAAATGCTGCCTTGATGTCTAGGGCACTCACTCTCACCTCACCTCGGGAGTTTAGCTCTTTTGTCCATCTTTGAACCAAGGCCGTAAAGAAGTCAGGAGCTGCGTGTCCTTGGCAGAACTCAAACTGGGCATCAGATAAGCAAGTGCTGCTTGATAGCACTGTTGATGACCCCTTCCATTACTTTACTGATGATCGAGAGTAGAGTGATGGGGTGGTAACTGGCCAGTTTGGATTTGTCCCACTGTTTGTGTACAGGATATACCTGGGCAATTTTCCACATAGCTGGATAGATGCCAGTGTTGTAGTTGTACTGGAACAGCTTGGCTAGGGGCACGACAAGTTATGGAGCACAAGTCTTCAGTACTATTGCCGGAATATTGTCAGGGCCTTTGCAGTGTCCAGTGCCTTCAGCCCTTTCTTGATATCAGGTGGAGTGAATTGAATTGGCTGAAGACTGACATCTGTGATGCTGGGGACCTCTGGAGAAGGCCGAGATGGATCACCCACTCGGGACTTCTGGCTGAAGATTGTTGTGAATGCTTCAGCCTTATCTTTTGTTCTGCTCTGCTGTGCTGAGCTCCTCCATCATTGAGGATGGGGATATTTGTGGAGCCACCTCCTCCAGTGAGTTTTGTGATTGTCCACCAGCTTTCACAACTGGATGTGGCAGGACTACAGAGCTTAGATCTGATCCATTGGTTGTGGGATCGCTTACCTCTGTCTATCACTCGCTGCTTATGCTGTTTGGCACACAAGTAGTCCTGTTTTATAGCTTCACCAGGTTGACACCTCATTTTTCGGTATGCCTGGTGCTGCTCCTGGCATGCCCTCCTGCACTCTTCGTTGAACCAAGGTTGATACCCTGGCTTGATGTTAATGGCAGAGTGGGGGATATGCTAGACCATGAGGTTACAGATTGTGTTCGAGTGCATTTCTGCTGCTGCAGATGGCCCACAGTGCCTCATGGATGCCCGGTCTTGAGTTGCTAGATCTGTTCGAAATCAATCCCATTTAGCATGGTAGTGGTGCCACACAACACAATGGAGGGTATCCTCGATATGAAGCCGGGACTTCGTCTCCAAATGACTGTACGGTGATCACTCCTACCGATACTGTCATGGACAGATGCATCTGCAGCAGGCAGGTTGGTGAGGATGAGGTCAAGTATGTTTTTCCCTCCTGTTGGTTCCCTCACTACCTACCACAGACCCAGTCTAGCAGCTATGTCATTTAGGACTTGGCTAGCTCAGTCAGTAGTGGTGCTACCAAGACACTCTCAGTGATGGACATTGAAGTTGCCCACCCAGAGTACATTCTGTGCCTTTGCCACCCTCAGTGCTTCCTCCAACTGATGTTCAACATGAAGGAGCACTGATTCATCAGCTGAAGGAGGGGTGTACATGGTAATCAGCAGGAGGTTTCCTTGCCCATGTTTGACTTGATGCCATGAGACTTTATGGGGCCCGGAATAGATTTTGAGGGTTCCCAGGGCAACTTCCTCCTGACTGTATACCACTGTGCTGCCCCCTCTGCTGGGTCGGTCATGCCGGTGGGATGGTGATGGTGGTGCCTGGGACATTATCTGTAAGGTATGATTCTGTGAGGATGACGATGTCAAGCTGTTGCTTGTCTAGTCTATGAGACAGCTTTTCCAATTTTGGCACTAGTCCCCAAATGTTAGTAAGAAGGACTTTGCAGGGTGGACAGGGCTGTGATTGCCGTTGTTGTTTCTGGCGCCGAGGTCGATCCCGGGTGGTCCGTCCGGTTTCATTGTTTTTTTTAATTTTTGTAGCAATTTGTTGCAACTGAGCGGCTTGCTAGGCAATTTCAGAGGGCATTTAAGAGTCAACCACATTACTGTGGGTCTGGAGTCACATCTAGGCCAGGCCAGGTGAGGATGACAGATTTCTGTCTCTAAGGGACATTAGTGAGCCAGATGGGCTTTTGCAACAATCGACAATGTTTTCATGTTTTCTTTCACGTTTTGTAAATCCAAATATATTACATCAACTTGGTTCCCCTTTACCTACCCTGCTTGTTACCTCTTCAAAGAATTCTAATAAATTTGTCAGGCATGATTTCCCCTTGATGAAGCCATTCTGACTCTGCTTGATTATATTATGCATTTCTAAATCCTCTGCTATTACATCCTTTATAATAGACTCTATCATTGTCCCAATGATGGATGTTAAGCTAACTGGCCTATAGTTACCTGTTTTTGTCTCCCTCCCCACCGCCCCCCCACCCCCACCCCTTTTTGAATAAGGGCGTTACTTTGGCAGTTTTCCAGTTTTCTGGGTCTTTTCCAGAACCTAATGATTCTTGGAAGATTACTGCCAGTGCATTCACTATCTCTATAGCTACTTCCTTTAATATCCTAGGATGCAACCCGTCAGGTCCAGAGGACTTATCAGTCTTTAGCCTCAATAGATTCCTTAGTACTTTCTCTCTAGTGATAGTTATTGTATTTATTTCCTCCCCACCTTTTACCCTAGATTATTTAGTATTTTTGGAATGCTAATAGTATCTTTTACCGTGAATACTGATGCAAAGTATTTATTCAATTCCTCTGCCATTTCCTGGTTCCCCAGTATTATTTCCCCAGTCTCATTCTCTAAGGGGCCGATGTTCACTTTGGCCTCTCTCTTCCTTTTTATATATTTATAGAAGCTCTTACTGTCCAATTTTATAATACTTGCTAGTTTACCCTCAAAGTTTATTTTCTCCCTCTTTATTATTTTTTCAGTCATCTTTTGTTGGTTTTTAAAATTTTCCTAACCCTCTGGCTTACCACTAATCTTTACCACACTATATGTTTTTTTCTTTCAATTTGATAGTAGTCCCTTAGTTAAGGGTAGTCCCTTAACTTCTTTGGTTAACTATGATTGGTTTATCCCCTTCCTAGAATCCTTCTTTCTCACTGGGATACCTTTATTATGAGTCATGAACTATTTTCTTAAACATCTGCCATTGTTCATCAACTGTCTTTCCTGCTAAACTGCTTTCCCAGTCCACTCCAGCCAACTCTGCCCTCATTCCTTTGTAATTACCCTTATTAAAGTTTAGCACAATTGTTCCCAACCCATGTTTCTCACTCCCAAATTGAATGCTAAATTCTACCATGTTATGGTCACAGTTTCCTCGGGGATCATTTACTCTGAGATCATTTTTTAAACCTGCCTCATACATATTACCAGATCCAAAACAGCCTGATCCCTGTTTGGATCCACAACATATTGGTCTAGGAAGTTGTCCTGAATACACTCAATGAATTCTTGCTCTGCCAATTTGATTTTCCCAATCTACATCAAGCTTAAAGTCACCCATGATTTATGTGCTGCCTTTTTTACGTGCCCTCATTATTTCCTGATTTATTCTCTGACCTATGGTATAGCTACTGTTAGGGGAACTATAGATTACCCCCACCAGCGTCTTCTTCCCCTTGTTATTTCTTAGATCTATCCATTAGGCTAATCACAGTGAGTCAGAGTAGATGCTGTTTATTACAATTGGGGTGTTTAAACCACTTGGAGAATATAATAGCAGGGTCAATGATTTCTGATCAAATTCCATTTCATTGCAGGGTGCTCTGAGATTTTTGCCAGTGCTATCATTGGGGAAAAGATGCCAAGTATCGTCTTTACTCTCTGAGATGACCCTAGAGTAGTAACAGAGGAGAATGAGGCCTAGTAGAGGAAGTAGTAAAAAGTATAACCATGCAGGAGGGGTAGGAGGTACAGGAGTAGGGACAGGGTGGCAAAATATTTGAGATTGGAAAAATATTTGAGATTGGAAAAATGGAAGGTGGCATTGGTTGGATGACAGAAAACAGAGAGTGGAAAGGACCCAAAATATATACGGTCATACATGGTCTATGAAGAAAAGGTTACTCTGAAGTATTCCAAGCATTACCATCTGATTAGGGACCAGTAACTTGCTGTTTAAAGTAGACAAAATTTGAAATTCCAGTTACCCACTTGGAGAATAAAGCTACAAGATTCCACGGTTTTAAACAATTTTAGGAAATACAGACAGTTTAAGTAAGTTATATTTGTATTTTGCAGGTGTTAGGAATGAGTTTTAGCTTTAAAGTTTAAGTTTGATCTGTATTTCTGTGTGTGTTAAGAAAGGTCAATTTGAGTTTCAGTTTCACTTTAAAAAGGTATTTGCAGTTCTAATGAGAGTTTTACGACTGTAAGCTAAGTTAGAAAAAAACAGTGCTGTTGCCTAGTAACAGAGGTCCAGAGAGACAGGCCCCTCCCACAGACATATGCAAAAAAAGAGAAACAGCAGTTTGATTTTGGAAGCTGCTTGAGTTCAGTTGGTTTTGAAAGTAGCTGCTAGGAGAGATTGGAGCAATGGGAACAGATAGCCAGTCCCAAACTAAAGAAAATCCCCAAGAATATAGGGGAGAGGAACAGGAGAAAGCCCCATGAAGATCCTCTAGTCAAAGGAAGGACAGTAACCTGGAAAAGGCTCTGTTAAGTGAAGTTAAGAGTGAGGGGCAGAGAGGAAGGCTTCAAGCTTCATATTAAAGAGATAAATGTTGCAGAAAGCAGATTTACAGTGAGAACAGCTTGCCAGAGGCAAGAAGGTCCAAAGAGATGGCTGAAGGTTGGTAACTCTTTTCTATGGGCATGTGATGCAGTGGTGTACTAATAATGCTGAGTTGGTGAGAGTAAATGCATGGAAGACAACTTGAATGCATGTGGTGACCCAGGGAAGAGGAACATCAGAAGGAGAGTTCAAAACTCTGGAGGTGAACCCTTGCAGAAGGCATATGAGAGAAAGCATTGCTTTGGGAGAAAGTTCCAAAGTGAGCTCTTGGAAAGTGGAGATTGGAAACCCTCATGTGAATGGTGGTGTGCAGTGAGACTGGTTGACTCACGGTGTGAGAAAAGTCTGGAGGAAGTTGATGAGAGATCCATAGCACTTGTTTGAGGTTGCATCTGTCATTTGGTTTCAGTGTGTGGTGTATCTGACCACAGGGTGCCTATTGGTTTATATGGACAGTGTATTTACTGTGAACATTAAAGTATAAGATAGCTTTTATAACTTGTGTTATCCTTACAAATCTGTATATATATATATATATTATGTAAAGTTATAGTTGTGGGTGAAGGAGTATTGTAAGATAGCTCATCTTTTCTTGTTGAATAAATGTTTTTTTTGTTAAAATATCATCCAACCAATCCAACCAATTAACACTCTTTGCAGTGTGGACAGCCAGCATTGGTGGGGAGGTGTTTGCCGCTGAGTCCTCGGATGGGGCGGGGGGTGAGGGAATCTGTGCCATCCGTAATATTCTGGCCTTGAAATGTTAAAATTTGGGTTTCCCGGATACCTGCTATGAACACACCTTCCATGGTCATCAAGTCCTGGAGTGGGACTTGAACATGGAGCTTGTAGCCCAAAGGTAGGGCCACTACCACTGCACAACAAGACCTCATGGTCATTATCTACACAATAGATTAAAACCATACTACATGTATTGAATGTATTCTCAGTGATAGTCTATTCTTAGAGTGAGAATACATATCTAAATACCGATATACAGAGGAATAAGAGTAGGCCATTCAGCTCCTTGAGTTTACTCCAAAATTCAATTGGATCATACTTTAATTTCATTTACCTGTCATGTCTTCACATCGCTTGATACTCTTACCTAACAAAAATTTATCCATGTCCGTCTCGAAAGCCCAATACGTCCCAAGAAATACAGCCTTTTGAGGGCAAGAGTTCCAAATTTCTACGACCATTTCTATTTTCTGATTTCCCTCCTGAATGGCCAAGCTCTAACTTGATGTTATGTCCCTTCATTATTGATTTCCCATCAGAGAAAATAGTTTAACTGCATCTACCCTATCAAATGCTTTTAACATTTTAAAGACCTCAATCAGATCATTCTTCAAACTTTTATAATCAAGGGAATACAAGCCAAGCCAATGAAACCTGTCCTCAAGATTTAACTCTTTAAGCCCAAGTATCATTCTATATGTCTACACTAGAAAAAAAAGATAGAATTTGCATGTTTTTGACACCTTCCATGACCTCAGGATGTTGCAAAGCACTCTACAGTCGATGGAATATTTTTGAAGTGTAATGTAGTAAACATGACAGTCAATTTGTACACAACAATAGGTCCCACAGCAAGGCGATAATGGCCAGATAATCCGTTTCAGTGATTTAGTGGACAGCACCTTCCAAACCCATGCCCTCTACCACCTAGAAGGACAAGGGCAACAGATAGATGGAAATGCCACCACCTGCTAGTTCCCCTCCCAGCCACTCACCATCCTGGCGTGGAAATATATCACCGTTCCTTCACTGTGGCTGAGTCAAAATCCTGGAACTCCCTCCCTAACAGCACTGTGGGTGTACCTACGCCACATGGACTACAGCGGTTCAAGAAGGCAGCTCACCACCACCTTCTCAAGGGCAATTAGGGATGGGCAATGAATGCTGGCCTAGCCTGTGACCTCCATATCCCATAAAAATGAATAAAATAAAAAACTTTTGAGGGATAACTATCTGTCAGGACACCAGTGAGAGCTCCCTTGTTCTTCTTCAAAAGTGCCAAGGTATCTTTTATGTCCACCTGAGAGGGCAGATGTTCCCTCGGTTTAATATCTCATCCAAATGTTGGTACTGTGACAGTGCAATACTCCTTCATAGGGCACTGGGATGGCAGCCTAAATTGTTTGCTCAAATCTTGCGATCACAGAGTACTTTTACCAAATTCAATCAATTTAACAGAGCGTGAGTACCATTTCTGTAAAACACAGGTGACTCAAAGTGCACCAAAACATAAAAGCGATATGGAATGAACACAAGGTAGGAAATTTCTCAAGTCCCTCACATTGCAATATATCAATATTGACTGGCAGTAACGCAGGTGAAAAACAACCATATTCAAGACCACTCATACACAATTTTCACAGACATTTGGACATGATCACAGCAATGCTTAAGCCACTGTACTGGCTCAAATCACATTTAAGTAAAAGCAGATTTGAGCCATTGGTTCCAATATTTACTCAGGGCAACAAAGACAGTGAAGGGAGGGGAGGACTTAAGGTTGAAAGCCTCAAAGTAAGGATTTAACTGCAGGATATCTTTTAATTTAGTAGGTTTCCTGCCCGATGGCCAATCTAATTGAGAGGCTCACAACCTGTCTGCTGGGAAAGCAAATAAGGAGCAGATGCCAGATAAGTGGGGCAGCCAGAGATTGGAGCAGGGGAGATTGCAGGGCAGGTGCAGGGCTGGGGGAGGGTCAGAGGTCATGCTGCAGAGGTCAGAATTCATTGGAGTTGGAGATTGTGGGGAATTTTGGTATAAGCTTGTTAGGCCTGGCAAAAACACTTCTGCTCCTCCTGGCCCACAGGCAGTGCTGTAAATGCACTTATCCCATGGATCCAGCCTTTCTCGTCACCTTATACATACTGGGATACCCGGAGTGCTGGGAAACCTGAGCGCCATTACTTAAAAATGAAAAGTCATGTTAACATGGAGAGGCACAGGCTTGTTGAAAGTTTCTGTGGCCCAACCTGTCCTTATTCAAACTGGAAATGGATGCGTTGGGTCAGGTTTGAATTTTTTTTCATTCTTAATTCTGACATTATCAAACCTACGCATTCTTGGGGCTTAAAATTATCTCCAATGATTTATTGTAAACCAATATCCAGTTGATTTTTTTTTTAATATTCACTCTTGGGCTGTGGGCATCCCTGCAAGTCCAGCATTGATTTCCCATCCTGAATTGCCCTTAAGAAGATCTTGTAAGCCACATTTATAAACCATCCAGGTAATGTACCTACTCCCACAGCACTGTTGAGGAGGAAGTTCCAGGATTTTGACCCAGTGGCATTGAAGGAATGGCAATATATTTCCAAGTCAGGATGGTGTGTGGCTTGGAGGGAAACTTGCAGGTGGTGGTGTACTCATTCATCTGCTGCCCTTGTCCTCCAAGGTGGTATAGGTCAAGGGTTTGAAAAGTATTGTTAAAGGACCCTTGATGAGTTGTTGCAGTGCATCTTGAAGATAGTACACACTGCCGCCAGTGTGCGTTAGTGGTAAGTGAAGTGATTGTTTAAGGTGATGGATAGTGTTCTGAGATTGTTTCCTTCTGTCTTGGGCTCTAGGTGTAGGATCTGGTTCATAGTGAGACTGTAGTCACACTCTGGTATATGCTAGCACTTGTTTATTAGTACAACTTCTAACAGGTTACAGAGTAGGCATATATCTCTTAGACATGATTCCAATCTCTCTTTTGAGAGTCTAACACATGACCGACTAGTATCAGTGGTACATCATCATCTACATCACATAGGCATATGTTAACCCTTTATATTACTGAAGACTTGTGCTCCAGAATTTGCCACGCCCCTAGCCAAGCTATTCCAGTACAGCTACAACAATGACATCTACCCAGCTAGGTGGAAAATTGCGCAGGTATGTCCTGTACACAAAAAAAGCAGGACAAATCCAACCCGGCCAATTACCACCCCATCAGACGACTTTTGATCATCAGTAAAGTGATGCAAGGGGTCAGCAATGGAAGGGGTCATCAACAGTGCTATCAAGTGCCACTTGCTTAGCAACAACCTGCTCACTGATGCTCAGTTTGGGTTCCGCAAGGGCCACTCAACTCCTGACCTCCTTACAGCCTTGTCTCAAACAAGGACAAAAAAGCTGAACTCCCGAGGCGAGGTGAGAGTGACTGCCCTTGACATGAAGGCCACATTTGACCGAGTGTGGCATCAAGGAGCACTAGCAAAACTGAAGTCAATGGGAAGCTGGGGGAAAACTTTCCACTGGTTGGAGTCATACCTAGCAGAAAGGAAGGTAGTTGTGGCTGTTGGAGGTCAGTCATCTTAGCTCCGGGACAGCACTGCAGGAGTTCCTCAGGGTAGTGTCCTCGGCCCAACCATCTTCAGCTGCTTCATCAATGACCTTCCTTCCATCATAAGGTCAGAAGTGGGGGTGTTCAATGTTGATTGCACAATGTTCAGCACCATTCGTGACTCCTCAGATACTGAAGCAGTCTATGTCCAAATACAGCAAGATCTGGACAACATCCAGGCTTGGGCTGACAAGTGGCAAGTAACATTTGCACCACACAAGTGTCAGGCAATGATCATCTCCAACAGGAGAGAATCTATCCATCACCCCTTGATGTTCAATGGCATTTCCATCATTGAATCCCCCACTATCAACATCCTGGGGGCTACCATTGGCCGGAAACTGAACTGGACTAGCCATATAAATACTGTGGCTACAAGAGCAGGCCAGGGACTAGGAATCCTATGAAGAGTAACTCACCTCCTGACTCCCCAAAGCCTTTCCACCATCTACAAGGCACAAATCAGGAGTGTGATGGAATACTCTCCAATTGCCTGGATGAGTGTAGCTCCCACAACACTCAAGAAGCTTGTTACTGTCCAGGACAAAGCAGCCCACTTGATTGGTACCACATCAACAAACATTTACCCCCTCCACCATCGATACACAGTAGCAGCAGTCTGTACCATCTACAAGATGCACTGCAGGAATTCACCAAGGCTCTTTAGACAGCACCTTCCAAACCCATGACCACTACCATCTAAAAGAACAAGGGCAGCAGCTACATGGAACACCACCTGGAAGTCCTCTCCAAGTCACTCACCATCCTGACTTGGAAATATATTGGTGTTCCTTCACTGTCGCTTGGTCAAAATCCTGGAACTCCCTCCCTAACAGCACTATGGGTGTACCTACCCCACATGGACTGCAGCGGTTCAATAAGGCGGCTCACCACCACTTTCCAAAGGGCAACTAGGGATGGGAGTTAAATGCTGGTCCAGCCAGCGAAGCTCACGTCCCATGAATGAGTAATAAAAGAAAACCTGTCTCACCATAGTTTTCCTACCAAAATGAATTACCTCACACTTCTCTGCATTGAACTTCACCTGCCACTTGTCTGCCCAACCCACCAACATATCTATGTCTTCTTGAAGTTCAAGGCTATCTCCATTACAGGTGACAACATTTCCAATCCTTGTATCATGTTCAAATTTTGAAATGATATCCTGCATACCACAGTCTAGGCCATTAATATATATCAGGAAGAGCAAGTGTCCCAACACTGACCCCTGGGGAACTCCACAACAAACCAAAATGACCATTAATCACTACTCTGTTTCCTGTCACTCATCCAATTTCTTATCCAAGTGCCTACTTTCCCTTTTATTCCATGACCTAGAATTTTTTCTCACAAGTCAGTTGTGTGACACTGTATCAAATGCCTTTTGAAAATCTGAAAACGCCACATCAACAGTGTTTCCTTTATCAACCTTCCCTGTTATCCCCTCAAGAAATTCCAGCAAGTTAGTTGAACATGATTTTCCCTTAATGAATTCATGCTGGCTTTCTTTAATTATCCTGCACTTGTCTAAGTGACTATTGATTTGTTCCCTTACTATAGTTCAAATAATTTCCCTACCACTGAGGTCAAGCTGACTGGCCTGACGTTGCCAGCTTTATCCTTGCACCTCTTTTTGAACAAGGGGGTAACATTCACAATTCTCCAGCCCTCTGGCACCTCCCATGTGTCTAAGGCTGAAAGATTATCACTAGGGCTTCTGTGATTTCCACTCTCACTTCCCTCAGTTGCATTTTATCCAGTCCTGGTACCTTATCTATTTAAAGTAAAGATAGCCTTTCCAACACCTCCTTCCTCTCAATTGTAAGCTCTTCTAGTGTACCAGTTACCTCCTCTCTCCACCTTGGACTGGACTAGATGATCTGGATATGAAGGGATTTTCTTATGAGGAGAGGTTGAGTAGAGTGAGACTACTTATTGGAGTTTAGAAGAATGAGAGACTACCTTATTGAAACATATAAGATTTTTAGGAAGCTTGACAGGGTAGATTCTGAGTCTAGGACCAGAGGGCATAATTTCAGAGAAAGGGGGCGCCCATTTAAGACAGAAATAAGGAGGAATTTCTTCTCTCAGAGGGCAGTTAATCCATGGTATCCTTTATTGCAGAGGGCTGTAGAGGCTGGATCATTAAGTATATTCAAGGCTGAGGTGGGTAGATTTTTAATCAGTAAGGGAATCAAGGGTTATGGGGAAAAGACAGGAAAGTGGAGTTGAGGATTATTAGATCAGCCATGATCTCATTGAATGATGGGCCGAATAGCCTACTTCTGCTCCTACATCTTATGGTCTTATGATCTTATTTGATCCACTTGGGTCAACTCATTCCCCAGAACCAGGTCCAAAGTGCATGTCCTCTCGTTGGACTGGAAACAGACTGCTGCAGAAAATTAACTTGAACGCATTCCAGGAACCATTGTCCCTATTGTCCCCTTGCACTATTCCTATCCCATTCTATATTTGGATAATTGAAGTCCCCCATTATAATTACTCTATAGTTCTTGCACCTCTCCGTAGTATCTTTGCAAATTTGTTTCTCCACATCCCTTCCACTAGTTGGTGATCTATATGCTCTGCTCTGGAACATCTTCTCTCACCAGTAACTGTAATGCCCTCTTTAATCAATATTGTTTCTACTGGAACTTCTGTACCATTGCCTACAAGACTGATCCATCTCCGTGTGCCTATCTCATTGTGGAAGTCAACTCTACTGGATCCAGCTTCAGTTCAGCCTGATGAACTACCTGTGTGAAAGAATACTGCATTGGATTTTGATCCTGGACTCTGGACACATGTGAAACAATAATTATTTACTCTGTGGTCTTTGACCTGTATCTTTCTTCCTCTATCCCCTTCTTTTATTGTATGAGTGAAAAGGTGGCAACCCTCCTCCCATGTTTGAGTGTGTAAAATAAACTAACCCTCTGAGTTTGCCCTGTCAGGAGTTTGCTGTGGCATTATTATTAGAAATTGGAGCCCACCCAAACCAAGGGGTTGGGAAATACACCACCGCTTATAAAGGGGGAAGCAAATTAAAAATACCTTTTTGTTTATGGATGAGTGGTGAGAGGAGAAATCAGGGCTGTTAAAATTAAATCCCCGCCTGTCTCTAACAATTATTTATGTACATATTGGACAGCAACTTTTGGCAACTGCATATATGCTGTTAAGAATGGAAATCCAAAATTTGCTTCTCCAAAGGTACCTCAAAAACAGCATGCCTCCATCTGACTTACATTCAGATGTATTGAACTGCACAAAATTGATGTGCTTCCCTCATAGATATGGACGGAACTTGCTCCAAAATGTTGGAGCTTGTCCATTTCAATCTAATTACTATTTTTGTATCATGGTAAATTCTTAATTACTGCCAAACAATCATTCTGGCGCTGAAAATTATCTATTACAGTGTGGAAACTTATTCCTGCAGGTATTAATTGTAGCTGGAGATTTTTAAAAAAAATTAAATTTAGCATTTTTATTTCTTTTTTTTTCACTCTCTCTAACCCAAACTTTCTTTCTCTCACTATACTTCACTTTCTGCACTTGTTTTGGCATTGAACACAATATTATAACTAGCATTCCCAGTGCAGACTCTGTGCTGTTCAGTAACGATTCTTCAATCTGTTTGTCCTGTTCACACAAGTCTCAGTGCATGATTTTTTTGGATGTGTGACTAACAGAGACTTGATAAGCAAGCATAACAAATGTTTGTTTGTTGCTCAGAGCAAAGTCTGGCCTGCTTACTCGGCTTCTCTCTCCACAGATGCTCCCTGACATGTTGAGTTTTCTCCAGAATACTCTGTTTTTATTGGACTTTAGTTAACACAGAAAGGTGTCTTGAGGCATAATCAGACAGCAAATGGGGACCAAGCCATTTTTAGGAGGAGGCCCAAACGTTTGTTCAAAATATTTTGTTCAACATGGGCTGAAGGAGAGGAATGGAAGGAAGGGAGGAAGGGACAACAGGAAGATGGAAGGAATGCATTTATATAGCACCTTACAGCCAATGAAGTGCTTTTGAAAGCATAGTCACTGTTGTAATGTAGAAGAGTTTTCAAAGAGGTGGACCGGCAGGATAGCTTAACGAGGAAATTCCAGAGCTTAGAGGAGCTTACAGAAGTAGGGAGGAACAAGACCATGAAGAGATTTAAACATGATGATGTGAATTTGAGTTTGAGGTGTTAGGTGGCTTTTAGCCAACGTAAGTCAGAAAGTGCAGATATTAAGGGCGAGAGAGATGGACTAAGATATGGGCTACAGAGTTTTAAATGAGTTGAGGTTTTAATAGGGTGGGAGGCTGGCTGGAAAACACAAGAATAATAGTCATGAAGTGTCAAGGCATGGATGAGGGCTTCAGCAGCACGTAGGATGAAGTAGGACTGAAGGCAGGCGATATTACAAAGAGGGAATTTAACAGGCTTAGTGAATGAGAGGATGTGGTGTTTGAAGCTCAGCTGAGGAAAAAATACATGCGAAGATTGTGCCCTGTGCCACTTAAGCTCAGAGGACTAATTTAGCTTCTTTAAACACCTCACTGAAATCAATAAGAAGTTCAGGTATTGCTGAAATAGGCTGGCGGAATGATGGATATATAATTGGACAAAAATCAGGACGAGAATAAGAATGAAATTTATGGAAGTAGAGATTAGTTTCAATACCCCTTAATATCTAATAGAGATATACCTGTATGGCTCATTAAAGAAAATGATTTTGTTACCCTTTAGTTAAGGAATATCTCATACACAAAATTCATTACAGCTAGCATCATATTAATATAACTTTATAAAAAATAATTTCTTTATATTAGTCTCCCTATTTTGAGTTACAGGAAAATCGACAGTTTCTTTTGTATTTAACAATGAGTTTTGCATTTACAATACGCACAGGAAAGAGGATAAAGATTTTCTGGAGTTGAGAACTATTGATTGTCATAAGTGAATTTGATTTTGAGACTTACTGTCACTCATAGCTAGTACCTTCTTCACAGTACATCAAAGCCAAGCAAATGTACCATTTGATTTAATAATTTCCATTCCAGGAGCCCAGAATAAAAGACAGCTAAGCACAGAGTATGAAATTGAGTTGACATGTGGGAGAGGAAGCCGATTCTTTTTGAAGTAAGGAGCTTTATTGAGTGAAGAAACTGAGATTCAGCAACAGTGTCAACAGACGCAATGTTCAACTTACTTCTCAAAGAACACAAGGTACAAAATTGTCCCCTCCCTGCAGCTGTTTTCTTTCTCTATAGAGTGAAATCTATTGCTGCCAAGTTACATTTTGTTGATGTATCATTGGTGTTTAAATCCTTGCTGTTTAGTTTCTTCTCTTCATAATGGATGGTGTGTACAGCCAGCTGATGCAGTTGAGTAATTGGTCAAATTCATTTGCAACCTTATCAGAGTACATTATATATGAAGCACAAACAAATATAAAAAGTTAAAAATGGCATAATATGCCAGAAAAAGCACTGATAAAAATCATAATATTATAGAATAGTTATGTGTGCGGGAGTCTTGTGGGGCAGTGGAAATGCCCCTGTCTCTGAGCCAGGAGCTCCAAGTTTAAATTCCACTCCAGGGGCGGAATTTTCCGTGCCCGCTGGTATCGGGCGTGTTCGGTGGCATGAGTGGACAATGTGAAGAGAAGGCCAAAAATCGGCTCCACAACATCGCAAAACCATTTTGCAATCGTCCGCTCAGCCCTTCAATGGCAGGCCACGTTTCCCACCATCGGAGGCTCATTGTAATACATCGGCATATCATTATAAGGCCGGCCCATCGGAATCATCCCACCATGCTGGATCGTCCAAGCACGTCGGCGTGATTGCACACTGACATGTTTCACAACAGCATATATAAGGCATGTACTTGGCAGACAGCATTTTGAAGGGAACACAGAGGTGAGAACACAGTAGCATTGCGCAGAGCACGTGACAGTCGCGCGTTGTCAGTGGGGGTGGGGGGGGGCAAAGGCTGTCCTGCCGTTCAGGCAAGTTGAGGGGGCTGCACAAGGGTTGGCCTGCGGTTGAAGCGAGTTGTGGGGGTTGGGCTGTCCTGCGTTTGAGGCAACTTGGGGGGGAGGGTGTGGTGGGCAAGGGCTGCCCTCCAGTGAAGGTAGTGCACAAGGACGTGCGGGGTGGTTGGGGAGGGAAGCAGCCACACATTAGGGAATCCTTGTGTAAAGTGACCATCCCTCTGCAGCTGAGGCAGTTCAGACGCAGACACATTGACATGATTGGAGTCAAACCTTGAGCTCAGCTGCCCATTCAAGCAACGCAGAGGCATGAAAGTGCCACCAAATGCTCCCAGCGGGCACAGACTGCAAACTAATGAACATTTCTGTGGACTGCAGAACAATCGGAAGACTGGGCATGTTGTACAATCTCCTTGCTAAAGCTGACCATGGAGCAGTCACTGGTTGAGGTGCTCACCACCTCTGCAATGTGAGGCTGTGAGCCAGTTTGGACCAGCCTCCCCCATGGTTCAAGCTACCAGTGCGGCTTTGCAGTGTGGGTTAGGAGAATGCCTGTGCCTGAGCTGAGAGCACAGCATGCAGGCTAGTTGGTAAAGCTGCTGCCAATCGGTCAGGTGGAGTGGGGCGAGAGTGAGTGAGATTTCAGGCAGCCATGCAGCACACTCAACTCTGGCAATCTAAGTGGTGGCCAGCACTCTCTGGGTTGTGTTAAGGGGCCTTCAAACTTAACCAAGAGAGGCTCTTCGTTAACCCATTCTAACCCATGCATCTCTCTCTTTCATCCTGCAGGAGGAGTGCATCAGGAGCATGGAGCCTGTGATTTAGCTCTATGCCTCATGGCGTACGGAGAGTGAAGACGACGGAGAAGAGAGCGACGGAGACGCCTAGCTGGGCAAAGGGAGAAGCAACACCCTCAGGAAGAAGGGACAGCCGGGGCTCCTGCACACACTGCTGAAGAGCCACAGTGAGCCATTGCTGGTCGATGCCTAGATAGACCCAGGGTCTATAGATGCTGCCTTTCATTCCTGACCGAGAAGCAGTGTAGCGGAAGACTACCCATGTCTAGGGAATTGGTTGGTCACATCTGTCAGTTGCTGCAGGATTTGGCGTCCTGGGGACGTGGAGGATATCCGTTGCCCCTGGCCATGTAAGTGACCGCAGCACTCAATTTCTATGCCAGTGGCTCCTTTCAGAGCTCTATAGTTGACCTCTGTGGGATATCACAAGCCTCTGCCCACAAATGCATCCATGAGGCCATGGATGCCACCTTCATGAGGGCACACAACTTTGTGCATTTCATCCGGGACCAGGAAAGCCAGGCTGCAAGAGTAACTGGAGTTGCCCAGATCTTGGGTTTCCCACAGGCGCAGGGTGCGATCGACTGCACTCATTTGGCGCTCAGATCTCCAAGGCAACAAGCAGTCAACTATGTCAACTGCAAGTGCTTTAATTCGCTGAATGTGCAGCTGGCTTGTGACAACCACAAATGCATCCTGCAGGTCTACGCATGGTTTCCAGGGAGTCTGCATGACTCCTATATTATCCTTCAGTCACTGACCCCTAACACCTTCCAGGGTCCACAGAAGCTGCAGCGATGGCTCCTCGGGGACAAGGGCTACCTGCAGAGGCCGTGGCTGATGACACCCGTGCGGCGGCCTCAGACTGCAGCAGAGCGAAGGGATAATGAGGCTCATGCTGCAGCTTGCAACTTGGCGGAGCAGACCATCGGGATAAAAATGAGGTTCTGGTGCCTGGGCCAGTCTGGTGGAGCCCTGCGATACAGTCCGCAGAGGGTGTCACACATCGTCGTGTGCTGTGCCCTTTACAACCTGGTGCTGCAACGGAGAGAGGAGTTGGCTGAGGAAGAGTTTTAGGAGCTCGAGACCTCCTCCAATGAGGAGGACGTCGACGGGAGTGATGGTGAGGAGGTCCTCGAAGGCGACAATGAAGGCGATGAGGCCCTCGCACTGGCCAGGCGAGGCAGGCACTCTCGGGAGGCCCTCATAGCTGCTAGATTTGTGGAGGATGATGACAACATGCAGTGAGGAGACACCATAGATCCTCACATTGCATTTGTAAACATTTGACTCCAGTCTGGGTTATTGCGACGCACATACCCTCTGTGATAACACTCCTGTCATGGAGAAGCAGTGGAGGCCCTAATTGTTGTTCAATTGCAGGAGGATGATGATGACATGCAGTGAGGACACTCCATAGATCTTCACACAGCCTCTGAGAATGCCTGACTCCTGTCTGGCTGAGGGCAGCTCGCTTGCACTCTGTGATCAGAGTCCTATCATAGAGACGCAGCCATTAAACTTCAAAAGCATCTTTGTCAGCCTTCAGCACCTGAGCTCTTCAGGAGCACAGCGTCACTGGTCACAGATGCTGAAGAGATGGGGGCCAGCACCACCTTAAAGGTGCTGTGAGCACACAGAGAGAATGATGGAACTCTGTGATGCCTGCCAATGACATTCTGGCAGCAATGACAAGTGCCGTTGAGGTTCAGACATCAGTAATGTATCCAGGGAGAGTGAGGCCAGGCCATCACTTTGATCTGAAGGCTCCACAGGGAAGGGGGCCTGGATTGAGACACCTGCTTTTATCTTGTGCAGAAAGTTTTCACATCTGAGTGACAGGAACACTGCTCATCAGAACAAGGAGACATTCTTGGGAGTTTATTAACAATAGTGAACATTATGTACAAATGAATAACACCCATACCCAGGCTGTGCAACTGCATCTTCTTAACCTCCCTAACCCAAGCTACGTCTTGTTGCTCCTTGGACATTCACAGCGGAAGTGGAGGCAGCCTGCTGACTGCTACACGCTGTCTGTGATTAACTTGGTTGGCATCCTCTGGAGGGCTGAGACCTGGAGACCCTCAGCCAGCTATCGGGGTCCTGCTGTGTGGCAATGGCATCCTCCTCGGCCTGTGCAGCTGGAGCTGCTGAGGTCACAGGAAGAGGGGATTCGGATGGGCCAGACGCTCACAGGGTCACCTGGGTGGATGGCCCCGGAGCGTGCACCTGTTGATCCTCCTCCCTATGGGTGCCCAAGGACCCCTGGCTGACACCCTGGAGCTGGAGTGAGATCGAGCTGCCTCACATTCCTCTCGCGTACACACTTTTGGAGGCCAACTATGGTATCAGCGATGGAGTACAGCTCGCGCAGCAGTACAGTACCGATGTCCTAGACCAAGGTCTCCATGGTTGCCGCCATCTACCAGTGTTGACCCTGGTGCATTGGCATGCCGGTGCTATCACCTCAGTCTGAGGCGGATAGACTACTCCATTGCAGACATCCCTTCCTGAAGTTCCCAAGCTTGCCTTTGCAGCTCCAGCAACTGAAGTATGAACGAGTCCACAGGCTTGTCATCTGATTCAGATTCAGCAAATTTATGACTTCCATCAGTCCTCCAAGTTCTGGCAACCTGTGAAGTCCCTGCCGCCGCCTGCTGCAGATCAGCAAGTGCCATGTGCTCACCAGATTGTTATCCCGAGGCTATCCTAAAGCTCAGTCGCACCAAGGTGTGCGTCTCTGCACTTGTGGAGGGTGTGGGTATGCACTGTGACTGATCTTCATTGAGGGTGCCTTCAGATTCCTCTCCAGAGGTTTCTTTGGGGCTTTATTGAGGCCCTGGGTCATGGACTATGTTGGCTGTTTGACAGATGTGTCTGGTGCATGGCAGTGGCCTGTGAAAGAGGACACATCACTCACAGCATGGTTGTCTGACGGATGTTGCACTGCTGGATCCTCACTTGGTAGAGCAGCGCCGACCTCACCGTCAGCACAGGAATGGTTCAAATCCTCACCGGCCAGCTGGCTGGCTCTGTTTTCAAAGTCTATGAGGACCTTCATTTCAGGCATTCCTCCTCCTATGGTCTATGGTCTCTCCTTGTTGTGTGCCAGCTTGCCCTGCATGAATAGAGATGGAAAAAGGGTAAGCAAGATCCTGGCAGGCCAGATGATAAATATGCCTGGCATGTGTGGGTGATGAGTGGTTCCATGGACAGGATGAGGACAATGAAGGTGTGTGTGAGAGAGTAAATGGTGATGTCCCTTAAACTGGCATTGAGTGAGGGCCGTGTGGATGTGTGATGGGTTTGTGAGTGCGTGAGTTGAGAGTGATGAGAAGAGTTACTTGTCTTGGCGGAATGAAGGAGATTATTCCTCCTTTTTCAGCACTGGGTGGCTGTCTTCTTTTGCAGGGCATTGGCACTGACCACTGCCTCCCAAGCCAGATTGGTGATGTTGCTGCCCATCCTTCAGCAGAGCAGGGGTAGAGGACATCACAGTGAGCCTCCACTGCATCAAAAAGGCACTCGAGGGATACGTCATTAAACCAGGGGGCTGCAGTCTTTTTGCCTTTCGGGGCCATGCCTTCCATGCAGCAGTCCTGGGCTGGAAGCTTTGAGAGGTGTGCATGTGGCTGCACTTTAAATATGGTGCCCGGTATGATGAGGCGGCGAGGTTAAGGCGTGGCGGGCAAATAAGAGTCCTTCTGCCATGGAAACAGCATGTTTCCTGGGAATGCATAAGCAACGCTGTGTGATTGGGATGAGACAGCATGAGAAGCCGCCTTTGTGGCCGGTGGGTAAAACACTGTTTTTCCTGCTATCTACCGCGCTTAGTGCAAATCTGGGATGATTCTGCCCCAAGACTTAATGGCCAAGGAAGTTGCATTCCTAACATGGTCAAACATGTTCAGCATTAACTTGTAAGTCCTTCCTACATACACCAATGGCAGGCAGTAAGAGCGGGAGAAATTTCTGGTTAGCCAGGTGATGTAAGGAGAGTGGAGCCTCTACCATCACTATCCATAGCTCCAGGCTACAACATATATGTGTATGCTGCCACAGCAACTCAGACTCCTTGGGGTGGGGAGGTGGCTCAGTTGGCAGTAAGCCCAGTTTGGATTAGATTGGTGCAAACAGCATGGGGTTCAATCCCTGATCCAGCTAGGGGGTGCATTCAGGACCTTGCCTCCTTACACTACCTTTGGCAGAGATGGTAGCCTTTGGGCAGAGAACTGAAGAAGCTGGGTGTGGCTGACAATGGATCACCACAAAATATAAGTTCTATTTTAATATGTATATTTTTGTTGTTTTGTTTAGTAGTAAATTTTGTATTGAGTCGTGAATAGACTATGAGCATAGGGGCTGCACTTGCCCTGCACTAAATAAGATGCAAGCAAGATGGAGATGGTAGAAAAAGTCAATGCTGTGAGGTATAAGAAAAAGGAACTCGTCTCAGGAAGGTCATCAAGTTAAAGGTTGTTTATGCTTTGTTTAATTTTACAGCGTTGTTTTACAATGCATCTTAAAGCATCATGCTGTTAGCTTGGTGCAGCATCAGACGAGGAGAATGCACAATGCTCCTGTAACTATCCAGGAGCAACAAATGCTGGCCTTGTCAGCGATGCTCAAATCCCATGAAAGAATGAAAAAAGGACCTGCCAGATATTAAAGAACACTGTAATCTGCAATACTGCCATCATGGCCCATTAAATATGGCAAGGAATAAATATTAAGCAAACTGCCAAAAGAAGATTGAATGCAGAATACTGCAGATGCTGGAAATTTGAAATTAAATAAAAGATAACGTTGGGAAAAAGACAGTCAGCTGGTTAGGCAGCATCTGTGTAGACAGAGAAAGAGTTATTGTTTCAGGTCTGTGACCTTTCATCATTGGACATAAGACTTAGGACTTAGGAGCAGGAATAGGCCATTCAGCCCTTCGATCCTGCTCCGCCATTCAATAAGATCATGGATGATCTGGTTGTGTCTCAATTCCATTTTCCTGTCTGCCCTCCCCATAACCCTTGATTCTCCTGTCTATCAAAAATCTGTCTAACTCTGCCTTGAATAAATTCAATGACCCAGCCCCCATTGCTTTCTGGGGAAAATAATTCCAATATACTGACAAAACTTTGAGATAAAAAAATTCTTCTCATCTCTGTCTTAAAAGGTTGACCTCTTATTTTTAAACTGTGCCCCTGGTTCTAGTCTCTTCCATAAATGGAAACATCTTTCTGGTATCCACCCCTATCAAATCTCCTCAGGATCTTATATGTTTCAATAAGATCACCTCTCTTTCTTCTAAACTCCAATGAATATAGGCCCAACCTGGCCAGTGTTTCTTCATAAGATAAGCCCCTCATCCCAGGAATGAGTCAAGTGAGCCTTCTCCGTACTGCTTCTAATGCAATTATATCTTTTTTTCAAATAAGGAGATCAAAACTGTACACAGTATTCCAGATGTGGTCTCACCAGAACCCTGTTCTCTCTCCACACAGATGCTGCCTAACCTGCTGAGGCTTTATCGGCATTTTCTGTTTTTCTGCCAAAAGAAGATGGTGCCTGCATGCTCCAGATTCTCCAATACACTTAATGTGGCTGTTGGCCTGGACAACTAGGTAACAGTTCTCTCAAACACATTATATCTAAAATATATGTATCCTGCATCTGCTTACAGGAGAAGGCAGCGCATAACAGGTGTGTGTGAAAAACAAAGAAACAGGAACAGGAGTAGGCGATACAGTTCCAGGAGCCTGCTCCACCATTTAATAAGATAATGGCAGATGCTCTGTCTTGACTCCTTTTTCCTGTACCACCACAAATCTATTGATTCCCTTAGAGTACATAAATCTATCTACCTCAGCCTTGAACACACTCAGTGATGAGTAGCCATAACTCTCTGGGATAAAGAATTCCAAAGATTCAGAACTCTCCAGGTGAAGAAATGTCTCCTCATCCCTGTTCTTAATGGCCAGCCCCTTATCCTGAGGTTGCTGTTGATTCTAGACTCTCCAGAAATCAGAAAAAGCCTCTCAGTGTTTCCCCTGACAGTAATATCAGACTCTTTAAGCTTTCAATGAATTGTCTATCATTCTCCTGAACTCCAGACAGCGTAGGCCCATTCGACTTGATCTCTCCTCATAAGGCAACTCTCTCATCTCAGAAATCAATCTATTGAACGTCTGTTGCACTCCCTCTGAGGCAAATATTTCTCTCCTTATGTACAGAGACCAACACTGTACACAATCCTCTAGCTATGGTTTCACCAAAGCTCTGTACAATTGCAGCAAGTCTCCCTTTCACTTGTACTCCTACCCTCTCGCAATCAAGGTCAACATACCATTTGCTTTCCTTGCTTGCTATACCTCCATGCTAACTTTTTATGTTTTTTGTACAAGGATCTCCAAAGCCCTCAGAACACTAACATTTAAAAGTTTCTCACCCTTAAAAATTATTCAGTTTTTTTTATTTGTCCTCCCAAAGTGAATAACTTCACATTTCAGCACATTATACTCCATCTGCCACCTTCTTACCCATTCACTCAATCTATCTATGTCCTTTTATAGGCTACGTGGGCAGCATGTTAATATGACAGACCCACTCCCAGCGGTGGTGGCCAGCAGTGGGCCATGAGCTAGTTAGTAATAGAAGCCGGCTTTGCCGTAGCTCTTTAACATGACCACAGCATCCCACATTCCAGATTCCCAACCAAACACAGAGGGCAGGCATGATGATCATCTGTAAAAGGAAGGATTTCTATTTATAGGGAGTGTAGAGTAAAGGGTTAACATCAGAAGCATACATGATGTAGATGTAATAACGATGTCAGATCACATGACTGAGAGGTACCAGAGATCTGAAGGACGAGAAGCTTGAACCTCGTGTAGAGGTCCAAATGTGTAAATACTTGCAGTAAATAAATTTGAGAAATTACAGACTCAAGCAGCATATTTTGGAAGAATAGACAATCCCCAAAACTTTCATTTAGACAACGACCACACAATGAAACATGGTGGCAGTGAGTAATGGTCCCAGCAAACCTTAAAAGGAAGCTACAGGACTAGCATGAAAAGAGAGTCTTGAAAGAAGAGCAAAAGGAAAATAATTAAGACTAACCAAGATGTCAGAACATCATTGGAGCAACAGGCACTAGGGGGAGATGGTGGCGCAGTGGTAATGCCACTGGACTAGTAATCCAGAAATACAGGCTAATGCTGTGGGAACACTGGTTTAAATCCCACTGGTGGAATTCAATTCAATTCATAAATTTGGAATATAAAGCTAGTCTCAGTAATGGTGACCACAAAACTACCATTGATTGTTGTAATAAACCCATCTGGTTCACTAATGTCCCATAGGGGAGGAAATCTGCCATCCTTACCCATTCTCATCTACATGTGACTCCAGACCCACAGCAATGTGGCTGACTCTTAACTGCCATCTGCAAAGGCCTAGCAAGACACTCAGCTGAAGGGCATTTGGGGATGGGCAACAAATGCTGACCTTGCCAATGATGCCTACATCCCATGAAAGAATTATTTTTTAAAAAAGCTGAGATACAGGCTCAGAGCCTGGACAGTGGTAAGCAAAGCAGAAGCAGGGACAATTCCAGGGCTCAGCAGAAACATTGGTTCAACACTACCACCCCCAGACCATTTCAGAGTGCTCACAATAGGGTCAGAACTGGGACAACTGAAGAAAAAGGCTCACAGGGTGCAAAACTGTCTCAGGATTACATCAAAAATATCAAAAAGATTAAGTTGGTACATAATGCAACAGGATCTATCACTGACGATGCAACAGTAAGGCAGGGAGTTGATGAAGATTCAACTTCTTATGAAAACGTTCTGCAAGCCTTCGATTCTTATTTCAGCATCTGTCGGAATTTAATAATAGAGAGGGCTAAATTTAATAAAAGAAAGCAAAGACCAGGCGAACGCACGGATTCGTTCAACAATGATCTATATAGGCTGGCGGGTAACTGTGATTATGGAACCTTAAAGGATGAGCTGATTTGCAACAGGATCATAGTCAGGATCCTAGATGAAGCATTATCGGATCTCTTACAGTCAAAGAAGGATTTAACACAAGTAAAAACAGTGCAGATTGCAAGGCAAGCAGAACTCAGGAAACAAAATCAGGCATTTGTTCACGGGGAAGGAGTGGTGACGTGAAGAAGATCAAATGAGCCCGTTCAGCTTGTAGACCATAAAAGAGAAAGTGCACCAAAGCTTAAGGATGCCAAAACAGGGAAAAGTGCACCAACCGCCATTTTGAAATGTCTTTGGTGCAGTGGGAACAAACTGCACAAGCGAGAAGGATGTCTGGGGGGAGTGGGGGGGCTGCGGGGGAGGGGCAGGGATTGCCCCAAATGTGGAAAAATAGGCCATTTCAAAACTGTTTCTCTCTCAAAAATGCTGACAATCTGTAAAAAGAGGGGGAAGATTTTAAAACAGAGCCACAGCAAAGAATTGGAAGAACCACAAGCAAAGGAACTAACTTTCCTGGGGGTGGTAAATAGTACTGAAAACAACTATTTGGAGTATAAATCTCAAAGTGGATGGACACCCCAAAGAGTTTAAACTGGACAGAGGAGCTGGGTTTCTGTTTTTATCAGATAAAGTCAAATGGCTCAAACAGATTAAATTGTAACCATCATCTATCAAATTATAAGGCCCTGGTATGACAATCTTAAAAGTGAAAGGCCAATTTATGGCAAAGCTGAAATATAAAGGCTGAGAAACCCTCAAACCTCTCTATGTCATTCAAAATCAAGAGTGCTCTCTACTTAGCAGAAAGGCATTTCTAAAACTGAAAATAACCTATAAAGTGGGCGAAGTTGCTGATCAGAACTGCAGCAGTGTAATTCAAAATGAATTTCCAAAATTGTTAACAGGGCTAGGGAAGTTAAAGACCGAGTACCACATCCCACTGCGAGCTGATGCTCAACCAAGTTGCCTCTTTACACCGAGGAAAGTCCCTCACCCACTCTTGGGCAAAGTCAAGGGTGAAATTGAAAAGATGCAGCAGCAAGGGGTTATCTCATCAGTTACCATGCCAATAAAATCATGTTCAGGAATAGTTACGGTCCCAAAACCAAACGACTCTATAAGAATCCGTGTGGATTTAACTCAAATAAACAAATCAGTGGAACATGAGACCCACCTGACGGCCTCAGTGGATGACAGCCTTGACAAACTGGCCAAGAGCACTTTATTTACCAAACTGGATGTGAAGAATGGATTTTGGCAGTTGCCTCTGGACAACGAATCCAGATTGATGGCCACATTTATAACACCTATTGGTTACTTTTGTTTCAATAGATTGCCCTTTGGCATAGCATCCGTTCCAAAAATTTTCCAGAGAACAATTCTATAAGAATGGAAGGTGTAATATGCCATACGGACAACATACTTATAGATGGCTCCATAAGAGAAGAGCGTGATTGCAGAGTCAGAGTAGTCCTGAGAGTCTTACAGGATGCAGTCCGAACATTGAATGAAAATGTGAGTTTGCCAAACCTGTTTCTAGGCCACATAGCGCAAGCCAATGGAATCACAGTTAATGCACAAAAAAAAACAAAAGTAATCAGAGAATTTCCACAACCAAGGAACATAACTGAGCTTCAAAAATTCCTCGGGATGGCCAATCAAGGCCCATAAGTTCTGATCTCCGGGGTATCGTACCCGGGAACGCCCCAGATGTCCCCATGCAAGGACTGCACCGCAATTATCCGGGAAGTTCAATCTTCCGATGAGCAATCACCCTGCACTGGAACCATCTGATTTAAACTAAGGACTTCAGATATTTCCAATTCTCTGAATTGAATGGTTACCCAGGACGTTAGAAGAATTAAAACCACTTCCAACTCCTTAGTAACTATGGTACTGACCCCCAGACACCCTCACACCCTCCAACAACATTGGTCCCCGCTGACCACTGCGACTAACCCCCTCACCACGCTGACTAACCCCCAACTACCCTCCTACAGCCCAACTAACAACTGACCCCCCCAACTACCCACCCAGCACCCTGACTACACTCCCTACCCCCCCGACAATCATAACTACACCATGACTAACCCCTCACCTCCCCAACTACCCCCAGCCCCCTCCTGACCACCCTCCTGACACCCCGATTACCTTTTTGACTCTCAGCTAGAACCCCCCTCCGACTATAATCCCCACCCCCAGATGGCCCCACCCCCCAACCCCAACACCTCCCCACAATCAAACCCACCGCCGAATATCCTTCTAGCCCCCGACTGACCATCCACCCATGCTGCAACACTGCCAGCCGACCCCTTCCTAACTGACCCCCTGACCCATCCTATCCCACCCGACCAACCACTGACCCATCCTAACCTCCCCCCCACTGGCCCAACCCTATGCACTTACCTCACACAATTACCTTCTCCCTGGCTTCTCAAAGTGGTTGGACCTTTAAACTTAGCTGCCTTATAGAAGCTGGTGCCGTAAGAAGGGGCATGGTTTATATTCTTCCCACTCAGCTGCGCTCGACTGGAGGCCTCAGGAACCCGCTGAACTGCACTTTTCTCACCAGGCCTGAGTCAGAAGGCCCTTCAATAAATGAGCAGCTGTATTGTAGTATAAGTAAAGAGGAGTAGAGTGGCAATCCGGCTGCAATTGCTTCGGACCTTCCTCGGAAGTTCTGGCCCCAAGTTGGAACATTCCTATCAAATTTAGCAGCAGTCAATGAACCCTTGAGACAGCTATTGAGACAGGGTCAATAACGGTGCTGGGATGTGGACCAGCAAAATGTCTTTGAAAGGTTTAAACAACTTTTAATCTTTTCTGAAAGCTTGGCACATTACAACTCAGAATTACCAAACATAGTAGCAGCAGATGCATCATCTATAGGTCTGGGGGCAGAGAGATGGAAAGCATAGACCAGCCTACTATGCCTCCAGGTCATTAACAGAAACAGAAAAGCAATACACACAATAGAAAAAAGAAGCTTTGGAAGCAACGTAGGTCTGGGAAAAATTTTTGGACTGCATTATGGGATTGTGTTTCAAAATCAAAACAGACCATAAGCCACTAGTCACCCTTCTGAACATGAAAGAAACTGCAAAGATTTTGCCCAGGATCCAGCAGTTTGGAGTAAGATTGATGAGATATGACTCCATCACAGAGTATGTTCAAGGGGAGTATCAAAAAACATCAAACACACACTCACAAATACCATTGGAAGGAACCAAACAAGAGGATTTACACTTCGTTGAGAGCCTTGAAGCACATACATTTTTAATGACTTAACACTTACTCCCCACTGCAAACAATGTTTAGGAAATAAAGCAAGCCCAGAAATGAGATGAAGGATGTCTCCAGGTCCTAGAATGTTGACTGGATGGGTGGCCAGACTATATCCCCACTAATCTGATGCTACAGCAGTACTTTCAACAGTGCCAGCACCTTAAAATCATTGATGACTTACTAGTCTTTAATGGGAGAATATTCATACCAGAGCATTTTGGCCTGATATTCTTCAAAAACTTCACCAAGGTCATTCAGGACAAGCATAATGTCATGATACAACACAACAATCAGCCTGGTGGTCAGGCATTACTTGTTATACAGAAGAAATGATTTATAACTGCCTTACTTGTGCCATAAACAGCCAAGAACAAAAAGAACCATTATTACCTTTCACTTATCAAGGCCATGGGAGTGCCTGGCAATGGACTTATTTGAATTGATTGGGAAAACCTGCCTTATTGTCATTGATTCCTATTCACGGTGGATTGAAGTAAACAGATTGCATAACATCACAGTAGAATCAGACATCCCATTCCTCAAGAGAATTTACGCAACATATGCCATCCTGGACATCGTAGTGACTGACAATGGGCTGCAATTTTCCAAAGATCTATTCCACAATTTTGCTATAAGGCTTTGTTCCTGTAACCTCGCTATTTTCAAGCAAACGAAGAAGCTGAGAGAGGGATATAAACCATCAACGATTTATTGAAAAAAAATGTAGACCCTTAATCTATCTCTTCTGAATTATCGAACCTCACCAGTACAAAACGGTTTCTCACTATCAGCGTAACCAGTGGGTAGGAGATTGAGAACACAGCTTCCATCTCTTGCACAAAAACTCAAAACCAACATCCCCATGAATGACCATGTGTCTAAAACATTGTGTGGAAGATCAGAGAAGCAACCAGGCTTGGAACTTTAATCACAGGCATAGAGCACATGAGTTACCAGTGCTGAAGCCCGGGGGGACAGAGTATGGGTCCAAGACCAAAAGAAGGAAGGCACGATTATTGAAAAAAATCCACAACTAAGTTCATACAGAATTGAGACAGACCAGGGTATCATCAGGAGAAATTGCAGCACCTTAATATCCTTGGAAAGAAAGCCAATAGAAACTTGGGCTCACTAGTCAGATCCTGATGAAGAAGAAGAAAGGTTTACTACAAGTTCTACAACCACCCAGAGGAAGAACACTCACACTGACAGAGGGGAAAGTATGGAATATCATTGGCCTTGAAAGAAGATCAGAATGAGATGAGGGCGAGTGGTCAAGGCACTTCAGAGAATATCTCTGTGAAGTCTACGACTTTGAAAGGAGCTGTAGGAGGATGTAAGTATGATGGGGATAAAGACTGGGGGAGATGTAGAGTAAAGGGTTAACATCAGAAGCGTACATGATGCTGATGCAATAATTATGTTGGATCACATGACTGAGAAGTAAGAGAGTCCTGGAAGGAGGAGAAACTCCAACCTCATGCAGAAGTCTAAATGTGTAAATACATGCTGTAAATAAAAAGCAATGGCTTTGATAAACTATAGACTCAAACAGCACACTTTGGGAGAATAGACAATCCCTAAAACCCCTGTCTAGACCCTGACCATGCAACAAAACAAGAACTGTTATGACGTGGCAGATGATGTGTGCCAGGTGGACCAAATTCCCAAGGAAACTTGGTCGCTCTATGACAACAGTTTTGCAATTTGAATTGACCTTTAGAGCTTTAGAGATTTTAAAAAACTAAATTAAAATATTTATTAACAAAATAAAAGATGTCAAGCGCATACATAAGACTACAATTACTACTATAATAACTGCAAAAATTTCTAATTAACCTGAACTCCAGTTACACCCCCTTTAAGGAAATAGATTTTAGATTTAACCCTAGACAGTGGAATTCCAAATGGCTTTTCTCCAGCTTCAGTTCCATTAGATCGTAGACTTATGCACAGATGCTGGAGACTTCATTAAGGCTTTTCACACACTCCTGTTAGGTCTTACATGGCCTTCTCCTCATGCATAGCCTTTTGTTCTCCTTTATATACACTTCTCTCTTTTTAATATGTAAATTCTATTGTTCTATACATCTTTGACACTGTATCTCCCTCATAATATAAACGCTTTCATGTTGCCATTACATATTGGGAAAAATAAACACATTCCTTAGCCTTGCTTATCTGGCTAATTGCAAACAGACTAAAACCCCTTTGAAATCCAAATATCCCTTCATTTATCTAAAAATGCAAATTCCCTTCACACCTTACATGCTCAGCCAGCACCCATGTTTACTCGTTAGCATGTCAAGCACCTAGCTTCTTTTGATGATTTAAACTTGCAGTCTAGTTGACTCCAAATGTAATTAAATCACACAAAGACAGGCCCAACTATACTTACCCCCATAAGCCTACTTCACAATAAACCAGAAAAATATAATGAAAATTAGTATACTTTCTTGACAGGGACCCCAGCAGGTGTCAGGGTGGATGAACTATGCATTGATTCCTGAGGCTTCAGCAAATGCTTCCCCTTTGGGTCCCTGACTCTTTACAGGAGCTTTTTCTGCGCAATCCCATGGAGTAAAATGAGATGATCTTTCCCAAGGACAGCAAAAAGAGGCCAGTTTCTTGATGGAAGTAACTGAAGAATTGACCAACAGGAATGCCTCCGACCTGGAGATAGTGCATCAAGAGATTCAATGATTTCATGAGGGTGGGAAAGGTGAACGACATAACACTGTCTGGTGCCAATTCCCACTCTGAATTCCCCAGCATTATGCAGCACTGTACTCCTTGTCTTGTTTTTTGTTTCAATGATGCACATAGGCAGTCAACATTGTAGCTGAGCTAACTTTATTGATAATATATTTTCCTAACAAAAACACATATCTCCGCAGCAATTGAATTCTATCAAGACGGGCTACAATATGTGCTATCTGACCTTCTGCTCCCAGGTCAGGTCACCCTATTCCCAAAACAGAGTACCATATAGTATCTAATTCTGGAGTCCCTTACCACAACCAACTATTATTATGACATTTCCCTTTATTAAAAACAAACTGTTATACCACTCAAGTGCACAAAGTCTCTTAGGTATTCTTCCTCATTCTGTTTTGATCAGTCTGTTTTGTCTTTTACTCATCTCTGTATCGCTTTGTTTTTTTTTTCCACAATTGTTCCACTGGATGTTCTGAATGGTGGCAGAGGTGATTTTGAAGGACAAGGGGCTTTTTCCAGCTCTGCGTCATCAACACCCCTTGTATAGCTTTCAGGACTCTCAGTCTTTGGGAGGCGATGGCGTTGTGGTATTGTCGCTGGACTAATAATCCATCTTTGGGGATACAGGTTCAATTCCCACCATGACAGATGGTAAAATTTGAATTCAATAAAAATCTGGAATTAAAAGTCTAATGAAGACCATGAAACCATTGTCAATTGTTATAAAAACCCATCTGGATCAAGAATGCCCTTTAGGGGAGGAAATCTATCATCCTACCTGTGAACTCCAGACCACAGCAAGCCATGCAGTTCTATCAAATCACTACAAAGTCACAAATAAAACCAGAAAGACCACCTGACATTGACCTAGGCACTGGGAATGACAATGGCAATTTCAACCCTGCAAAGTCCTCCTCACTAACATCTGGGGGCTAGTGCCAAAATTGGGAGAGCTGTCTCACAGGCTAGATAAAGCAACAGCCTGACATAGTCATCTTGATGGAATCATATCTTACAAGTAATTTCCCAGACACCACCATCACCATCCCTGGGTAGGTCCTGTCCCACCAGCAGGACAGGCTGAGCAGTGGTATACAGTCGGGAAGGAGTTGCCCTGGGAGTCCTCAACATCAACTCTGGACCCCATGAAGTCTCATGGCATCAGGTCAAACATAGGCAAGAAAACCCTCTGCTGATGAATCAGTGTTTCTCCATATTAAACACCATTTAGAGGAAGCACTCAGGGTGCAGAATGTAGTCTGGGTGGGGGACTTCAATGTCCATCACTGAGAGTGGCTCAGTAGCATCACTACTCACCAGACTGGCCGGGTCCTAAATTACATAGTTGCTAGGCTGAGCCTGTGGCAGGTGGTGAGGGAACCGACAAGAGGGAAAAACATACTTGACCTCATCCTCACCAACCTACCTGCTGCAGATGCATCTATCCATTACAATATTGGTAGGAGTGACCACCGCATAGTCGTTGAGGAGACAAAGTCCCACCTTCACATTGAGGGTACCCCCTATCGTATTTTGTGGCACTACCACCATGCTAAATGGGGTAGATTTCGAACAGATCTAGCAGCTCAAAACTCGGGATCCATGAGTGCTGTGGGCCAGCAGCAGCAGCAGAATTGTACTCGGAAACAATCTATAAAATGATGGCCCGGCATATCCCCCACTCTACCATTACCATCAAGCAAGGGGAGCAACCCTGGTTCAATGAAGAGTGCAGGAGGGCATGCCAGGAGCAGCACCAGGCATACCTAAAAATGAGGCGTCAACCTGGTTTAGCTATAACACAGTGCCAAACTGCATAAGCAGCAAGTGATAGACAGGACTGAGCGATCCCACAACCAATGGGTCAGATCTAAGTTCTGCAACATCCAGTCATGAATGGTGATGGGCAATTAAACAACTTACTGAAGGAGCAGGCTCCACAAATATCCCCATCATCAATGATGGGGGACCCCAGCACATCAGTGCAAAAGATAAGGCTGAAGCGTTTGCTACAATCTTCAGCCGTGCCAAGTGGCTGATCCATCTTGGCCTCCTCTGGAAGACCCCAGTATCACAGATGCCAATCTTCAGCCAATTTGATTCGCTCCACATGATATCAAGAAATGGCTGAAGGCACTGGATACTGCAAAGGCTATGGGCCCTGACAATATTCCGGCAATAATACTGAAGACTTGTGGCCCAGAACTTGCTGCGCCCCTAACCAAGCTGTTCCAGTACAGCTACAACACTGGCATCTACGCGGCTATGTGGAAAATTGCTCAGGTATGTCCTGTAAACAAAAAGCAGGACAAATCCAACCCGGCCAATTACTGACCCATCAGTCTAATCTTGATCATCAGTAAAGTAATGGAAGGGGTCATCAAGTGACACTTGCTTAACATTAACCTGCTCACAGATGCCCAGTTTAGGTTCCACCAGGGCCACTCAGCTCCTGACCTCATTACAGCCTTGGTTCAAATAGGAACAAAAGAGCTGAACTCCTGAGGTGAGGTGAGAGTGACTGCCCTTGACATCAAGGCCACATTTGACTGATTGTGGCATCAAGGAGCCCTAGCAAAACTGGGGTCAATAGAAATTAGGAGGAAAACTTTCAGCTGGTTGGAGTCATACCTAGAATAAAGGAAGATGGTTGTGGTTGTTGGAGGTCAGTCATCTCAGCTCCAGGACATCACTGCAGGAGTTTCTCAGGGTAGTGTCCTCGGCCCAACCATCTTCAGCTGTTTCATCAATGAACTTCCTTCCATCGTAAGGTCAGGAGTGGAGATGTTCACTGATGATTGCACAATGTTCAGCACCATTTGCGACTCCTCAGATACTGAAGCAGTCCATGTCCAAATGCAGCAAGACCTGGACAATATCCAAGCTTGAGCTGACAAGTGACAAGTAACATTCGCGCTACACAAGTGTCAGGCAATGACCATCTTCAACAAGAGAGAATCCAACCATCGCCCGTTGATGTTCAATGGCATTATCATCACCGAATCCCCCACTATCAACATACTGGCGATTATCATTGACCAGAAACTGAACTGAACTAGCCATATAAATACTGTGGCTACAAAAGCAGGTTAGAGGCTAGGAATTATGCAGCGGGTAACTCACCTCCTGACTCACCAAAGCCTGTCAACCATCTACAAGTCACAAGTTAGGTATGTGACGGAATACTCCTCACTTGCCTGGGTGAGTGGAGCTCCCACAACACACAAGAAGCTTGACACCAACCAGGACAAAGCAACACAACTTGATTGGCAACACATGCACAAACATTCACTCCCTCCACCACTGATGCACAATAACAGCAGTGTGTGCCATCTACAAGATGGAATTCACCAAGGCTCCTTAGACGGCACCTTCCAAACCCATGACCAGGACAGCAGATAGATGAGAAGACCAACACCTGGAAGTCACCATCCTGACTTGGAGATATATCACCATTCCTTCATTGTCGCTGGGTCAAAATCCAGGAACTCCCTCCCTGGCAGCACTGTGGGCGTACCTACACCACATAGACTGCAGCGGTCCAAGAAGGCAGCTCACCACCACCTTCTCAAGGGCAACTAGGGATCGGCAATAAATGCTGGCCCAGCCAGCGAAGTCCACATCCCATGAATGAATTTTTAAAAATCTGCTGCTTCACCGGTGCATTATGGATTTTGATCTTCAGCTACACTTTCTGGTTCAGAGCAGGGTTGCGTTTCATTTGTTTTCTGTAAGAATTTATGGTTTCTCCTGTACAGCTGTCCGTTTGGAGTCTGCACTATGTAAGACCTTGGTTCTCCTGTGATTCCCGTGACAACAGCAGGATTCCATGTCCCTTCATGCTGAATACTCACTGTCTCTCCCATGCTCAGTTCAGGCAGAGTTCAGGAGTCTAGATCAAAGTACTTCTGCTTCTGTTATCTCAGTTTGAGCAGATCCTACACGCTGTGGCTCACTGGCTGTGGAAATAACAGTTGAAGTGCAGTTTTCGTCTTTTCTCCATCAGGAGATGTGCTGGAGATGATCCAATGGAGTATTCCTGAAATCCAGCAGAGCTAGATAGGGGTCTCTTCCATCCACCTTTGCCTTCCTCAACAGGTATTTTAAGGTCTGCATGGTGCGGTCCACCAATCCATTGCATTGTAGATATTTGGTACTTGACATAATGTGGTAAAACTCCCAGTCCTGTCCAAATTTGCGAAACTCAGTGCCTGAGAATTGTGGACCGTTATCTGAGATGAGCACTTCAGGTATGCCATGGCAAGCAAAAAATGGTTTTAAATAATGTATTACAGTGATTCCCTTACTATCATTTCTCAGCAGCACAGACTCAAAGAACTTTGAGTAATAATTTACAGCTAGTAGGTGCTCATTGTTGTCATATGTGAACAAGCCCACTCCAGTTTTCTGCCAGGGCCTCTCTAGAAATCTGTGTGGTTGAAGTGGTTCTTTTTGCTGTGATTGACTTTACTTTTGGAGCACTGCACAGGCATTCACCATTTCCCCAATTTGAGCTCCCATTCCAGACCAATACATTACATCTCCAGCTCTTCTCCTGCATGTTTCCTGCAGGTGACTTTCATGTATGCGCTGCAGCATTTATTTCCTCAGTGTTGCAGGAATTATGATCTTTTCTCCCTTGAAAAGCATTCCTCCTGTTGCATGAAGTTCCTGGCGAAAGTTCCAGTGCCCTTGTACAGCTGAAGGGGCTCCGGTCCAATGTGTGGGCCAGCCAGTTTGCACAATCTGCTGCAGTTTTCGCAGGGCAGCGTCGCTCTTGGTCGCTTCCCTGAACTGATCCAGTTTGGTTACAGCCACAGGTAAGTTCTTTGTCAGTATGTGAACCTGTGCTTCTGTTTCTTAATCCTCTTCCTCCATGATGGGTAGGTATGCACATGACAGAGTGTCTGCAATCTATATTTCCTTGCCCGTTTTGTATTTAACTCTGACCTGGTACTTCTGCAGACACATTAGTAATCTTTGTTTTCTTGATGGTGCACGGTTCAGGGGCTTTTTAAGTAGAACTTCCAAGACTTAGGATCAGACTCTACCTCTGCATCACTGTCATAGACAAACTGATGGAAACGTTCTAGGCCAAACACAATTGCTAGCATTTCTTTCTCTATTTGAGCATACCACTTCTGTGTTTCAGTCATTGCCTTTGAAGCATACGCCACTGGTGCCTCATTTCACAAGAGGACAACTCCCAGGCCAGTCTTTGAAATGTCCACTGAGATCCTGACCAGCTGACTGACATAGTAATACTTTAAAACTGGTGCCAGGGCCAGTGTTCTCTTCAGCCTGGTCAAAGTTCCCTGGTGACTTTGTTCCCAGTGACATTCCACATCATTTTGTAGAAGTTCTCCGCGAGGTGCTGATATGTTTGGAATGAATTTCCCAAGACAGGTCACCATTCCCAAAAATCTCTCCAAGTCTTTCTTTCATTCTGGGGGTGGCATGTTCATGACTGCTTCGATTTTACTCGGGTCGGGTTTCAGTCCCTCACTTGTTAGCACATGTCCCAAGTACTTGATTTCATGAAGACCTATTTTGCACTTTTCCTTCTTCAACTTGAGGTCCCTTGCTTTAGCTCGACCAGCACCTCCCTCAGTCAGTGGTCGTGTTCTTCTCATGAGGCTCCCTAGACCAGCACATCGTCGATATAGGTTTCCACACCCTCTAACCCTTCAACCAGCTGCTTCACTGCTCTGTGGAACACCTGCGGAGCTGAATTAATACCAAAAGGTAAAAGTAAAAACCTGTATCGCCCATATGGTATGCTGAAGGCACAGAGGCAGGAGCTGCGTTCATCCAGCTTGACCTGCCAGAAGCCTGAACTCACATCCTGAATAGTATTTAGCATCAGCTAGCTTACACGTGGTCTCTTCTACTGTGGGCAGCTGGTAATGCTCTCTTTGTACTGCCTGGTTTAGGTGTCTGGGATCCAGACAGACTCACAGATTCCCATCTGATTTTTCTACAACTGCAATTGGATTAACCAAGTTTGTCAGTTCTTCAATTTTCTTGATGATGTGAAGTTTCTCCATTCTGTCCAATTCTGCTTTGTCGATCTGTCAGCATTACTGGTATTTTCCTGGGTGGGTGTATTTTGTGTGTCACAGTTTTGTCAATCTTGATGGTGTGCTGTTAGCCAACCAAACCCCTGGAATACATCTTTATACTCCCTCAGGATGTAATCAATCTCTTTTGATTAGCTTCAGATTTTCACAAGCTTTGATTCCAAGAATAGGTTTTGCATCAGTTTTCACCACTATGAATGGAAGTGCTTGAGATTGTTTTTTTGTTGGTCATTTTAAGTGTACACTTGCCTTCCACTGCAATTTTTTCATCTGTATAAGTAGACAGCTTCACTTTTGTTTTAGTTAGCTGTTTTTCTTTGCTTATCTTACGACACAGGCTTATGGGAAGGACATTTGCTTGTGCACCTGTGTCAAGCTTGAAATTCACCATCATGTTGGCAATTTTTAAATCAACCTTTCATTTGCCTTCTTTGGAATCTGTTGTTACTGCACCAACGAAAAGTTCAGTTTCAGTGTCTGTCAATTGTGTGCACTTTCTTCGACTTACACAACTGATTTAGGGCAGAAATTTCTGGCTGGCGGGAGCGGGCAGGTGCAGACCCGCACCACCATTTTACGCGGGTTGGCCAATTAAGGCCTGCCCAGCGTGAATCGCGGCTCCCGAGGACAAGGCAAGAGGTCATTGAGGTTGCCATTGGGCCCGTCTGATGGACTACAATAACCGAGAGGCCCAATGGCGACATGGCGGCCTGTTTAAAAAAGCTGCTGCAGCCTTTCAAAGGTTGACAAACATGGCAACTGGAAGGGCAACCCAGAGCGCTGCTGGTGAGCAGGCCAGGCAGGAGGTTAGGGCAGGGGGGCACTGTGCCCCTCATTTTTCAGACGATTGCCTTTCTGCTCTCCTCGAGGAGGTGACAGCACGCCGGGAGGTCCTCGTGCCCCAAGGCGGAAGAAGGAGGTCCCCCTACATGACCAAACATGCCTGGGAGGTGGTGGTGGAGATAGTGAGCTCCCACAATGTGGTGTGATGCATGTGGATCCAGTGCTGCAAGCTCTTCAATGACCCCTTGCGCTCGGAAAGGGTGAGGACCATGTTGGCATTGGTCACTTAATCCAGCAGGTAGGCTTTCCCCCCTGGTGCCCCCCACCCCACCCCCAAGTCTGAGTATAGTGACTGCATTGAATCATTGACGGCATGGGCCAGCAGATATTGCCCATGCCGAGGACACCCTGAGAGGGTGGTGAAGAGAATTGGTTCTGCACCCGCAGCATGTGGTACACTGAGACCCACATGACTGTTTTGGGGGGAACCAGGAGGAGCTGCACCTAGGCGCTGTTCTGGAACTCCAGGACATGTCAAAGTCAGCGTGATGACATGCTGGGAGGGGAGCTTCAAGGTGGCGTGGCACTGATCGATCTGCTGTCCTCTGCGCTCCATGTGCTTGCGCCCTCCTTGCTATGGAAGGTTAGACCGTGTGGTGCCTAATGTGATGTAGGCACCATTTGACCAAGTGGGTCGGGGGAGGTGGGTGGGGGGGGGGGACAGGCTTGGCATCATTGTGTGAGTGCTCTGCAGCAGCGGGGTGAGGAGGCACTGGAGCCCTGACATGTCCCACTCTGGTTGGGGTGGGCCATGTGCGAAGAGAGTCCAGATACAAGTAGCACTAATCAATGCTATTCTCTCCTTTTCAGGAGAAGAATGCACATAATGCCACTGAGCGGGTGAGGACTGGCGAAGGGCTGGCCCAGGTGGCGATGCTTACCCAGTTCGAGCAGGAGGCCCTAGACCTGGAGAGGCGCCATGCGCCCAGGTTCACCGGTGTCAGTGAGGCTGGGATGCCACGGGCAGGTATGATTGCCCAGCACTGAGGTCGCCATAGTTCTCCCAACTGCCATTGCAGTGCTGAATGCTCAGTGATTGAAGTTTGCAACATGGCTTGATCGTTACTTATGGAAGGATGAGCGCATAATGATGTGTGGGACAGGGATGCACATTGACATTGTCTCCATGTTAACTGATCCAATGTCCTTGTGCTTCCTTTCAGCATCAGTGGAGCAGGGCCGGGAGGAGTAGTAGTAGAGGCCCCCTCTCACACCTGAGGGCCCTGAAGACTCTGACTCACCAGCGTCACACCATTTCTGCAAGGCAGGCACCAGCGCAGATTCTAGCACCTCGGTGGGAATTAGAATATCAGCTAGTGTCCCAGGGCACAGCGGTGAGGGCACTTCACAGTCACTGGAGGAGCTGGCGAAGACAGAGAGTGCCCATGGCGCTGGCAGTCGGAGGACTGCAGGGGACCAGACACATGCTCAGTTCGTAACTGATGCTGTGCCTCTGGAGTCGTCCGCGACACAGCAGATGCAGGAAATGCTGCCGGGTGTGTGGGAGCATCTGGTGGAGATACATGAGGCTATGCTTAGCTTGGTGTCCGTGGTGGAGGAGTCTATGTGGACCATCGCTGATGCAATGAGCCTCATGGCCGAGCGCCATGCGTCCTCCATGTGGTGACTATCATGGAGAGGCTCCTCCAGGAGACCCATCAGGGCTTCCTGGGGATGCGCTCGGACCATCAAACCCTCACATCGGCATTGATCCCAGCTGGTCAGCACCAGTGTGGGAGATGGTGTGGGCACCAAGTTTCCTAGCTCAGTGCCCATCCATCGACGGTGAGCAGGGAGGTCCAAACCGATCTCATGTCGGCGCAGTAGCTGCCTGTCATCTCTGCGGGCTCCTCTCAGGGCTCTCCGGATGAGGGAGGCAGCTCCTCCGCCCCTCTTCCACTGACCGTAGCATCTGGTGAGGCTGCGACAACTGGGGAGATGCCAGATGTGGAACTGGCAGCTCCCTCCCAGGCGGGGCCAGCATAGGTTCCATGGGCCAGAGGACGGTCGCCAAGGTAATAGAGGCCAACAGGACAGCACAGTCAGCAGGCTGTCTCAGATGCCAGCGAGGGGGCAGCACCAAGATGTAGCACCCGAAAGCGTAAACATAAGGCACCTTAGGCACACCATGGGTTTATCACTGGTGCTTTTGTGTTGGCCTGTAATGAGGTCTTCATGAGTTGGTGTAATGTTGAACATCTTTTTCATTTTGTTCTCTTAAGTTCCTGTTGTTATACCATTAAATTCAGACATGTCACCATGGCTGAAGGTGCCTCTTTTCTCCTGCAGGTGAACGGTTACCAATAATGTTATGAGTGATTTGTGGGACATTAAGGCCCTTAATTAATGTTCCTATCCAGACAGATTTTGCACTTAGGTTTCGAGTATGGAGCCTGCAGCACAGGCTTTTACTGGATGTCCATCTGTGGTGTGCTAGCTGAAGGTTAATTGGATTAAAGTCTCCCGGGTGCCCCTGCCTCCCTGGAGTATGCCCGGGTCAGCGTCTACCCCCTCAGCATTTCCCTGTGCGTGCTCATCCTCGGACTCACTGCTAGACTCATCGTGTGCAGCCATAGCCACTGCGTCTACATCTTCTTCGTTCACGGTGCCCCCCTTTCCAGCGCAAGATTATGGAGAGTGCAGCATGCTACCACTATCACCGAGACGTGATCTGTGGGTTACTGGAGTGCGCCCTCTGAACAGTCCAGGCATCAGAAGCGCATTTTGAGAAGACCGATGGTTCTCTCCACCACAGCCCTTGTGGAGGCGTGGCTCCTATTGTACTGCTGCTCAGCTTCTCTTCTTGGATGGCGGAGAGGCGTTATGAGCCACCTTCTGAGAGGATAGCCCTTGTCATCCATCAAGCCGGGCTGGAGCACTGAAGAGCCCTGGCACCTGGGAGTGCCTGAGGATGTAGGCGTCCTGGGAGCTGCCTGGGTGCCTTGCACAGACTTGTAGAATCAGCATCCTGTGATCACACACTATCTGCACGTTCATGGAGTGGAAGCCCTTCCTGTTGACAAAGGCACCAGGCTCACCTGCTGGCGCCTTGATGGTCACATGTGTACAGTCTATTGCACCCTGGACCATGGGGGAAGCCACCAATGGCCACAAAGCCTCTGGCTCACTGCGTCTGGCTTGCCTGGTCCTAACGGTAGAGGATGATGGTCAATGCATGCCTGAACAGAGCATCTGTAACCTGCTTGACACAAGTGTGGACAGTTGATTGGGAGACATTGCAAAGATTACCCACCAACCCCTGGAAGGAGACAGAGGCATAGAGGTTGAGGGCAGCTGTGACCTTCGGAGTCACTGGCATGGGGTGTCCACCCACACAGTTCACAGAGATCTCAGGCCCAATCATCTAACAGATATAGTTGACTGTCACCCTTGAGGCACTGCACCTCAGACATATTGAGGTAGCTGCTTTGCTGCTTGTATATCCTGGCAGCAGGATAGTGGCATCTTCTGCGGCCCTTCACCCCTTGTGCCTGCGCCTGACCTCCCAAAGGTGGCTCCCCTAGAGGCTGAATGTGCACCCCTGGCCTCCTCCCCTTCTAGCCCTCCCTTCCTCCTCAGAGGATGTGCCTCCAGTGTAGAGTTCAGATCCCATTCTCAGGCTAAGGGAAAGCTTCCTGAATCCTGCAGGCCCAGAAATGATTCTTCACTGCAAAGTGCTGACCTGAAGGTTGCGAGTCCAGTCAGAGCAGCTGGTATGCATTTTGAAGTATTGAAGTTGAAGCAGCTCACACAGGCAAGTATCAGTAACTTTGCAAATTAAATATTTGACAGAGTACACTCGCAACCCCACTGAGCCCTCTTATCCCACCCATGGATGAAGTTAATACAAATGTCTCCTACCCGCCTGCCAGTTGCACCTGTGCGACAACCCGAAGATTGAATGGGCGCCGAAAAATAGCCGTCAGTTGGTGCCTCAAGTATCTTAAGTGGCTCGTTAATTAATGGTGGGCGCACAACAGATGTCATCGCGTGCCTGCCCAACGAAATATTGTGATGACATACGGTGACATCAGGACGCTTGCCCAACGTCACCGCACATCATTTTACACATCGGCGTGTGGGTCACGTCCCCGCACACCAACGGGAAAATTCTGCCCTTAGCTTATCACAGTTCTTACACTGCTTTCCGTAGGCTGGACAACAACATGTTAAATGCACTGTTCTGCAGCAGCTGCAATTAGATGTTTTCATAGAAAACATCTGTGTTTCAGACTGTCTATTTGTTCTTTCCCAGGGGCTATTTCTGTTTAATTGCATCTAACTGTTTGACTATGTGCAGCTTATCATCTTCTGCCATGTGTTTAATCTGGCATTTCATTGTCTCTGCCGCTCTGCAGATATTTATTGCTTTCTCCAGCATGAGATCAACTTCTCTCAAAAGCCGTTCTCTCAGAGCGTCATTTGCGATTCCACAAATTATTCTATCTAGGATGAGTGATTCTTCAGGCTCTCCAAATTCATATGATTTAGCTTATTTTCTCAGCTCAGTTATGTACTGACTAATGTTGTCACTGCCTTGTGTGCACGTATACAATTTTGATATCATTCACACATGATGTTTTTCTTAGGGCTGCAGTAGGCTTCGAATTTTTCCATTATTTCTTTCAAGTCATTTCGTTTATCATCACTTTCAAATGTGAATGTGTTATAGACGTCTAGGGCAGCTTCTCCTGCTACGTGGCGAAAGATCAAAGCCTATACTTGAGGGTCTTTTTTATCACTGCCCGTCGCTGTGAGGTCCAGCTTGAATCGCTGCCGGAATCTCCTCCAGTTTTTGACGAGATTTCCTTCCAAACTGAGCTCTGTCGGTGGTTCCAGAATCTCCATTGTTGTATTTAGTTTACTTCTGACACCATGGCATGTTTTTTGTTTCAATGATGCACACAGGCAGTCAACATTGTAGCTGAGCTAACTTTATTGATAACACACTTTCCTAACATAAACACATATCTCTGCAGTAACTGAATTCTATCAAATCTGCCTCCAACATGTGCTATCTGACCTTCAATTCCTAGGTCAGGTGACCCCATATCTTATGCAGAGTACTGTTTAGTATCTAATACTGGAGTTCACTACCCCAATCAACTATTATCATGACACTCCTCAGGCTAAAATACCTTGCAACTCCAATCAATCCGCACTCTCCAGGTACTTACTCACACCTCAACTGAGCAGTCAATGCTCGCACTCATCCAAATGACATCTCACACCCATCCCACATGTCACCCTCTACAATTGGTGAAATTCCCTCCCCTCCTCACAAGGCATTTCTCACACTCATAACTCTCTGTTTTCTCTCCTTGCAAGAGGAGAAAGAGCACACAACTTCAGAGAGAGGCAGAGAACCCAGGGGGTGAGCCCTCCAGTGATAACCACCTTGATGACACTGGCACTGCATGTCCACTGTGAAGGATATCTTAGTCTAGGAGACTGCGAGTGGCAGTAAAACCTACCATGAAAGTCTGAGCCTCCTGAGACACTGGAGTTCACATGTGTCGAGAGAGCTGATCCTCTGCCTGTAGATTCAGCATTGGGGTTATCACCCCCTTCCAGCAGGATCTCTGTGTCCTTTGCCTGTATTCTGTCGAGAAGCTTGTGGTGGAGGAGAAGGCCTTGCTCCTGCTGCTCTTGGTGCTGCTGGTGCTGTTGGTGTTGCCAGTACTGCTCCTCTTGTTACTCAGCAGAGATCTAAGGTGGACCTGGATAAGTTGCTCCCAGGCTGCATTCAAGATTGACAAGAGGGAAGATCAGATCAAGGTGAGTAAATTCAAAGGCAAGTGAAAATGTCTTCTAAAAAGTTGGAAATTACCTACCAAGCAGGGAAATCTGACACCCTGAACAAGTTCTGTGAGCACAAGCTTCTTCCATAGGTAGTCCAGCAGCTCTGCAGTTTCACTGTTTAAAGCCTTTCCAGCCTGTCATTTTCATTGAAGAATAGCTCCTTGAGTGTTCTCGCTTTCATTCAGTCAGAATGCTGGATTAAATTCACAATTAATTGCTTATTTAAATATTGAAATTGCTTGCCCAACAGCCCCACAGGGATGTCCCACTTGCCTACAACCATGTCCAGGTTTAACCCAGAAGTGGGTGTGCTTATGCTGGGTTTCCAACCTGATGCCAATTTTGGGGCTTTAATTCCTCCAGCCACACCTGACCCTTTGGCATTTAGGACCGAGCAGCACCCCACTAGTAACGGCCTGCCAACTTGAAAATTACTTGTTTATTCCTACTCTCTTTATTCTGTCCTTTAATTAATCCTCTCTCTACACTGATATATTACTCCGCTCCTCATGAGCTCTTATCTTATGCAACAACCTTTCATGTGGCACCTTATCAAAGGCATGTTGAAAATCCAAATAGATCCACTTATCCTTTTATCTACGCTGTTAGTTACAACCTCAAAAATACTCTAACTGATTTGTCAAGTGCGATTTCTGTTTCCATGTTGACTTTATCTAATCGTGTTGTGTTTTTTTAAGTACACAGTTGCCTCTTCTTTAGTAATGGATTCCAGCATTTTTGTGATGACTGATGTCAGGCTAAGTGCCCTGTAGTTTCCTGTTTTTTCTCTCCCTACTTCTTTGAGTAACGGTTTTACATTTGCTACCTTTCAATCCACTGAGACCATTCCACAATCTAGGAAATTTTGAAAGATCACAAATTGTGAAAACATGATCTCTGCATGCATCTCTTTCAAAACCCAAGGATATAGGCAATTAGGTCCAATTAGGGCGGAATTTTACAGCCTCATCGTGGTGGGGACTGTGTCATAAAATTCAGTGAGCCATTCAAAGTCCATTGACTTTGGCGGGACCATAAAATTGCACCAGCTTAAAATTCCGCCCTTAATTACTAATATCATGTTTCTCCCTCTCACTAGATCCTTTGTTTCCCATGATTTGTGACATATTATGTGCTTTCTACTGTTTAAACAGGAACAAAATATTTATTTAATGTATCTGCCATTTCGTTATTACCCATTGTAATTTTTCCTGTCTCATCCTTTAATGGACCCACATATGCTTTCACTAATCTCTTCCTTATTTTCCTTGTACAACCTCTTAAAACATGTATTAAATATCGTTTGCTAATTTATTCTCATACTCTATTTTCTCCCTCCTTATCGGTTATTTGCTCATTCTTTGCTCATTTCTGAAACTCCCCCAATCCTTCAGTTTACTATTCTCATTCTTAACTTTATAAGCCTCTTAGTTTAATATAATGCAATCCATAATAGGTTTAGTTAGGATGGATCTCTTTTCTTAAGGAGGCTTTATGTAATGTAGAATCATTGAGAATTATGAAATGTTTCTTTAAATGTGCACCTTTGTTCATCTGCTTCCATACCTTTCAATATATTTTCCCGATTTACCTTAAGACCACACCCCCACCTCCCCGCCCCCCAACCCCACCCCAAAACTATCTATTTGACTTTATTTAAGTTCAATCCTCTTGTTTTGGATTTATGTACGTCACTTTAAAACTCAATGTGAGATTGTATCATATTATGATCTTCCTTTCTCAGAGGATCCCTTCCTATGCGATTACTAATTAAACTTGACTCATTTCACAAAACAGGATAGAAAAAACTTCTTCCCTGGTTGGCTCCACAATTTATTGTTCTAGGAAACTGAAACCAATGATTTCCATGAATTCGTCCTCCAAATTACTTTTGCTGATTTGATTTGTCCAGTGAAGATGAAGATGATAGCCCCAAAGATCATTGCATTGTCTTTGTTACAAGTTTCTCTTATTTTTTGATTAATATTCAGAAGTTAGAAGCCTCTTCAAAACCCATGGCTACTTTCATGCTTTGTGTTTCATTCTTTATTTTTTTTGTCCATTCATTCTATCATTTCATCACACAATAAAGAAAGAAGAACTTGAATTTAGAAAACACATTTTACAAACCCAGGATATCCTGAAGAATTCATAAATTATCAAAAATCTTTGAAATGTAGTCAATGCTATAATGACGAAACATGGCAGCCAATTTGTGAACAGCACAAACAGCATTGAAATGTGATAGGCTTTTTTTGGATTTTGGTTGAAGGAAGTATTGGCCAGGACACCATGGAAAACCCCCACACTCTTCTTCAAAATAGTGTCATGAGAACTTTTACACTCATCTGAGAGGGCAGATGGTGCATTAGTTTAATATTTCAACCGAATGATGGTATTTCTGACACTCTAGCACTCCATTAGCGCTGCATTGCAGTGCCAGTCAAGATTTTGTGCTCAAGACTATGAAGTGGGATTGAAACCTACTTAAGTCGCCTGACATAACAAATGAGAATGCTACCAACTGAGCCACAGCTGACACTCTGACACTCTGCATCATAACCCATTACAATGTCTTTCCATGTAACAGCCTGATCTCTATCTGTTCGTCTAGGTGCCTAAGAAGAAGGGATGGTTAACAAAATGCCTGTCCTGAGCTGAGCCCTGCGCAGCACCTTGCATCATCCCTGCCCCCTTACAGTGTTATGTGATCTGTACATGTATATTGACTCTTAAAACTATCAGCATCACCTTGTCAAATCAGTTGACTTAGCTTTGTTTCGGATAGCTTTCAGAAGACTTTAAGGCACAAGGCATTCAACCACTTTGCCCTTGCTGCACATAGACACATAGAAACTAGGAGCAGCAGCAGGCCATTCGGCCCTTCAAGCCTGTTCCAGCATTCAATATGATCATAGCTGATCCTCTATCTCAACGCCATATTCCCGCTTTCTCCCCATACCCCTTGATGCCCCTAATATCCAAAAAATTATCAATTTCTTTCTTGAATATACTCAGTGACCCGGCCTCCACAGCCTTCTGTGGTAGAGAATTCCACAGGTTGAAGAATTCCACAGTGAAGAAATTTTTCCTCACCTCAGTCTTAAATGGCCCACCCCGTATCCTGAGACCGTGGCCCCTGGTTCTAGGCTCCCCATCCAGGGGAAACATCCTCCCTGCATCTAGTCTGTCTAGCCTTGTTAGAATTTTATACGTTTCAATCAGACTCCCTCTCATTCTTCTAAACTCTAGTGAATACAGGCCCAGTCGAACCAATCTCTCTTCATACAACAGTTCTGACATCCCCGGGATCAGCCCAGTGAACCTTTGCTGCACTCCCTCTATGGCAAATATATCCTTTCTTAGATAGGGAGACCAAAGATGCACACAATGCTCCAGGTGTGGTCTCACCAAGGCCCTGTATAACTGCAGTAAGACATCCCTACTTCTGAACTCAAATTCTCTTGCAATGAAGGCCAACATACCATTTTCCTTCCTAACTGCTTGCTGCACCTGCCTGTTTACTTTCATTGACAAGGATGCCCAGATCATTTTGTACATCCATATTTTCCAATATATCACCATTTAAATAATACTCTGCCTTTCTTTTTCACAGCAAAGTGTATGACTTCACATTTATCCATGTTATACTGCATCTGCCATGTGTTGGCCCACACACACAACTTGTCTAAATCGCCCTGAAGCCTCCTTGCATCCTCCTCACAACTCACAACCCTGCCCAGTTTTGAATCATCAGCAAACTTGGAAATATTGCATTTAGTTCCCTCATCTAAATCATTTATATATATAATGAATAGCTGGGGCCCAGGCACTGATCCCTGCGGTAAAGCACTAGTTACCACCTGCCACCCGGAAGAAGACCCATTTATTCCCACTCTCTGTTTCCAGTCTGTCAACCAATTCTCAGTCCATGCCAGTATATTACCCCCAATCCCATGTACTTTAATTTTGCCCACTAGCCTCTTATATGGGACCTTATCAAAAGCCTTCTTGAAAGCCAAATACACCACATCCACTGGTTCTCCCTTATCTATTCGACTAGTTACATCTTCAAAAAACTCCAGTAGATTAGTTAAGCATGCTTTCCCTTTCATAAACCCATGTTGACTTTGTCTAATCCTATTAATGCTTTCCAAGTGTTCTGTACCACGGCCAGGATTTTCCCCTTGGCGATTTGAGGGCAGGGCCTGGTTGCCGAGGGGAAAATGACGTGGGATGACGTCGGGAGGAATCCCCGACATCACCCCGGTCCATTTAAATTTCTAGGAAGGCGGGTGGACAGTGAAATCAACCTTAAGGCTGGTGGGCAGGCCAGGAGCCCCAGCGGGCTCCAGATTATTCATGAAACTTCATCTACTGGCGGGATGAAGTTTCATGTCCGTTTTGTACAAAAATAATAAAGTTTATGTGTTCTTTATTAACATGTCCCATCTCGTGTGACATTGTCACATGAGGGGGACATGTTAATAATTTTTTAATGTTTCTATTTTTAAAGTTTTTACCACTGTCACCATTCTCCCTGAGACAGGACTTTGCCTCAGGGAGAAGTGCGCTCTTTCGCGCGCATGCACGGAAGAGTGCACTTTGACAGATGGGGAATCCCACCACCACCCCCCTCGCAGGAAGTGCATAACGCTTCCTGTCGGGGATGCTGCTTTGCGGGCCTTAATTGGCCTGCCCACTTAAAATGGTGTAGGGCCCCGTTACAGTGGCGGGGGTCGGCTGTCTGCCTGCTGCCAAGCTGGTGGGGCCCGTCTGTCATCCAAGGGCAAAATTCTGCCCCACATATTTTATAATAGACTCTAGCATTTTCCCCACTACTGATGTTAGGCTAACTGATCTGTAATTCTCTGCTTTTTCTCTCCCTCTTTTTTTAAATAGTGGGGTTATATTTGCCACCCTCCAATCTACAGAGCTGCTCCAGAGTGTACAGAATTTTGGAAGATGACCACCAATGCTTCCAATATTTCTAGAGCCACTTCCTTTAGTACTCTGGGATGTAGATTATCAGACCCTGTGGATTTTTAAGCCTTTAACCCCTTTAATTTCTCTAGCATCATTTTTTACTAACACTGATTTTCTTCAATTCCTCCTTTCACTGGACCCTTGGTTCCCTAACATTTCTGGGAAATTATTTGTGTTCCCTTTTGTGAAGACAGAACCAAAATATGTGTTCAATTCTTCTGCCATTCCTTTGTTTCCCATCATGATTCCCCCCATTTCTGACTGTAAGGGACCTACATTTGTCTTTGCTAAGCTTTTTCTCTTCAAATATTTATAGAAGCTTTTACAGTCAGCTTTTATGTTCCTCACAAGTTTACTTTCATACTCCATTTTCCCCTTCTTGATTTGCCTTTTTGTCCACTTTTGCAGAATTCCAAACTGCTCTCAATTCGCAAGCTTGCTGCTTTTTCTGGCAATTTTATATGTCTCCTCTTTGGATCTAATACTATGCCAAATTTATTTTGTAAGCTATGGTTGAGCCACCTTTCCTGTTTTATTTTTGTGCCAGAAAGGAATGAATAATTATTGTAATTCATGCATACATTCCTAAAATATTAGCCATTGCCTATCCACTGTCAACCCTTTTAGTAATGTTCCCCAATCCATCATTGCCAACTCGTGCCTCATACCTGCATAGTCCCCTTTATTTAGATTCAAGGCCCTAGTTTCGGATTCAAATTCTTCATTCTCCATCCTAATGAACAATTCTATCATTTTATGGTCACTCTTTCCCGAAGGATGCCACACAACAAGATTGTTAATTAATCCTTTCTCATTGCACAATATCCAGCCTAGGATAGCTTGCTTTCTGGTTGGTTCCTCAATGTATTGGTCTAAAAAATCCAGGAAATCCTCCTCCACAGTATTATTGCTAGTTTGGTTTGTCCAATCTTTATGTAGATTGAAGTCACCTATGATTACAGTTGTACCCTTATTGCATGCGTCTCTAATTTCTTGCTTAACGCCTTCCCTTACATCTCCCGTACTATTTGGGGGCCTTAATACAGCCCCAACCACGACTTCTGCCCCTTGGTGTTCTTATCTCCACCCAAACAAATTCCACATCATGATTTTCTGAGCCAATATCCTTCCTCACTATGGCATTGATTTCCTCCTTTACTAACAGGGCTACCCCACCTCCTTTCCCTATCTGTCTGTCCTTCCTAAATATTGAATACCCCTGGATTTTCAGTTGCCATCCTTGAATACCCTGCAGTCATGTCTCCATAATTGCATTTGAGTTGCATGAACCTTCTCTGACTGCTGCTAACACAATTATATCTCTTTTCTAATAAGGAGACCAAAACTGTAGATGGAACTCCATATGTAGTCTCAGCAAGACCCTGTACAGCTGCAGTAAAATTGCCCTACTTTAATATTCCATTCCCTTTGCAATAAACACCATCATTCCATTTGCCTCCCTAATCACTTGCTGTATCTGAATACTAACTTATGGTGACTCATGTACCAGGACACCCAGATCCCACTGTACCACTAAGCTCTGCAATCTCTCTCCACTTAAATGGTACACTGCTTTTCTATTCTTCCAGCCAAAGTGGATAAGTTCACATTTTGCAACATTATACTCCATCAGCCAAATTTTTTGCCCACTCATTTAACCTATCTTTGCCGGCCCTTAACCTCCTCTTGACAACATGCTTTCCTACCTATCTTGGCATCATAAGCAAATTTAGCTGCCATACATGTGGTCCCTTCATCCAAGTCATTGATATAGATTGTAAATAGTTCAGGACCCAGCACTGATCCCTATGCCACCCCACTAGTTATAGCTTGCCAACCCAAAAAAAGATCCATTTACCTCTACACTCTGCTTCCTGTTACCTAACCAATCCTTTATCCATGCTAATATGTTACCCCCTACACAATGTTCTCTTATCTTATGTAGTAATCTTTGATGTGATATTTTATCAAATGCCATGTACACCACATCTAAAGGTTCTTCTTTATCCACCTTGTTTGTTACTTCTTCAAAGAACTCTAATAACTTAGTTAAACATGATTTCCCTTTCACAAAACCACATTGATTCTGATTAGTCCCATTATGATCCTGCTATAACCTCCTTGATAATGGAGTTTAGCAATTTCCTTGTGACAGATGTTAGGCTAACTGGCCTATAGTTTCCTGCTTTCAGTTTCCCTCCTTTCTTGAATAAAGTTGCTATGTTTGCTGGGTCCCTTCCAGGAACTAAGGATTATTTCAGGATTATAACCAATACCTCCACTATCTCTGCAGCCACTTCTTGAAAGCCACAGTAATCAGGCCATCAGGTCCTTGGGACTTGTCAGCCTTCTGGTCTAATACTTTTCCCTGTACCTTTTCCCTGGTGATGGAAACTATCTTAAGTTCATCACTCCCCCTTTCATCTTTTGGTTTTCAAGTATATTTGGGATTTTTCTAAGTCTTCTACAGTGAAGACAGACAGAAAATACCTGTTCAATGCTTCCATCATTTCCTTGTTTTCCAATATTAATTATCCAGAACCATTCTCTGAAGAACCAATACAAGCTTTAATTACTTTCTCCTAATTAAATATTTGTAGAAATTCTTACTGTTTTTATATTTCTAGCTAGCTTTCTGTTGCACTCTAGTTTCTCCCTCTTTTCTTTTCAGCCATTCTTTGCTGGTTCTTAAAATCCGTCCAATTTTCTGACCTACCAAGAAACTTCACCATTGTGTACAGTATTTCTTTGAATTTGACACTATCCTTAACTTCCTCACTTAGCCACGGATGATGCATCCTTCTCAAAGAGTCTTTCTCACTGGGTAAATTTTTGCTGAGAGTTATGAAATATCTCCTTAAAAGTCTGCCAATGCCTTGCTACTGTCCTACCTTTCAACCTAGCTTCCCAGTTCACTTTAGCCAGCTCCGCCTTCATATCTTCATATTTACCTTTATTTAGATTTAAAACACTAGTCTTAGAGCCACAATTCTTATCTTCAAAACTGAATTTGAAATTTTATATTTTTATGATTACTATCACCTGGAGGCTCCTTATCCATGAGGTTATTGATTAATCCTGTCTCATTACACATTACCAGGTCTATAATAGCCTGCTTCATGGTTGGCGATAGAATTTACTGCTTTAACAAATGGTCCCGAATATATTCTATGAACTATTTTTCCAAACTACCTTTGCCAATCTGATTTGCCTAATCGGCATGTAGATTAAAGTCACCCATGATTATTGTGGTATCTTTCTTACAAGTCCCGTTTATTTTTCGTGTCCACCAGTTCTCACATACTGCAGCCACAACATATCACCTGCCATGCCATCTCTATTGTGCGTAAATTAATTTATTCTTCTTAATGAATGTATAATTAATGAACCCTACTACTGATAATAAGTTTTACCACTGCTAGTAAAATGTACTAATAAAACCTGATGATTATTAATAAATTATCTGGGTTTCAGAAGATAAGTGAAAAAAATACCACAAAGATACTGTCTACTATAAACCTACCTTCACTGGTACATGCTGGGTTTCCAACTGCATGCACTATAGGATTGACTTTATTGGCAATCTCATAAATAGGGCCTGAGCCATTTGCTCACCATGCAAGCTTGACACCGAAATAGGGCACATCAAAGCTATACTGCAGGATAATGGCTACACAGTTGTTCAATCATTGCTCAATGTGTATCACACATACTCAAGAATGGGCCTAAGGCTGCCACTTTTGGACCTGAAAAGTGTCCAGTCTACCTCAGATTACCCTGGAAAGGTAAGGTATCTCAAAAATTGATCAACAGGTGAAGCTAGCCTTTTCACACTGCTACTATGCAGCAGCAACATGAGTAGTATTTTCCACTAACAGGATGCTGCTATCAAGCCAAAAATATTCCGCCTATCGCAAAAATGGGTAATGTGGTATATGAATTTCAGTGCTGGTGCAATGCCAGATACATAGGCCATAAGTCCCAATGATTGGTGACTTATATCATACAACACACCCCTTTGGCTGTTTGAAATAGACAGTGTAATGACCGTACTCAACCAGCCCGTACTTGCAAAATTCAGAACATAATGTCTAAAGTTAGATGTGATTTTGTGATTGGACAGTACTTGCTTAAAAGTTCCAAATGTGCTGAGGGATGGGGAAGAATTTCTGCACAGTTTGTCAAGAATACAGTCACACCCCAGAGGGAAACACAGAATCAGATAAAGGGAGGATGTGGCTGATGGGGACCTGGGGAGTAGGGATTTAGGAGAGGTTGAGAAGGAGGTACCACAAACACTGGTCCTGACCAACAGGTGTGATGTGTGTTCAAGGGGAAATATTGCAGGGAGGGCGACCACAAGATATACCAATGCACAGTAACTCAGAAAGGTGTCTAAGCTGGGGTAGAAATGTGGTTGTTAAAAGGAACTCTCCAATTAGGGTGATAGGTAGTACTCTCTGCAACTGAGAACTAGAATCCCGAAGGGTGTTCTGTCTACCTGGTGGCAGGATAAGTGACATCTTACGGCAGCTGGAGAGAGACTTAGAAAGGGAGGCAGTAAATCCAGTTGCTGTGGTCCATGTTGGAACAAATGACGTAGTTAGGAGCAGGGAGAAGGTCCTGTTAAAAGAATGTTAGGAGTTAGGCTCTGAATTAAAAAGCAAGGCCTCAAGGATAATAATCTCTGGATTATTGTTTGAGGCATGTAAAATTTGACATAGGAGTGGGCAGGTCAGGAGAATTAAACCATGGCTAAAAGGCTGGTGTGGGAAAGGGGCGTTCCTTTTCCTGGGACATCAGCACTAGTTTTGGGACTGGAAGATGTGGGATAGGCTCCACCTAAACCATGTCCCAGTGGAAAGAGTAAATAGGGAGATGACAAAGGCTTTAAATCAGCAATATAGGGGGTGGATTTAAATCTCTAAAAAGGAAAACTTTAAGTAGTTTCCATTCTGGGGCAGAGTTGATGAGTTGCATTGCTTTAAGTATTATCATACACTGTTGTTAAGATTTACTTACACTTTTAGTTGCTAGATTAAACTTTGTGTGATGAGTTTAATGGGTTACATTTATACATATTTTTATTGTTCTATCATTCTAATGTCAGTGGAAGGAAGGTAATTTTCACCATTAGAGTGGCAAGCCGGAAGAGTGAATCCCCACCAGATTATCATTTCAATCGATACCAGTGGAACGAAACAAAAATGGGCAGATTGTACAAGAGTCAGTTTATTCAAGGGACCAGGAATACAAGGGGAAGGGTTATCCAAGGACCAGGTCATACAAGGGGTAGTTTATATGAGGGGCAGGTTATACAAGGAGCATCCGATGCACCCAGTCAGGTTACCACTCTGGAGACTTGGATGATAATGACCCCTGTCTACCTCAGAGTGTGAAGAAGGAATACACCACAGATTTCAACTTGAAACACAGTAAACTCGCATGAAGAGAGAAATTAGATACTGTGCAGTGGGCAAGGTTCTCCATTAGGGAGTGCAAAGATAGAAAATTGGTTTTGACTATCTCAGCATTTCGCATCACCTCATGTCACTGTCATTATGCTGAGCATGATACGGTGCTGCGCAACTAATGCCCATTAAATGTGTCTAATGTGCACTCTGTTGTAGGTCCATCTGAAAAAGATATTTCTGTAAGCTTCAGTTGCTTTTGACATCTAACAGCACAGTCGCCAATGTGGAGCCAGACCCTATGGTGGATTATCATATTCAGCAGTTCTGCCAGCTACGGAAATACAGATCACAGAATGACAGAAACGTTACAGTGCAGAAGTAGGTCATTCAGCCCGTAGTACCTGCACCAGCTCTCCAAATGCGCAATTCACCTAGTGCCGCCCTCCCGCCTTCTCCCTTTAACTCGACACATTCTTTCTTTTCAGCTAACCGTCTAATTCCCTTTTGAATGCCTCAACTGAACATGACTCCACGACACTCTCAGACCCCAACCACTTGCTGCGTGAAAAAAGATTTTCCTCATATCGCTTTTGCTTCTTTTGCCAATTACTTCAAATCTGTGCACTCTTGTTCTTGATCCTTTCATGAGTAGGAACAGCTTCTCCCTATCTATTTTGCCCATACACCTCATAATGTTGAATGCCTCTATCAAATCTCTTTTCAGCCTTCCCTTCTCCAAATTCTCTAACCTATCTTCATAACTGAAGTTCCTCATCCATGGAACCATTCTCATGAATCTTTTCTGCACTCCCTCCAATCCCTTCACATCCTTCCTGAAGTGTGGTGCCCAGAACTGGACACAATACTCCAGTTGAGGCTAAACTAATGGTTTAAACAAGTTCCTTGTTCTTGCAATCCATATCCCTATTTATTAAGGTCTAGGATACTGTATGCTTTATTAACCATACGCTCAACCTGTCCTGCTACCTTCAATGACTTATGCACATATACCCAGATCCCTATGCTCCTGCTTCCTCTTGAGAATTGTATCCTTTGTCTGTCCACTTCATCAACTTGTTAGTGTCCTATTGAAGTCCTACATTATCCTCCTCACAGTTCACAATGCTTCCAAGTTTAATATAATCTGCAAATTTAGAAATTGTGCCCTGTACACCAAGTTCTAGGTCATAATATATATCAGAAAGAAAGAGGGTCCCAATATTGACCCTTGGGGATCTCCACTACAAACCTTCTTCCAGCACAAAAAACATCCATTAACCACTACTCTGTGTTTGCTGTCACTCAGCCAATTTCATATTCATGTTGCTACTTTCCCTTTTACTCCATGAGCTATAACTTTGCTCACAACTCTGTTGAGCGGCACTGTATCAATTGCCTTTTGGAAGTCCATGTGCACCATATCAACAGCATTGCCCTCATCAACCCTCTCTGTTACTTCTTCAAAACAACTCCAGCAAGTTAAACATGATTTCCCCTGAATAAACCCATGCTGGCTTTCCTTAATTAACTTGCCTTTATCCATGTGACTATTGATTATTGTTTCTAGAAGTTTCCCCACCACCAAAGTTAAACTGACTGGCCTGTAATTGCTGGGAATCTGGGTTTGGTAGAATCATCTATGGAATCAATGTTTTTAATATTAAATTGTGCACGAAACATGAAGTACAAACCTTGTAATTATGCTGTGTGGGAAGAGGGAAACACTTATTCATTTACAGCAGACAAAGCAAACTATTAAGGGAACATCGCATTATACCTGAGGATTAATAAGGCTTTAAAATGATGTTGGTTTGAGTATGAGATGAATCACGGTTATGCTAATATTATTTATAAAACATGCGTCAGCTAACATTTATATCATTTGCTAGGCTTAGCAGCAGCCTCTGACATTGAGACTGTTGATGCTTCAGTAATTGGGCTTTCTCAGGTTGTGAGAACTATTTCGTTCCCCGCTTTGCTACATGATTAGCTTGTGTTTGTTATTGTGCTGTAATTGAGCTCTAGCAAACCTTTTTTGGTCATTAATTTGCGTCCAACGTTTGGCTGCATTTGCTGGTATTTTTATACATTGGCTTTATGGTAATAGTGGCCTTTTGATGGTTCGCTGTTTTTACTGATGTTGCTTCAGAGATAAACTGTTATAAGGGTGTTTGTGGTTACAGAACATGTCTGTTCAGGAAGTCTTTGTAGTCTTCTGTATGTTAACAAGCAATCTTTATTAACTGCTTGTAACTACATATCTATACATAAAGGGAGCTATCTCCATGGCCTGAATTTTACCCATGGGGTGTGAAATCGGCGGGACCGGAAGCGGATGTAAAACCCACTCCCGGCTGAGATCGCGCTGTGAGTCCGATATTACACTGGGTGGGCAATTAAGGCTCACCCAGCGCGAAACACGACTGCCGTTTGGCTTTTCCGTGCGCAGGGGTAGGAACGCATCGGGCACCTTTGGACCTGGCAGGTGGCAAAAAGCTCCCTGAAGGCTGCCAGGACTCGTGAGAGAGGCTGAGGGAGATGTTTTAAAGCTATCCATGAAATGTCCTGGTGTGCAGTTCAGGCCTCAGCGTCTGGTGGGCGTGGAAGGGAGGGCAAATCGGGTGGGCACTCTGCCCCGCCCCTGTTTCTCAGGCAAGTGCCTGGGAGCGCTGGTCAAGGAGGTCAGTGCCAGGCGGCATATCGTAATGCCCAGGGATGTCAAGAGAAGGCTGCCCCACTTGTCCAAGAAGGCTTCGGCAGGGGCTGCCGTCCAGGTCATTGGGCACAACATGGTGTGCCACACGTGGCTTCAGTGCCGCAAAAGGTTCAATGATCTTCTGCGGTCAGCAAGGGCAAGTGTAGAGGTGGCAAGGACCTGTGCGGAGAACTTTGGTTCAGTGTCTATTGCTCAGCACATTCAGGGGTCCAAGAGTGTGTATGCCAACTAGCACTGAGATCTGCCCTGCCAGGACTGAGAAGTTGGCACGATGGCCTCAGTGCATGGCAGGATGAGATGTCCCATAGTGACTTGGCCTGCCTAATGCCTGGGTGGGCTGGTAGGTGGGGGGAGAGGTGGGGGGTAACCAGGAAGGGACCTTCAGGGAGACGAAGCAATAATGAGGCTTTCTATTTTTCCCTGTCAGGAGAAGAGCAGTCATATCCCTGCGGAGCGCCGCAGAACGGATGGAGGAGTGCCAAATCTGTGCAACCTCACAACGCACGAAAGTGATGCACTGGAGCTGGAATGCTACCGGCCGGTTTGTTCCTCCAGTTGGGGGGTCCCGGATAAAGGTAAGAGTGCAGTTGACAGATGTAGTCGGTTCTAGAAACATAATGGGTTCCTCTCATCAGAAACTGTTGTAGCCAGGAGCCCTTAGAAGCTTCAGTGTAGATGGCACCATGCAGCAGGTCTACACTATCCCCTCAATGCATAGTGACTACGATGATTGAATGTACTGATCTTTTGCCTTCCTCCCACAGATGCGCTATCCGCAGGAGCTGCCGCAACCCCAAAAAGCCCCCATTGAGCTCCGAGGAAGACATCACACCTGCACCAGCATCACATCGTCTCTCTGGACCAGGCACCAGCGCAGATACTCACACGTCGGTGTGCATTAGTTCTATGGCTTCACAAGTAATGCACAGTGGTGAGGGCACATCACACTCACATCAGGAGCTGGCAGAGGCAGAGAGGTCCCAGGGAGCTGACAGTGGGAGCACAGCTGGACACCAGGACCATGTTGCGTCCGAGGCAGATGGCGAGCTTCTGGAGTCATTCATCTGGCGGCAATGTTGGATATCCAGTGGGATGCGCGAGGAGATCTGGTGGAGATCCATGAGGGTCTGTGTGCCATGGCTTCCAACATTGAGGGGTCCATGCAAAGCATGAGTTCTGCATTGACCCTTGACACCAGGTGCACCTTCCTCCTCCATTGAGAGAGTGGCGACTCTCATGGAGAGGCAGCTTCAGGAGCAGGCTCGGGTTCCTGAGGTTGCACTCGGACCTGCAAGCCCTCACACAGGCAATGACCTCAGGAGGTCGCTGCCAGTGTGAGAGATGGATAAGTCTCGCTGCTGAGTGCCGTCCATCGATGGTGTGCATGGAGGTGCAAACACACCTCAAACTGGAGGAAAAGCTGCCTGTCGTTTGTGTGGGCTTCACTCAGGGTGCTTCAGAAGACAGCACCATCTCCTCCACCCGTCTGCCAGTGGCCGCTGCACCTAATGATGCCGCGACAACTGAGGAGTGCCCAGTCATAGGGCTGGAGCCAGCCTCCCAGGCGGAACCTGCTCAGGTTCCAGCGGCCAGAGGACGACCGACAAGGTCATCAGGGCCACCAGGACTGCAGAGTTAGCAGACTGTCTCCAACACCACTCTCAGTGAGGGGTGGGGGCACCAAGACACAGCATCCACAGATGTAAGTTGAAGGCACCTTGAGAACAACAGGGGCGTATCACTGGTGATATTATTTGCAATAGTTATTTTGTGTTGAGGATGGACACTTTGTTTGTTCTTTGTTGGTTCATGTGAAGTAACATAACTATTTATTTGACTTAAATGGGTTGAGTTGGCTGGATAGTTTGAATAGGTGCCAGATACAGCACAGGTTTGTAAAAGTGTGGCATTGTGTGGTGCTGGCGTACTGGGGTGGGTTCTCATTTATTGATTGTTAGCAAAGGAGACAGTGCCATTGGCTTGACGAGACATCGATGCCTTGGATGCCTAGCAGGAGGTTCACTGCATCAAAGCATCCCTGGTGTCCTTGCCTCTATGAGGGTTCCTCTCCTCTGCTTCAAAGCCCTCACTCTGAGCCTCCCCAGGCTCTTCCTCTGAGCCATCACTTGAGTCATCCTCCCTGGCCTGTGGAGCTGCCTTGCTTTCCTCAGCCTCGAGTGGTGCCCCCTTGACAGAGCCAAGTTGTGCAGGGCGCATCATGTGACCACTATGAGGGAGATATGCTCTGGAGGATACTGCAACGCTCCCCCTGACCGGTCTAGGCATCTGAAGCACATCTTCAGCGGCTGAATGGTCCTCTCCACCACCGCCTTTGTGGGGGCATGACTCAGCCTCACTTTTTGGGTGACAGAGTGGGCTCATCAGCCACCTCTTCAAGGGATAGCCCTTGTCACCCAGGAACCATCCATCCACTCGTGCAGGAGCCACGAACAGCCTTGGTACCTGTGAATGCCATGAGATGTAAGTATTGTGCAAATTCGCATGGTAACGGGCACAAACTTAGAGAATCTGTGTCCTGTTGTCACAGATGATCCGAACATTCATTGAGTAGATCCCCTTTCTGTTTACGAGAGCTCTCGGCTCACCTGCTGGTGCCTTGATGGCCACATGAGGATAATCTATTACACCTTGGACGTGGGAAAACCCAGCCATCACAGCGAAGCCTCGTGCTCTCTCTGCCTGGCTCACCTCGTCTGCCTAAAAGTGGATGAATGTGCTGACGTGTCTAAAGAGAGCAACAGTGAGCTTGACACGACTGTGTGCAGCTGATTGAGAAATGCTGCACAGATCCCCCACTGAGTTCTGAAAAGATCCGGAGGCATAGAAGTTGAGGGCCACTGTGACCTTCAAAGCCACCGGCATGGGGCATCTGTCCACACAGTTAGGGGCAATTTCGGACCTATCATGTGTCATATTGCTGTCACTGCGTCCCTGGAGAGGGGGAGCCTCCTGTGGCACTGTACCTTGGAAATTTGGAGGTAGTTGGAGCACTACCTGAACACTCTATCTGCTGGTTGGTGATGTCCTCAGCATTCCCTCCCGCCTTGGCCTCCCTAAAGGTCTTGCACCAACTGAGCCAGTGCTACTCCTCTTAAAGGCCTGTCCTAGGATGCTGCTCATGCTCACCTGACTCCTCTCCCTCCTGCCCCTCTCTATTTTACGTTCGTTCAGGTCGAATGCGCGCCCATGCCTAGATCTTAACATGTCTGCTCATTATCACACTGACCCTAGATCTGGGTCATGTGGCTTCTTACGTCACAGTATGGGCGGTACTGTACTCAGTCCCACCTTAACCCTGTATGTACCAGACCCTTATACTACATAGACCATGTATATTTTATTACTTTTTGGTCTGTACAAGCAATACATAAAGTTCCACCTTACTAAAACAATGTGGAATTAAAACAGAAAGTGCTGGAAATATCGAGAGGTCTGGCAGCATCTGTGGAGAGAGAAACAGGGTTCATGTTCTGAGTTGAATATGACTCTTCCTCCAAGCTGTGTGGCCAACAATGTGCTCTTTCAACAATGTGGGGTCCGGCCTAGGAGTTTGCGAACCCTTGGTTCATGTACTCCTGATAAGCCTCCTCCCTCTCAATTGCTTTCTCCCACTTCACTTTCAATTGCCATTGCCCTCCCAGCCCAATCGTTTTCTGGGATCTTCTCAGATCTATCTAAGGGTTGTCAGTGGCCAGTATCTCAGCAGCCCAAAATGGAAACCCCCTTCTCCCAACCTTGAAGCCCAATATCAGGTGTGCCCTGGACCTACCTGTCCCAACTCAGGGATTGTTCCCAACGACCAGGTTCTACGTAGCAGTTGCTAGGCCCTCTATCTCTGAAAGCTCAAGATGAGAATTGCAGACGTGTGCCCACTGGGCCCATCCTGATTTTGATAATGTAATTCTGTAACTTTGTATGTTAATGCATGGGAAACCTGCTCTGCTGCATTTCTACATAAGAAGCATCCCCTCCAGAGTTCACAAAGGCAATTTAAAAAAAAATTCATTCACCAAATGGTGCCGGCATTTATTGCCCATCCTGAATTGTCCTTGTTCAGAGGGCATTTACAAGTCAACCACATTGCTGTGGGTTTGAAGTCACATGTACACCAGACCAGGTAAGGACAGCAGGGCAGAAGACAGCAGGTTTCATTTCCCAAAGGACATCAGTGAACCAGATGGGTTGTTACAACTATCAGTTAGACTTTTTAATTCCAGATTTTTATTGAATTCAATTTCCATCATGGTCATGGCAATATTTGAACCCAGATCCCCAGAGAATTACCCTGGATTACTAGTCCAGTGACATTACTACTATGCCATCACCTCCATAAGACATCTCCATAAGGCAGCTAGGAGCCAATTTTAACTCTCCAAAATTGGCCTTAATGACTGAGTAGTGACCTCAAAATGGGTTCCATAGACTCTTCAAGTATAAGACAATTCTAGGGTTCAAATTGGGAATGTTTGCCACACATTAGGAAGCTGAGTTCCATTTCAGGACAGAATTGATTAGAATGAGAGAATAGAAGTTGTCTGTCACATCTCAGGCTGAATAAATAACACTCAAAGTCACAGATTTAACTTCAAGAACAACATCATTTAATTTTCCATGCTGACCAACTCCCCCATCTGACCTTCAACCCCCAGGTGAGGTTACCCCATTTGTAGTACAGATTGAACCTCACAGTATCTTATCTAAATCTGTATAGTACCTAACACTCAAGTCTACGCACACAATCAGTTATCATCATGACATCCCTCCCTTATTAGACCAAAAACATGTCCATGATTTTTCTGCTTGGTGTATGTAGATTAAGCTCCATCCCTTACTAAACATACTGCAATGATTCAATGCTCCTCAAAGATTCAATCCAAATGGATTCTCGTGTACTTACACACGTCATAAAACAGGAACTTCAAAATCACAAGAGCGGTGTTTGGCATGCACCCTTTTTGTTTCCAATATAATCACAACACATAAAACATCACATCTAGTCACATGCTTTATGTCAAGATTTGCTGTTTTTCAGCTCAAAATCACGTTGTTTTAAATCACAAATCATTGCTCCAGACTGATTTCCAATTTGTATTCTGTCACTAAATCACACAAAATTTTCACCTCGCATTGGTGGTCTTCGCTTGCGCAACGGTCTGCCTGCGGGCTCAGGAACTCTGGTCATCATGTCAGGGTTAAGAAGTGTTGTCGTTCCCTCTGGGACGGAGATGAAGACCCACCTTCACATTAAGGATCAACTCTGGTTCAATAAAGAATGCAGGAGGGCATGCCAGGAGCAGCACCAGGCATACCAAAAAATGAAGCTACACGCAGGGCTACTTGCATACCAAACAGCAAAAGCAGCATGCGATAGACAGGGCTAAGCAATCTCACAAACAATGGATCAGATCTAAACTCTGCAGTCCTATCACATCCAGCCATGGATAGTGGTGGACAATTAAACAACAAACTGGAGGAGGAGGTTCCAGAAATATAACCATCCTCAATGATGGGGGAACCCAGCACATCAGTGCAAAAGACAATGATGAAGCATTTGCAACAATCTTCAGCCAGAAGTGTCGAGTGGATGATCCATCTTGGCCTTCTCTGGAGGTCCCCCGCAACCAGTCTTCAGCCAATTCAATTTAATCCATGTGATATCAAGGTATAGCTGAAGGCACTGGATACTGCAAAAGCTATGAGCCCTGAGAGTACTCTGACAATAGTACTGAAGCCTTGTGCTCCAGAATTAGCTGCGCCACTAGCCAAGTTGTTCCAGTACAACTACAACACTGGCAATGTGGAAGATTGCCCAGATATGTCCTGTACACAAGAAGCAGGATAAATCCAACCTGGCCATTTATCGCCCCATCAGCCTACTCTTGATCGTCATTAAAGTGATGGGAGGTGTCATCGACAGTGCCATCAAGCGGCACTTGCTTAGCAATAACCTGCTCACTGATGCTCAGTTTGGGTTTTGCCAGGGTCACTCAGCTCCTGACCTCATTACAGCCTTGGTCCAAACATGGGCGAAAGAGCTGAACTCAAGAGGCGAGGTGAGAGTGACTGCCCTTGACATTAAGCCAGCATTTGACTGAGTGTGGCATCAAGGGGCCCTAGCAAAACTGAAGTCAATGGGAATCAGGGGGAAAACTCTCCATAGGTTGGAGTCATACCCAGAACAAATGAAGTCGGTTGTGGGTTTTGGAGGTCAATCATCTCAGTTCCAGGACATCACTGCAGAACCTCCTCAGGGTAGTGTCCTTGGCCCAACCATATTCAGCTGCTTCATCAATGACCTTCCCTCCATCATAAGGTCAGAAGTGGGGATGTTCACTGATGATTGCACAATGTGTAGCAAGCACCATTCACAACTCCTCAGATACTGAAGCAGTGCAGGTCCATGTGGAGCAAAACCTGGACAACGTTCCGGCTGGGGCTGATAAGTGGCGAGTAACATGCATGCCACAAGTGCTAGGTAATGACCATCTCCAACAAGGGAGAATCCAACCATCTGCCCTTGACATTCAATGGCATTACCATCACTGAATCCCCCACTATCAACATTCTGGGGGTCACCATTGACCAGAAACTGAACTGGGCTAACCATATAAATACTGTGGCTGGGATTTTCCGGGCTGCTGGTGTCAGGCGTGTTCAGTGGTGTGAGTGGACAATATGGCGAGAAGGCCAAAAATCACGGCATAGTGAAAACAGTTTGCAATCGGCCGGGCTCTCCATCATCGGATGACGGGAAACTCATTGTAAGACCATAAGACACAGGAACAGAAGCAGGCCATTCAGCCCATCAAGTCTACTCCGCCATTCAGTGGCTGATCTGATAATCCTCAACTCCACTTTCCTGCCTTTCCCCCATAACCCTTGATTCCCTTAAAAATCTGTCTACCTCAGCCTTGAATATACTTAACGACCCAGCCTCTACAGCCCTCTTTGGGATATAATTCCATAGATTCACTACCCTCTGAAAGGAGAAATTTCTCTTAATTTCTGCCTTAAATGGGTGACCCCTCACTCTGAGATTATGCCCTCTGGTCCTAGGCTCTCCCACAAGGGGAAACAACCTCTGCGCATCAACCCTGTCAAGCCCCCTAAGAATCTTATATGTTTCAATAAGGTTGCCTTTCATTCTTCTAAACTCCAATGAGACCCAACCTACTCAGCCTCTCCTCATAAGAAAATCCCCCCATACCCGGGATCAACCTAGTGAACTTTCTCCGGGTTGCCTCAAATACTAGTATATCTTTCCTTAGATAAGGGGGCCAAAACTGTTCACGGTATTCTAGGTGTGATCTAACTAGTGCCTTGTATAGTTTTAGCAAGACTCCCCTATTTTTATGCTCTATTCCATTTGAAATAAAGGCCAGCATTTCATTTGCCTTCCCTATTACTTGCTGAACTTGTATGCTAGATTTTGTGATTCATGCATGAGAGCCCCCAAATCCCTCTGTGCTGCAGCTTTCTGCAGCCTTTCTCCATTTAAATAATATTCAGCTTCTCTATTCTTCCTGCCAAAGCACATAACCTCACATTTTCTCACATTATATTCCATCTGCCAAGTTTTTGCCCACTCACTTAACCTGTCCATATCCCTTTCTAGGCTCTTAGTGCCATCCTCACCATTTGCCTTCCCACCTATTTTTGTATCATCCGCAAACTTGGTGATAGTTCATTCACTTCCCTGATCTAAGTCATTAATATATATTGTAATTAATTGTGCCCCAGCGCTGATCCCTGTGGCACTCCACTAGTTACAGGTTGTCATGAGATTACTACCTTTGAGGTTCTATTTTTTAATTTAGCTCCTAACTGTTCAAATTCTTTCAGCAGAACCTCCTTTCTAATCCCATCAATGTCATTTGTAACAATGTGGAGGATGACAACTGGATCCCTCCCCGCCCACTCCAAGTTCCTCTCCAGCCCTGAGGAGATGTCCTTAGCCCTGGCATTGGGCAGGCAACACAGCCTTTGGGACTCACGTTCACGGCTGCAGAGAACAGTACCTATCCACCTAATTATATTGTCCCCTACCACTACTATGTTCCTATTTCCTACCCCCACTTGAATGTCTCTCTGTGCCACGGTGCAGTGGTCAGTTCGCTCATCCTCCCTGCAGTCCCCGCTCTCGTCCATACAGTTTGCAAGAATCTTGTAACTGCTGGATAATTGCAGGGGCCAAGGTTCCTCGAAAGTCCCCATACCTGCCTCACCTGCAGTCACACCCTCCTGTCCTTGATCACAGGCCAAATTTGAATTACCTAATCTGGGGGGTGTGACTGCCTCCCGGAGCAAAGCGTCCAGGTAACTTTCCCTCTCCCTGATGTGGCTGAATGAACCGCCTCAACCCGGATCCAAAGGTCCTCAAGCTGCAAATACCAACTACAGATGTGTTCACTCTGGATCACCTTGGCATCCAACAGACCCCACATGCTGCAGCAGCAACACATCACACATCCTGCCATTGCTATCGTATCTTATTTAATTTATTAATTGATTTTATTTGTAATCTATCAACCTATCATTATAAGGTCAGCCTGCCAGAGTCATCAGCACCCCCCACCTCCACCCCCCCGCCCCCCCACTGGATTGTCCGCCCACAGATATGTATAAGCTGTGCATTTGTCAGGCTGCGCTTTGCCTGGGACTTCATGGTTTGTTCACCTATGTTGCTTCAGTCAACAGCATCAGGCTTCACAGACAGCACCGCATCACTTTTCGGGAGGCTCACAGGTAGGTCTCTACCTATCAGATCAGCCATATGTGGGTTTTAAATGGCTTTTCAATGGTTGCAGTGCAAGGTCTTGCTTGGGGAAGAGGGAGAAGTGGCCTCACGCAAGGGAAATGGCTGCAGGACAAGAGCTGTACTGGGGAAGTAGGTTATCCCAGGGCGTGTGTGGAGGCCCATTTTGATCTATGCAAGTGTGTTGTTTTTACCCCCCCCCTACTACAGTGCAAATTTGGGATGATTCTGCCTCATGGCTACAAGAGCAGAACAGAGGCTTGGAATTCTGCGGAGAGTAACTCACTACCTGACTCCCAAATCCTGTCCACCATCACAAGGTATAAGTCAGGAGTGTGATGGAATAATCTCCACTTGCCTGGATGAGTGCAGCTCCAACAACACTCAAGAAGCTTGACAGCATCCAAAGCAGCCCACTTGATTGGCACCCCATCCACCACCATCAATATCTAGTCCCTCCATCACCAATGCAGTGGCAGTAATGTGCACCATCTAGAAGATGCACTGCAGCAACTTACCAAGGCTCCTTAGACAGCACCTTCCAAACCCATGACTGCTATCATCTAGAGGGACAAGGGCAGCAGATAGATGGGAACACCACCACCTGGAAGATCCCCTCCAAGTCATTCACCATCTTGACTTGGAAATATATCACCGTTCCTTCACTGTCGCTGGGTCAAAACCCTGGAACTCCCTTCCTAACAGCACTGTGGGTGTACCTACACCACATAGGCTGCAGTGGTTCAAGAAAGTGGCTCACCACCACCTTCTCAAGGGCAATCAGGGATGAGCAATGAAAATGCTGGCATCTCCAGTGACGCCCACATCCCATGATCAGCCAATGATCAGCCAATACTGATCTCAGTCTTTTGTTGTGGTCCTCTCTATTGGTTTCATTTGAGATATTGGCTTTTCCTGGGACCCCTTGCATCACCTTATGGATTTCATGTTGGTGAATCTCTGGTACTGGATTGATGCCAAATAGCAATCTCTTGTATCGGGAAAGTCCACAATGAAGCTCCAGCTGGTGGTAATTTGGAAAATACCTTGCTTCATGAAAACTCTTGAAAGACTTCATCCACAATGGGAATATGGTAATGTTTTCTCTCCACCGCTTCATCCACCTGTCACATATCAACACAGAGTCTGAAGTCACCATATGGTTTAGACACAACAAGGCTCACCCACATTGTTGGCCCTTCAACTGGCTCTATGATGTCTTAGTTGATCAGTTCCTTGATCTTTGCCTCAACTTTCCCTCTCAGACCAAAAGGAGTTCTGCGTACAGGCTGAGCGACAAGTCTCATGTTTTTTGTCAATGGTTAACCTCACTTGGCTGTTGTATAATTTCCCAATTCCTTGAAACACTGATCCAAACTGCCCCCTGAGCATCTCACAAGATTTCACAGAATTCACTTTCAATCCGATGTGTACCACCCCAGAGCTTGGGCAGTTGCTCTGCTCAGAAGAGGCTCACCATCCTCCTCAACCACTACAAATTCTGCCTCTACATTCCAATCCCCAGCCCTCACAACCACAAAGAAGCACCCAATGGTTTGAAGTGGGGTTTTAGATATGTATAGGGAACTAGTTGTCAGTGGGGTGGGGGCGGCAGGCAGCTGCTGCCCTGGCATCGGGTCTCGTACACAAGAAATCGAGGTGGGGGGCAGGGTAGGTGAGGGAAGTGGCCACGCAGTAGGGACACCTGTATAAACTGACCATTCCTCTGCAACTGAGACAGCTCAGGCACAGCCATATGATTAGGGTCGGGCTCCTAGACTGTCTGCCCACGCCACCGTGCCAGCAATGCGGAGGCACCAAAGTACTACCAAGCGCACCAGACCTTACCCAATCCCACCGCCCCCGCCCCCCTCTCCAGCAGCACAGACTGCGAGTCTGCAACCACGTTACTGGACCGCGGAGCAGTTGGTCTGCACTTGTTGTACAATCTCCTCTCCAACGCTGGCCGTGTAGCCGTCACTGCTGCAGGCACTTACAGTCACTTACAATCTCAGCACCCTAGTTAGGACCAGTCTCCCCCAAGTCGCAGGCCGACTGGGCAACCATGCAGCGCACTCATCTGTGGCCATCCGAGGGGTGGCCTGCACTCTCCGGGAAGCATTAAGGAGCGGTCATAGACGGCCAGGAAAGGTGTTAAGTTCACCTGTCTCTTTCATGCTGCAGGAGGACCACATCAGGAGCATGGATTCTGGTGACCTAGCTGTATGCCTGATGGCCTACAGAGACTATAGAAAACAGAGGAGAGAGTGACTGAGGCACCTGGCCACACAAAGGCAGGAGCAGAAAGCTCATGAAGAAGGGGCAGCAGGGGCTCCCACACACACTACCCAGGAGTGACAGCGAGCCGTGGCTGCTCAGCGCCTAGCAACACCCAGGGTCTATAGATGCCGCCAGCCATTCCTGCAGATGACTGAGAACCAGTGTCGCCGATGATTGTGCATGTCTAGAGACCTGGTGGCTCACATCTGCCACTTACTGCAGGGCTTGGCGCCAAGGGGACATGGAGGGCATCCACTGCCAATGGTTGTGAAAGTGACCATGGTGCTCAATTTCTATGCCAGTGGCTCCTTTCAGGGCTCCACAGGTGACCTCTGTGGGATTTCACAATCCGCCACCTACAAATGCACCCATGAGGTCATGGATGCCATCTTCTCCATGGCACACAACTTTGTGCATTTCGCCCGGGACCGGGACAGCCAGGATGCAAGGGCCATTGGATTCGCCCTGATCTCAGGATTCCCACAGGTGCAGGGAGCGATTGACTGCACTCATGTGGCGCTCAGGTCTCCATCACTACACTCAGTGGACTTCATCAACCACAAGGGCTTCCACTCACTGAACGTGCAGCTGGTATGCGACCACCAGAAACGCATCCTGCAGGTGTGCACATGGTTTCCAGGGAGTGTGCACGACACCTACATCCTCCATCAGTCACAGATCCTTCGAGTCTTCCAGGGTCCACAGAGGCTGCAGGATTGGCTCCTTGGGGACAAGGGCTACCCGCAGAAGCAATGGCTGATGACACCCGTGTGGTAGCCTCAGACTGCAGCAGAGCGACGCTATAATGAGGCTCATGCAGCAGCTCGCAACTTGTTGGAGCAGACCATTGGGATGCTGAATGTGAGGTTCCGGTGCCTGGGTGGTCTGGTGGAGGCCTGCAATATAGTCCACAGAGAGTGTCATGCATCATCGTCATCTGCTGCGCTCTTTAAAATCTGGTGCTGCAATGAGGAGATGAGCTGGTTGAGGAGGAGATGAAGGAGCTGCATGTCTCCTCCGATGAGGACGATGCCAATGGAGATGAGGCTGAGGTGGTCCTCAGAGGCGATGATGATAGGGATGAGGCCCTCGCACTGGCCAGATGAGGCAGGGGTACTCAGGAGGCCTTCATAGCTGCTAGATTTGTGGAGGATGATGACGACATGCAGAGAGGTGACCCCATAGATCCTCACGTATTTGTGAACATTTGACTCCAGTCTGGCTTATGGCAGCATGAATACCCTTTGTCAGAATGCTCCTGTCGTGGACAGGCGGTAGAGGCCCTAATAGTTGCTCAGTTGCTGGGGGATGATGACGACATGCAGTGAGGACATTCCATAATTCTTCACACAACCTCTGAGAATGTCGGACTGCTGTTTGGCCGAGGGAAGCTCACTTGCGCTCCGTGATCAGGGTCATATCGTAGAGGTGCAGCCGTGAAACTTTAGAGGCATCTGATGCCTTGTCCACCTTCAGCACCTGAACCCTTCAGAAGCTGGAGCACAGCATCATTGGTCACAAATGCTGAGGAAATGGGGGCCAGCCCCACCATAAAGGTGCTGAGAGCACACAGAGAAAATGAGAGAACTCTGTGATGCCTGCTCACTACATTCTAGCAGCAATGACCAGCACCGCCGAGGTGTAGGCATCAGTAATGTGCCCAGGGAGTGTGAGGCCGGACCATCACTGTGGTCTGAAGGCTGCACAAAGCACAGGGAAGAGGCCCTGGGCAGAGACACCTGCCTTTATCTTGTGCAGAAAGGTTTCACATCTGAGTAACAAGAACACTGCTCATCAGAACAAGGAGCCACAGGCAGGGAGACATTCATTGGAGTTTATTGACAATAGTGAACAGTATGTACAAGTGATCAACACCCGTGCCCAGACTGTGCAACTAATTCTCCTCAACTGTCCTAACCCTGCCGCAACGTCTTGGTGCTCCCCGGACATCCACAGTAGAGGTGGAGGCAGCCTGCTGACTGCGATGCTCTGTCTGTGATGACCTTGGTGGGCATCCTCTGGAGGGCCCTGGCCTGCTTTCGGGGTCATGCTGCGTGGCATCGACACCCTCTTTGGCTTGTGGAGCTGGAGCTGCTGGGGTCATAGGAAGAGGGGAGCCGGATTGACCGGACACTCTCGGAGTCACCAGAGTGGATGGGCCCGGAGTGTGCACCTGCTGATCCTCCTCCCTATGGGTGCCCAGGGGCCCCAGACTGACACCTTGAGGAGCAGGGATAGTTGGAGTGAGATTGAACTGCCCGGCACCCCTCTCACATACACACTTTTGGAGGCCAATTATGGCGTCAGTGATGGAGTTATGTCTGCACAGCTGCACAGGAGCGAAGTCCTGGACCAAGGTCTCCATGGCAGATGCCACCCTACCAGTGTTGACCTCGGTGTGTTCGCATGCTGACACTATCACCTCAGACTGAAGGTGGACAGACCCCTCCATCATGCCTTGCGATCTGATGAGAGCAGCGGACATCACTTCCTGATGTTCCCGAGCTTGCCTTTGCAGCTCCAGCAGCTGTGACATGGAGTCCAGAGGCTCATCATCTGACTCGGACTCAGCAATGTTTTGGCCTCCAGCAGTCCCCTGCATGCCAGTCACCTGGGGAGTCCCTGCCTCCGTCTGATGTGGATCAGACAGTACGATGTGCTTACCAGATTGTGATCCTGGGGCTACTCTAAAGCTAGGCCCCACCAAAGTGTGTGCCTGCACAGGTGGAGGGCATGGGTGAGCGCTGTGACGGGACTTCAAGATTCCTCTCCAGAGGTTTCTTTGGGGCTTGATTGGAGGCCTTGGGTTATGGACTCTGTTGGCTGTTTGGCAGATGTGCCTGCGAAAGCACGGAGAGATAATTAGTGCATGGCAGTGGCCTGTGAAAGAGGACACATCACTCACAGCATGGCTGCCTGATGGATGTTGCACTGCTGGATCCTCACTTGCGCCAACCTCACCGTCAGCACAGGACCTGTCCAATTCGTGGCTGGCCAGCTGGATGGCTCAATTTTCAAAGTCTGTGAGGACCTTGATTTTAGGAATTCTGCCACTGGTCTACGCCATGTCCCTCCTATTGTGTGCCAGCTTATCCTGCAAGAACAGAGATGGAGATAGAGTAAGCAAGACACCTGCCAGACCAGGTGATAAGCATGCCTGGCCTGTGTGGGTGGTGAGTGGTCCCACGGACGGAATGAGGACAATGACAGTGAGTGTGAGAGAGTGAGTTGTGATGTCCCTTGAACTGGCAGTGAGTGAGGGCCCTGTGGATGTGTGATGGGTTTGTGAGTGTGAGTTGAGAGTGATGGGAAGAGTGACTTATCCTGGCAGAACAGAGGAGATCATTCATCGTCTTGCGGCATTGGGCGGCTGTCCTCTTCTGAAGGGCGTTGGCGCTGACCACCGCTGACACCACCTCCCAAGCTGGATTAGCCACGTTGCAGCCCATCCTGTGGCCAGAGTGGGGGTGCAGGATATCCTGCTGGACCTCCACAGCACCCTGCAATCACTCGAGGGACCAGTCATTGAAGCGGGGGCTGCAATCTTTTTTTCTTTGCCGGCCATGTCTTCCCTGCAGCGGTGGTGAGCTGGAAGCAATGAGCGCTGTGCTTGTGGATGGACTTTAAACAATGTGCCCGGTGTGATGCAGTGGCGGGGTGATGGCCGGTGGGTGAATGAGAGCCCGCCCACCATTGGAACGGTCTGTTTCCCAGGAGTGCATAAATAATGAGGCAGGTTTGGGACGATACAGCATGAAAACCCGCCATCGCGGCTGGCAAGTAAAACGTCATTTTACCCGCCCGCTACTGCACTTAGTGCAAACCTGTTAGAATTCCGACCTTTGTCTTCAGTTCCTCTCACAGTGCTCTGTCGATGACATTACTGCCACTGCCTGAATCTACAATAATGCCCACTTCAACACCACCAACAATCACTAGAACTTCCTCATTGTTGCTCCGATTGACAGAAAATATATATCCATGATTGCTATTCATGTCCTCACTCTTTGCATCTTCCTCAACTCATCTCATCATTGTGCTACTTTCATCTCTGTTTCCTTTACATGCTTTGCCAGGATTCTATCTCTGCTCAGCTTTTCTTCTGCATTTCTTGGCAAAATGTTCTTTGCCCCACATTTTCTGCATATCTTTCCTTTTACAGGGCAGCGGGCACCTTTTCCATAATGTCGCAAATTGCATTTGCTGTTTACTTTTACATGTATCTGGAATTCTTTTTGTCACCCGGTTATCCTGAACTTTTGTCATGCCAATGGCAGTTGTGGGATCAAGTTTTATACCGTGAAATTGTCCATCCACGACTTCCAATGCAGCTGCTATTTTCAAAGTGTCATCTGATGTTAAGTCTTTCCAGCATTTTACGCCTCAACCCATCCGACTTTCAATGTTGGAACACCTGATCCATTATCTATTTATTCAACATAATTGCATCCATCTGCGTGGTAAAGTGAAGTGCCCTGTCCCTTTAAGAGAATGAAAGTGCACTGATCATGTGACAGCACTGACAAATCACTGTACAGCGTGGGCAACTGGGAACTGTAAGTCTAGTTCTGGAGGTTTCTGAGTGAGCACGTATGATCTGGTGCTCTGCCCTATGTTTCAATAAACCATCACTGTTTATTCTTGCAAGCCACTATTGATGAGAATATAAGAAGGCATGCAGTTAGAGTTCGGTTGGCCAACAAACTCATTTACCCAAGACATAAAAGTGGCGATGAGGATAAAGAACAAAAGAAAATAAATTTCAAGACGGGCGAACAAAGCATTGGAAAGAGCAACTGTGCTTGTATTGTAAAATAGGTGACTGCCAGCAATCAGAGCAGAAAGCAGTGCTGCAGTTTGAAATTAAAAAAACCCTGCAGAATCGTGATCATGGGGATCCTGCTAAAACCCGAAACGAGTGCGAAATACAGCAGGGAAAAGCCGACAGCTGCAGAGACAGAATTTTTAAAAATGCTTAAAGCAGCAATACATTTAAAAGGGTAAATACGTGAAAAATGGCTATGGGCTGAAAATTATAAGAGGCCCCAGAGAGAGGGCGACTCCGCATTAAGCCAAACACCTGAATTTTACCTGGAAAGCCTATCGGAAGTGCAGTCCCCTTGCAGTCACGATGCCGTAGTTCAGGCTTGTCAATGCATTCAACCCCATTTCAGATGACTGGTCTCAGTATGTTGAACGCCTGTCGTTCTTTTTTACCGCTAATGATATCACAGGAGAGGAGAAGAAGAGAGCGATTCTTTTGTCCTCATGCAGAAGCAAAATGTATGGACTGATCCGCAGCCTTACATCACCTAGTGCCCCAGACTCGGAGACTTTCGATGAGTTAATAAAAATCGTACAAAACCACCTGAGACCATAGTTCTCAGTTACTATGCAGCGCTTCAAGTTCAATTCAAGGAGCAGGCTTCTGGAGGAGATAATAGCTGAGTATGTGGCCGTTTTAACAATATTAACTGTGCATTGTAAATTTGGAACATCCATTAGTGATATGTTGAGAGACTGGCTGATATGTGGGATTGGAGATGATACTATCCAAAGGCGTTTGCTAGCCGAACCTAGTCTAGAATTCAATAAGGCATTTGGATTAGCTGCCGCGACGGACAGTGCTGTTAGAATCCTGAAATTATAAAAGATACACAAAATGGCGCCATCCTTCTGGTCGAGCGGGACAACCTGGCAACTGAAGGCCCAAAAACTTCGGACTCTGTGGAAAGGCGGGAAACGCTTTCTAGCTCCAGACCATTGAAAAACAATGGTGCTGCAATGAAAAGCAAAATGAAAGAGAGAAATACATCCAGGCCTCCAGTGAGCGAATGACAATTCAAACAAGTCGTCCTTTTTCTGCTACCACTATGGCCCCGAGGGGGCGAAGGCCGTTATTAGCCGAACTACATAGCGCTCACCTGGGCGCTAGGAGAATGAAGGTGCTTGCACGCAGCTATTTGTGGTGGCCAGGCATGGACTTGGATATCAAAACCCTGGTCAAAAGCTGTCCTCAATGCCAGCAGGTGCAAAAGTTTCCTCCCTTTCTCCATTGCACCCATGGGAATGGCTGAGGTTGTTGAACTGAGACGTTCAACACGTCCGAGAAAGTCTCCTGAGAGACTTGACCTGTAAATAGTTATTGTATAAATAGTTAATGTGTTTTAAGCTCCTTAGCTGTACTTTTAGTAAAGACGGATGGATGTGGTAAAGTGAGGTACCCTGTCCCTTTAAAAAATGTAAGTGTACTGATCATGTGATGACACTGACGAATCACTGTACAGCGTGGGCAACCGAGAACTGTAAGTCTAGTTCTAGAGGTTTCTGAGTGAATACTTATGATCTGGTGCCCTGCCCTATGTCTCAAAAACCATCACTCTTTATTCTTACATCAGTCTCTCTCCATTATTGATTGCAAGGAACAATTGATGAGAACACAGGAAGGCATGCAGTTAGAGTTCGGTTGGCCAACGAACTCATTTACCCATAAAAATAGATACAAAAATCTGACTCCTGCCTCAAATGGGTCACAAATTAGTCTACTGTTTCCCCCTCTTTCTGTTTCATTTGATGGAAAACATGGCCTTTGGAATGTGCCATTTGGCATTGCCACAAAATGGTCCTTCAAAGCTTTCACTGCACATTCATAATCCACTTTTTCTCCCATGCCAGGCAACAACTTGAAAGTCTCCCTCACCGAAGCACCTACACTGGACATCAATAAGGCCCATCACTGCGCTTTCTGTCCTACCATCGCTCAATCCAAAACAGACCACGACTGTCAGCATACTCTTCGAATTCCTCCAGCCACGCTTTCTATTTCACTGACGGTACTGGCATCACCCAATGGACCAATTCCCCAGACTGCAGACATATCAAATCCCATGACACAATCCTAAATTTCTCCGCATTTATCCTCGTCGCTAATGTCACATCTCAGGCTGAAAAAACACAGATTTAACTGCAAGGACAACATCATTTAATCTGCCATGCTGGCTAACTTTCCTAACATGTGCTATCTGACCTTCAACCCCCAGGTCAGGTGACTGCATATGCAGTACAGAATGTACCATATAGTATCCAATACTCAAATCCGCACATGATCAACCATCATCATGTCAATGCCCTGGAAAAGCATTTTAAGTTATTTTTTCTGAGGGAAGAGGATCAGGAGTCCTTCTTCAGGCCTGACAAAAATAATCTGTTCAGCCTTGGTCTCTATCTCCATCATGCCCATGACTGGGATATCAACTTGGCCTTAACTTGCTACCGGCCCAGCTGCCCGATATTGTGCCAATCTGAATCCACCAAGCTGCATCAGGCTGCCCATTTATTACTCATTGGTCCCCTGCCCCTGCCCTACCAGTGTGCTCCCCTACAGATAAAAACCCCAGTATAAACATTTATAATGGAAAGTGGGATGTGAACCAATGATGCAATTGGACGACTCCCATATCAAAATTACATAAAATTGCTTAGCACTTACAACACAGAAACAGGTCATTTTGCCCACTGGTCCATGCTGGTGTTTATGCTCCACAAGAGCCTCCTCCCCCAATACTTCACCTGACCTCTCTATTTCTTCTATTCATTTCCCCCTTATGTACCTATCTAGTCTCCCCTTAAATGCATCAGCGGAATTACACTAAATACATCAGGTGCCCTGATCATGCTCCTTCCTTTGCTCTGCAAATCTTAACCCTTTTCTTTAGCCAATTTGCTGCAAAAGCTGCTTCACAAAATATCCAGAATTAGTATTCTGTTTAAACTTGCCCATTTTGAGGTATTTTCTGTAACAATTTCCCTTTGGTTTAATAGTTGCAACTTAGCTGGCTTTCAGACAACTAGGCCACAGGCCTGAGGAAGTAGTGGGACTAGTTGGATAGCTCTCCCAAAGTGCCCGCACCAGGTACAATGGGCTGAAAAGCTGCCTACATGCAATGTTAACAACATTAGTAAATATTAGCCTGGTAAATCCAGGGTAGACCGACTGATGCTTCAATGAAAATGAAGCAAGGAGAAAAAAAAATCAACCTGATCGTTTGCGGGGTCTGGGGGCATTGGTGGGACATAGTGTTTACTTTCAATATTATTCTTTATAGCAAACTAATCTAACTATAAATGTTTAATAATTTTTACAGTTTAAAACAGTGAAAGGTATCACAGGGATAAATCTCTAAAAAGAAGAATAACAGACAGTAATCACAACCAATACTCTGCATGATTGCTTCCAGTTTCATCTGGGCTCCTCAGAATAATAATTACCAGCCAGTCCGTGAATCATGTGATACTTTGATGCCCTGAAAGCTAAAAAAAAAAATTGCGATAAAAGTGCTCTATTTGGAGCCTGATTAGCGTTTCACAGAGTGGCCTTGATGGCAATTTTCCCCTCACTATCGTGAACAATTTTAATAATAAGGTGGTCACTTTGGGAGTCTTATTGTTGAGGGGAGGGGTTGAGGAGGGTGGGGGTGGTGGAGGGAGGATTATGGTGCGGGAATGAGGGCAGGTTTGCCCCTAATATTTTTGTGCATTTTAAAATAGTTTGAATTGTTCCGAGGTGTGGATTTTGTCATAGCATCTCTAACCCCTGTTTTAATTTAGTGCTTCAGTGACCAAAACGTAGCAAACCGTCAAAGGTCTGACACTTGGTCCGACCAGAGACACAATACACGCACTGGAAATAGTCAATATTGCCTCCTACCCCAGAGACATTTGCAATCACACGAATCCATAATAAAGTCTCATTCTCTCCATTTTGCAGCGCAAATAATGAATTATGAATCCAATGCTATCTGACGATAGGCATCTACCAATTAAATGAAGTATTGTTGAGCTCCTCCTGGGCATACCTTAGTTTCTTCATGAAACTCCAAACGGGTTTTTGCCACTTATAAAAAACCAGGGCAAAGGGCAATTGTTCATGGCATCCTGGGTGTGGTGAAAAATCAACAACACCAATAATTTGGGCGGGGGGCGTGGGGGAAGTTGGTTTCTGATGTTTTGTCTGCTATAATGTCATCTTGGACAAAAGCATAACATCAGCTGGATCTGTTTAGTTTTACTTTAGTAGGGAAGTATTTGTTGCATCTCAGCGAAAAATATTGTGGGAGGGTCAGTTCATTACCACCAGTTGCACGGCTGAAGTTATGGTCTGTGATATTTTCCTTATCATTATTCTACTGGAAAATAGAGACTAAAAATTCATCTGCTCTCGCTTTTGGGCAGAGGGGTTGTGATTCGCTATCTGCCTGCGACTGGAACCATCAAGGCAGGCAGCACCCAAACTTGGTGCAGCCCCCTCATTTCCATGGCTTCAGCATGGAACTGAGTGTGACCCATGTGGCTGGCTGGCTGCAAGCTCAACAGGGGGTCTAGCAGTGCCTGTGACAAGCGTGTGTTGCAGCTAGACTCCAGCTCTTAAAGGCAGTCTGCCCCATCCCAAAGGGAAGCTGCGCTGACTGAAAGGAAGCTGCTGCTGACTGCCAGTATTTAAACTGGAAACGAAGCAACTGGGACACCAGAGCACAGAGGACGCCTCCAAAGGGAGTAGGTAGTGAGTTCCACGTTCTAATGCCACTCCCCAGGTCAAGAGGTTTCTCCTGAATTCCTTACTGGATTTATCTGTGACTATTTTGGTTTTAATTATAAGTGGAAAAATCTTCCCTACACCTATCCTATCAAGCACCTTCATAGCGTTAAAGGCCTTTAACAGGTCATCCCTCAGCTTTATCTTTTGTTGAGAGAAGAGTCCCTGCTGGATGGGCATACCCTCTCAGCTTTGCTATCATTCTAGTGGGCCTGTCTTGCATCTTCTTCAACACCTCTATATCTGGTTTGATAATGTGGAGGACAGAGATGCTCACAGTATTCCAAATATGGCCTAATCAAGGTTCTATACTAGTTTAATATAACTTCACTTTTTAATAAATTTTATCCCTCTGAAAATGAACTCCAGTGCTTTGTTTGCTCTTTTTATGACCTTATTAACCTACATCAGTGCTTTTAGTGATTTGTATATTTTTACCCCTCTGCTCCTCTTTAGGCACTTAGAGCTAGGAATGCCCGGTGTCCTGTGATGCAGACTCTCCACCGGGGAGCAATATGAGAGAGAGGCTTGACATTGCATAAAGGTAAGGGTGAGTGTTACTGGTGGATGGACAGAGGGGGATGTGAGGAAGCGCATAGGGAGCGGGATGGGTTTAACTGCAAGGTCTTTTGATGTGAGAAGTGATGTGCTTGAAAAGTAGGCTTGAAAAGGCAGCACAAGGCGGTTGGGGTAATATGCACATGAGGATGCAGTGCAATAAACTCTTGCCCTTATCTTTCCTACCTTGATTAGGTCATCAAACCACTTTCTATGCTGTTTTCAGGAGCAATGGCATTCACCTACAAAACTAAGGCCTCCAGAGCTACATCAGTGAAGCAGGAAGTGTCCTCTGTGCCCTGGTGCCCCACAGGGAGTAGGTATGGTGATTAGCATAGCTACATTTAAGTGGAAATTAGATCAACCCACGAAAGAAAATGAAGGGTATTTTGAATGAGTTTGATGAAGAACGGTGAGAGAAGACTCATGTGGTACATAATCAGCAAAGCCCTGCTGGGCCAAATGGCCTGTTTCAGTACTGTAAATCCTATGTAATGCTACAATTAAATGCAATGTGGAGTGGGCTGTCACTTTACTGTCACAAATCCAAAGTAATTTCAATCATTACCCAGTTAATAAAATAATTTGTTTTGTCAAAAGAACTATTGAAAATAAAACCTATGAACGCAAATTGTTCATTAATGTATAGATCACAAATCACATTGATGTTATTTTTTTAAATTATGGCATATTACTGATCAAATACAAAATGTATGGAGTACTTTTATATTGAAAAGAAACGTAAGTGCAGATTTATGATTAGTGTTTCTGGATTACTCGGTTAACAATGTACTTTGCATGAAGTAAAATGCCTTGTGATGACATTTCTCTGGCATCATAACTTTTGTTTGAAGAATAAAAAATGTTGCATCATTCTATGGGCGGGAGTGATGTGAGGCGCCTATCTCACAATTATATTGTGACATAAATTCATTTGCCAGTATTAATTATACATTAAGACTTAAGTGGTTCTAATATCATCTGCTTGTATACCAGCTGTAGTGTAATGGTTATGGAAGCTGCAGCTTTCAGCAATAACATTCATAAATCAGAAACTGCCAGAGGGTCAGGCATATTTTGAAGAATGCTGCTTTTATGAAAGGCAGGCATTTATGTTGCTGCTTTGTCATGCTTCTTGGAATGACCACAAAATGTTTCACACGCAATTCATTACTTTGAAGTGTAGCAACTGTTGCTACGTGGACCAACACCAACTCCCTCCCTTAAATAGCCCACCCTTAACGTCTCCGTACTTTCGAATGGCCACCCCATTTCTCACCTCCTCTTCCTTCTTAAGGTGCTTGAACAGATTAGAACCTCAAAACTCTGAGCTAGCACGCAACACTTGATTTTTTTAAAAACTAGTTATGATGGTGTGGGCAGCAATGACAAGGCAACATGCATTGTCCATCTGCACTTGGTCTGCAAAAGCTGTGGTGGAAAGAAAACCAAGACTTTCACTGATATAATGCCTTTCATGACCTCAGGGTGTCTTGGACTGCTTTGCAGGCAATGAAGTACTTTTTGAAGTGTACTCGCTGCTGTAGTGTAGGAAAATGCAGCAGCCAATTTGCACACAGCAAGATCCCTTCTGGAGGACAGTTAGGAGGGATGAACAGCAAATGTTGGTCTTGCCAGTAAGGTTTACATTCCACAAAAGAACAAAACAAAATCTCACAAACAGTAATGAGATTTGGCCAGATAATCTGTTTTACTGATGTTGGGCAAAGGATAAATATTGGCCAGATCACTGGTGTGAACTCGCCTTCTCTTCAAAATAGCGCTACAGGTACCTTTGCATCCACCTAATGCAGATAGGACTGCAGTTTAAAGTGTGGGGAGCTAGATATAGTTGTCCTTTGCATATATATGGTGCTGATCTCATGCCTGTGGATCATTTCACTGATAGGCAACAAACATATGAGGAATTGTTTCTCTACATTACTGAGGAGTGAGGAAGAGGGAGCAGATAGAGCATTGCTTGTAGAAGCTGGGAGCAGCTTATTTTTTCTGAATAAGAAAAGCAGTTAAATAGGTTAACAGCAAAGAAGCCAAAAATCACACTATCTATTTCCAAGGTGTTTAGATTCCCTAGATGAGCTGTCATCTCTTAACTCTATTTAATCCATTCCAAAATTCATAATAGATTCTGAAGAGAGCGATGGTGCATCAGCAAGGGGAGGCAGCAAACTGCTACCAAATATCTTAAGCTTCTGGGAGATTTTGAACAGACATAGGAGGAAGATGCCCTCTGCAATACCCTTTCATTAATACTCAAATGTCTTACAGAAAAGGCAATATAATAAATGAAGCCAACAATGGATAGCTCAATAGACGGTCACTTGGTTTATTGACAGTGGTGTTACACAGTTGGCCTGGAAAAGATTGGTTGAGCTGCTTAATCAAGCCGCCATACTAATAATTAATAACGCTTCTCCATGCTGATCCTTAGAGACATTGGGCCAGATTTTCATCTTCAAGGTGGGAATTGGCAGTTGGGAATTTTCCCTGATCCTGCCTGCCCATCATCTCTTCATCCCAATAAAACGGACGCGGGCTGGAAGAGGTGTGAGGGAAAGGATCCTGGCTGCTCTCACGTGCAGCCTTGCAGAGGCTGATGTGCCTCATCACTCTTGAATAAAAATAACATCCCTTAGAAGTCAATATGGAAACTAGAAAAATGGCAGAGATCTCAAATAATCAGCTCTCCTCCATTTTCCATGGGGGGTTCTGTTGGTCTGCCACAAAATTTACAACAAGGACCAGGAGATCCCTTACAGAATTTTGAGACCCTCGTACTTTGCGGTTTATGGATAATCAGTTGCAGCCTTTTGACAACCTCCAACCACCTTCCAACATCCCTCCTAAACACCCCACACCCCTCACCACCCGCCAATAATAGCACATCATTTGCTGGAGGTAGAATGTTAAACAGTGAATGACTTGCATTCACATAGCACATCTTAGACTTACCTCCTTGTCCTACCTGTGGCAGAGGTAACGCTGCTGTGGGTCGGACCTGCCTTCGGGCAGAGAACTGAAGAAGAAGGAAGAGAAGAACAAGAACAAGAAGGAGCCAGGTGGTGAAGGATAGAACTGGAGCCTAACCTTTCAACACTTACAGAAACACACATTTCCTCCAGGCACTTCCTTAGCACATCTCAGAAATTAGCTCAAAGGACTCCATGCATATGAATTATTCTGATGTATGGGACCTGTCCTTGCATCAGAATCTTGCAATGAAATAAATGACCAGGTAATCTGTTTATGGTAGAGCAGGTCAAGAGAGCAATGGTGACCAGGCTGCTGGATAAACTCACTGCTCTTCTTTGAATAGTGCCAGGAGAATGCTACCATCCAGCTGAACCACTGAAACAGGCTGACAGGATGGCAATTTTGAAACTTAGCAGCACTGAATATTGGAGTGGGAATCCCTCCTTCAAATTTGAATAATGAGCGCTTGAAAAGTTTGGCCTAGATCACACTTGGTAATAGATCCGAATGAGGAAGTTGAATAATTATTCTCAATGGAATAGCGGAGACATATCAGCCACAGTCCTTACTGCCGTGCTGAAGAGATCCTGATGTAGGGGGTGCATCATCAGAGAGTGGCTCTAATTGGAGTGGAACACAACACTCCAGTAAAAAGAAACAAAGTGCAATTAAATGGAGGGAAGTGGCTTCCTGAGTCAATGCAGTCACTGAGACCCCTGACACCTGGTTGCAGAGTAAGAAGTGTGCTGTTTTCAGATGGAAGGCAAAGGTTAAGTGTGCGCCTGTCCTTTCCATGTATATCTATTCATGGAATGAACCCAAGTTGGGAATTGCCATAGCATTTCACAAAATGTCGATCCTTTATTTGCAAAATGGGTGACTTCAAAAGAACTTGCGCTGTAAAATGCAGAATCAGTGACCAGATTAAACTAAATTAAATTAAATCTGTTTCAAATGTAGCCTTCAACAGTGCCAAATTTCCTATCAACACGCTTTTCTATATTAGGAAGTGTAGTGTAGAATAAGTGATGCTCTTGTGGCGCAGTGGTAGCACCCCTACTTCTGGGCCAGAAGCTCTGGGTGCGAGTGCCACTTCAGGGCTTGATGGCCATGGAAGGTGTGTTCATAATGTAGCCAAAAAGGTTGATTACCAGCCTGTAAATCCTTCCAGTGTGCCTGATGGCAGGCAGTAAGAGGGGGAAAGCTTCCCAGTCAGCCAAACTGCAGGAAGCAATGGCAAACCACTGCAGTACTTTGCCAAGCATGATCATGGATTAATGCAATGGAAGTCCATGGTTGCCAACAAACTCTTAGGGAATGATACCTGAAGGAGTTGGAATGTAGAATATCCATTGTGGAAAGGCTGTGTAGCATATTGCACCTCACACTGTGACAGGATATACACATCATAAAGAATGCACTGTAGAGTAAGAGATATAACAGTCCTGTAATTCTCTTTCCTGGAAAGCTAAAGATAGATTAATATTATGGACACCTCAATTGTGAGTCAGTCAGAAGCTACCATCATTGTCTGTTCCTCGATGCAAGGATGATGTCTACTCAAGGCTGCAAGTTTCTGCACAGGTCTTCATGTGACTGAATAGAGTCACAGAATTGATACAGCACAGGAGGAGGCCATTTGCCTGATCAAGTTTGCAGCAAATCTCCGAATGAGCAACTCACCTAGTTCCATCCTCCTTCCTTCTCCCCGTAACCCTGCACTTGCCTCCTTTACAAATATGAAAATATGAAAACTTGATGGCCACATGTGTACAGTCTGTTGCACCCTGGACGCGGGGGAAGCCAGCAATGGCCGCGAAGCCTCTGGCTCACTGTGCCTCGCTTGCCTGGTCCCAGCGGAAGTGGATGAAGGTCAATGCATGCCTGAATAAAGCGTCCGTAACCTGCTTGACACAAGTGTGGACAGCTGATTGGGAGACACCGCAAAGATCACCCACCGAGCCCTGGAAAGAGCCAGAGGCATAGAAGTTGAGGGCAACTGTGACCTTCAGAGCCATTGGCATGGGGTATCCAACCACACAGTTAGGAGAGATCTCAAGGCCAATCATCTGACAGATGTAGTTGACTGTCTCCCTTGCCAGTCGGAACCTCCTTCTGCACTGCACCTCAGTCATATTGAGATAGCTGCTTCTTCGCCTGTACACCCTGGCAGCAGGATAGTGGCATCTTCTGCGGCCCCTTCCACCTTGGACTACTTCTTGGCCCTGCATCCCTTGTGCCTGCGCCTGTCCTCCCAAAGGTAGCCCCCCTGGAGGCTGAATGTGCACTCCTGGCCACCTCCCCCTTCTAGCCCTTTCTTCCTCCTCAGAGGAGCTGCCTCCAGTGGACATGTCAGATCTCCTACCCAGGCTAAGGCAAGGCCTCCGGAAAGCTGCAGGCCGGATACATATTCCTGACTGCAGAGACTTGACCTGAAGGTTCAAAGTACACAGCAAGCTGCTGGAATGTGTTCTGAACTGCTGCAGATCACACAGGCAAGTTTAAAATACTTTCTCCAATAAATACTCCACAAAGCAGATTGATGACCCCACTGAGCCCTCTTACCCCGCCCGTGTATGAGGTTCATAGAAAAGTCTCTTACTTGCCGGCCCGTCGCGCCCGTGCGCCGACCTGAAGATCACACGGGCACCTGAAAATCGCTGTCGATTGATGACGGGCCTTAGCTGACCCGTTAATTAATGGCGGGCGCGCGTTGAACTTCATCGTGCGCCTGCCCAGCGAAATATCGCGATGGCACGCGTCATTTTACGCACTGACATGCGGGTCCCACCCCCTGCACGTCAAACTGAAAATTCTGCCCCAGGCTTACTAGAGGAGAATATTGAACTCCTCACAGTCTGGCTGAATCCCAAACCAGGCAGGTTACTTAGCAACTGAGCTATCAGGGATGCTTTTAATGTATAAACATAATGAAATCTGGAGTCTTGAGAATGCAATAGAACTATAGAGGTGATTCAACACCCCTGTGCTCCCTATAGCCCCACTTGCAAGGAAAAAGTCAGAGATAAAAGTCTCTGTTTCCAGTTCGCATTCCTTTTGAGTACAGTTTCCCTTTTCTGGATCACAAAAGCACTCCTCATGCATGGCAATGTACCTTCCAAATCAGTCCCAACTTTCCCAGAATTATCAGATATTCAGTGACATAATATTGTGTATCTTTGATTAATTAGGAACTGCACAAATTAGTGAAAATTGTATAAAAGATCTGGAGCCACAGCAATATTTGTGGGGTCTCTCATTTTTTTAAATGATCAAGACCTCGGGTAATTGTCAGCCTATCTTCTACTATACCTCCCAAACATTTTTACCTCACTAAAGCATGTATGTTAACAAGCTGTTAGGACACAGATTATGATTAATATAACTACGCTGATTTAAATGGTAACATGTCAGTTTTCCATTTTCAACCATTTCAGTTTTGTGATTTGTAGGCAACAACAACATGAATTTGTAAAGGCAAGTGGTGTCTGAGAGATTTAACATATTTTGAGGAACAGGAGTGATGTGAAAATTGGAAATTTGTTTGATCAAATGTTGCATGAAGAAGCTTAATGAGAAAGCTAAGATATGCAGTATGAAAAAATTGTGTCATTATAAAAGGTGGGTTGGTGGGATAGCAAACAAAAAAGTAACGAATAATGCATGAGTGCAAGAGGAGCAGGGCCTTTAACAGTGAGAGAGTGAGAGCGTGAGAGCATTAAAGAGCGCGAGAGGGAAAAGAGCATGAAGAGCAGCTGATTGGTGAGTAGGATTGGTGACTTTTTCTAGTCTTTATAGTAAAAGTAAGGCCTTTGGTTTGTGTTTAGATCCCTAGTCATTTTTTTTCCTCTTTTTCTTAAAGATAGCTTGTTAAGTATAAGATCGATACTGGTGCGTATAAAAAAAATTATAATAAAGTGTAAAGCGTGGGAATACTAAAGTAATTAATTAATCATTTGAATAAAATACGATAGTGATGGCAGGATGGGTGATGTGTTGCTGCTGCAGCATGTGGGAACTGCTGGACACCATGGTGATCAATAGCGAACACATCAATACCAAATGTTTGCAGCTCGAGGAACTTCGGATCCGAGTTAAGGAGCTGGAGTCCAAGCTGCAGACATTGCGCCACGTCAGGGAGGGGGAAAGTTACCTGGACACTTTTCTCCAGGAGGCGATCACACTCCTTAGATGAGGTAATTCAAATTTGGTCTGTCATCAGGGACAGGAGGATGTGACTGCAGGCGAAGCAGGTATGGGGACCCAGATGATAGGGTTCAAGGAGCCTTGGCCCCTGCAACTGTCCAACAGTTACGAGATTCTTTCAAGCTGTGTGGATGAAAGTGGGGACTGCAGGGAGGATGAGCGAACTGACCACGGTTCCGTGGTACATGGAGCCATTCAAGTGGGGGCAGGATATAGGAACATAATAGTGGTAGGGGACAGTATAATTATGGGGATAGATACTGTTTTCTTCAGCCGTGAGCGTGAGTACTGAAGGCTGTGTTGCCTTCGGTGCCAGGATTAAGGACATCTCCTCAGGGTTGGAGAGGAACTTGGAGTGGGAGGGGAGGGATCCAGTTGTCGTCATCCACGTTGGTACCAACAACATTGATAGGACTAAAAAGGAGGTTCTGCTGAAAGAATTTGGACAGTTAGGAGCTAAATTAAAAAGCAGAACCTCCAAGGTAATAACCTTTGGATTGCTACCTGAGCCACGGGCAAACTGGCATAGGGTAAATAAAGTCAAGGAGTTAAATGCGTGGCTCAAAGATTGTTGTGGGAGGAATGGGTTTCAGTTTATGGGGCACTGGCACCAGTACTGGGGTAGAAGGGAGCTGTTCTGGTGGGATGGGCTTCACTTCAACCATGCTTTGACCAGTGTCCTGGTGAATTGAATAACTAGGGCTGCAGAGAGGGCTGGTGGGGGGGTGGAGGGGTTCTGGAAAGGGAATATGTAGGCTTACAAAGCAAAATGATATGACAGCCTTGCAGGGCAGCTATTTAGGTAATGATACCCAGAGTGTGACAAGAAAGGACAGAGTGTACAAACATAAAAAAAACCAGCAATAAACAGGGTCAAAGGAGGAAAAAATGTTAAAAAGGCAAAATTAATGGCTTTTAAATGCACATAGTGTTCGGAACAAAATAAATGAATTAATGGCACAAATAGAGGTTAATGGGTATGATCTTATAGCCATTATTGAGATATGGTGTCAAGGAGATCAAAGCTAGGAATAAATATTCAGGGGTATGTGACTTTTCGAAAGTACAGGCAGGAAGGAAAGGGTGGTGCAGTAACTTTGTTAGTATGAGATGGAATAAGTACAATAGCAAGAAATGATCTTGGATTGGAAGATGTAGAATCCATATGGAGGTAAGAAATAACAGTGGGAAGAAGACACTGGTGGGAGTAGCCTATAGGCCCCCCAGTAGTGCCTATACTGTAGGACAGATAATAAATCAGGAGATAATGAGGGCATGTAAAAAAGGCAGTATATTAATCATGGGTGACTTTAATCTTCATGTAGGTTGGGAAAATCAAATTGGCAGAGGTAGCCACGAGCAGAATTCATAGGGTGTATTCGGGGCAGTTTCTTAGAACAATATGTTGTGGATGCAACCAGGGATCAGGCTACTTTGGCAGCAAATAGGGTCAAAGGGGGAAAAAGTGGTAAAAAGGCAAAAATAATGGCCCTTTACTTAAATGCACGTAGTATTTGGTACAAAATAAATGAATTAACGGCACAAATAGAGGTTAATGGGCATGATCTTATAGCCATTACGGAAACGTGGTTACAAGGAGATCAAAACTAGGAACTAAATATTCAGGCAAATGTGACTTTTCGAAAGGACAGGCATGAAGGAAGGGGTGGTGGGGTAGCTTTGTTAGTAAGAGATGGAATAGGTACGATAGCAAGAAAGGATCTTGGATCGAAAAATGTAGAATCCACATGGGTAGAGGCAAGAAATAACAAGGGGAAGAAGACACTGGTGGGAGTAGTCTGTAGGCCCCCTGACAGTAGCTATACTGTAGGACAGAAAATAAATCTGGAGATATTAAGGGCATGTAAAAAAGGCAGTACATTAATCATGGGTGACTTTAATCTTCATGTAGATTGGGAAAATCAAACAGGCAGAGATAGACATGGGCAAGAATTCATCGTGTGTATTCAGGACAGTTTCTTAGGAAAATATGTTGTGAATCCAACCAGGGATCAGGCTATTTTCGATCTGGTAATCTGTAATTAGGCAGGTTTAATAAATGATTTCAGAGTAAGGGATCTCCTAAGAAACAGTGACCATAATATGGTAGAACTTAACATTCAGTTTGAGAGTGAGAAACTTGGATTGGAAACAACTGCGCTAAACTTAAATAAGGGTAATTACAATGGAATGAGGGCAGAGTTGGCTGGAGTGGACTGGGAAAGGAGTTTCACAGAAAATATGGTTGTTTAACAATGGCAGACATTTAAGGAAATAGTTCATGACTCTCAAAAAGACATACCCCAGTGAGGAAGAAGGATTCAAGGAAGGGGATAAACCAACCATGGTTAACCAAGGAAATTAAGACAGTCTCAAATTGAAAGAAAAAGCATACAATATGTCAAAGATTAGTGGTGAGCCAGAGGATTGTGAAAGTTTTAAAAGCCAACAAAAGATGACCAAAGAGAAATAAAGAGGGAGAAAATAAACTTTGAGAATGAGGCTGGGGAAATAATAATGGAGAACCAGGAAATGGCAGAGGAGTTGAATAAATACTTTGCTTCAGTCTTCACAGTAGAAGATGCTAATAGCATTCCAAAATACTTAATAAGCAATGGGGTAAAAGTGGGGGAGGAAATAAATAGAATAATTCTCACTAGAGAAAAATACTAAGGAAACTAATTGGGCTAAAGGCCAATATGTCATCTGGACCTGATGGGTTGCATCTAATATATTAAAGCAAGTAGCAACAGAGATAGTGGATGCACTGGTAGTAATCTTCCAAGAATCCTTAGATTCTGGAAAAGTCCCAGGGTATTGGAGAACAGCCAATGTAACACCCTTATTCAAAAGGAGAGGGAGACAAAAACAGGTGATTATAGGCCAGTTATCTTAACATCTGTTATTGGGAAAATGTTGGAGTTTATTATAAAGGATGTAATAGCAGTACCTGGATGAGCACTTTGCATGTCTAAACATTCAAGGCTATGGGCCAAGTGCTGGTAAATGAGATTAGGTAGGTAAGCCAGGTGTTTCTCACGTGTCGGTTCAGACTCAATGGGCCGAAGGATCTTTTCTGCACTGCGTGATTCTGTGATTCTGCGATTTTGAAATATATAATCTAATCGAGCAGAGTCAGCATGGCTTCATGAAGGGGAAATCATGCCTAACAAATTTATCTGAATTCTTTGAGGAAGTAACAAGCAGGATAGATAAAGGGGAACCAGTTGATGTAATAAATTTGGATTTCCAAAAGGCATTCAATAAGGTATTACACATAAGGCTACTTAATAAGATAAGAGCCCATAGTGTTGGGGATAGTATATTAGCATGGATAGAGGATTGCCTAACAAATAGAAGACAGAGAGTTGAGATAAGGGAGGCATTTTCAGGATGGCAACCTGTAACTAGTAGAGTACCACAGGGATCAGTGCTGGGGCATCCATTATTTATAATATATATTAATTAATTAGATCAGGGAAGTGAATGTACTATCACCAAGTTTGCATATGACTCAAAAATAGCTGGGAAGGCAAGTGGTGAGGATGACACAAGGAGACTACGGAGGGATATAAACAGGTTAAGTGAATGGGCAAAAACTTGGCAGATGGAATATAATGTGGGAAAATGTGAGGTTATGCACTTTGGCAGGAAGAATAGAGGAGCTGAATATTATTTAAATGGAGAAAGACTGCAGAAAGTTGCAGCACAGAGGGATTTGGGGGTCCTCATGCATAAATCCCAAAAAGCTAACATAACAAGTTCAGCAGGTAATAGGGAAGGCAAATGGAATGTTGGCCTTTATTTCAAAGGGAATGGAGTATAAAAATAGGGGGCAGGATTATCCCCCTGTTTGGGGGCGAAGTTGAACTGCGGGCGCGTACAGGTGCGCCTCCAATCAGTGCCCCCGACCAGGGTCCCAGCGCCATTTTATATGGGCGGGCCAGTTAGGGCCCGCCCAGCGTGACGTCCGCATGGAAGCGCTATGCGCTCCCTGTGCAGGCGGGGGTGGGGAGGTGGGACTCCCTAAACCTGAGAGTGCGCTTGCTCGCGCATGCGCACGAAAGAGTGCACTCATCTCCCTGAGGCAAAGTGCTGCCTCAGGGAGATCGGCTGTTCTGTCAAAAATGTTAAAAATAGAAGAAAACTAATTGCTGACATCTCCTCACATGTCCATAATTTTTAAAAATACACTAATAATCATTTTTAAAAGCTACATGAAGCCTCATCTCTCCCGTGGATGAGGTTTCATGTTTTTTCTAATTCCCGTCAGGGCTCCTGGCCTGCCTGCCAACCTTAAGGTTGGACGGGCAGGTTCATTAATTAGTTTAATGACTCTATCAATGGCCTCAATTGGCCATTGACAGGTCGGTGGGTGCACAGCTGATTTTACTGAGCCCCCGCCTACCTGAAAATTTAAATGGGGCACGGTGACATCAGGAGTTCCGCCCGACGTCACTGCGCGTCATTTTACACGTTGGCGAGCGAGCCCCTCGCTCGCCGACGTGAAAATCCTGCAAAGGGAAGTCTTGCTAAAACTATAAAAGGCACTAGTTGGACCACACCTAGGATACTGTGAACAGTTTTGGTCCAGGGTAGATGCTGTTTTCCCTTGTGGGAGAGTCTAGGACCAGAGGGCACAATCTCAGAGTAAGGGGGTGCTCACTTAAAACAGGTGAGGAGGAATTTCTACTCTCAGAGGGTAGCCAATCTGTGGAATTCTTTACTGCAGAGGTCTGTAGAGGCTGGGTCATTAAGTATATTCAAGGCTGAGATAGACAGATTTTTAATCAGTAAGGGAATCAAGAGTAATGGGGAAAAGGCAGGAAAATGGAGTTGAGGATTATCAGATCAGCCATGATCTCATTGAATGGCGGAGCAGACTCAATTGGCCGAAAGGTCTACTTCTGCTCTTTATGGTCTTATGGTCTATGGTTTTAACAGGCTAATGGAACTTATCACTCAGGGGTCAGTATTGTTGTGCTCAAGGTATCAGTAAATAATCTAAGCCTTGGGGTACAATGTCAAAAATAGAAACTGTAAATAACTTCAGAAGGATCGAGACACATTGGTAGATGGGAAAATAGATGTCAGCTGAAATTTAGTACAGAGAAAGGTGAAGTGATACATTTTGGGAAGAACAATGAGTCCCTCCGCTTTCACCACACCTAACTTGTGTTCCATGAAGGAGTGGAGGTTCCAGTTATATTATTATGCAAAATATAACTGAACGTCACTAATATTTCTCAGAATTTTGGGTGAGCCTCTCCTTTGTGGTTGAGTGTGGCCTGTTTTCTATATATGCTTCAACCCAGAGACTGTAGGGAAGATTTCCATCTGAGGATAAAACTGATGTTTTAGAAGCCAAATAGCTAGAGACGGAATTTTTTGCACCAGTAAGTGGTTAATGGTACGGTCATTAACATGCCAGCAATGGGCAGACAGTTATTCCAATTCCAACTGTCCCATGCCTTAAAGGCTCAGAAAATTCAGGCAAATGTAAAAGGAGCCATTTTTTTTGTGAACTGGATACAGGTTCTCTGGGCCTTGTAGACAGTTTTGTCCCCATCTGCCACCTATCCAAATGTTAGATCCAAATTGCTGTATGAGCAGCTGTTGAGGGAGGGCACTTTTGTTTCCCATATAGGACATGCTGCGTCACCAAAACAAGGCAGGGGAGTGGCGTGGGACTCACTGAGATGTTTTCTCAAAGAGCTGGCACAGACAGGGATGGATGGTCTCTGCCTATGCTGTTTCACTCTACGATTCTATGAGCATAATTACTCCCGAATTTGATGATCTCACCATTGTGGGGGAGCTCACGCTGGAGCTCAGCCAGCAGATGGCAATGGTGGGGAGGACAGCGCCAGGCAAGGGAGCCAGTCAGCCCCCTGGGCCCCTCTCTACTGCAGGAAGCGGTGTCATTAGCAGGCCTGGGGGTGGAGGCAGAGAGCATGAGGAGTGGAATGAAGCAGGGGATAGCCGGAGATATCAGCCTGAGGCCCATACCAGGGCCTGGAAACCAGGTCAGAATGACTGGAGCGGGCATCCAGCCGATAGGGACTCAAGAGAACAGGCTGGACAGAGCAGAATCCTGTGCCTGAGAAACCCAAGAAGCTGAAGATGCCATTTGTGGCTGTTATAGGGTGGCCGAGTTGTGCTGTTAATGATAGAGTTAATCTTCAGATGCTTCTTGGGTGGAAACATAAAGGCCAGAAACTTATCTGTGTCGGGCAGGCTGGGCGGGAGCAGGCGGGGGTCGACACAAAGCCAATCACCGCCCGCGATCGGCTGTGCACCGACATTTTACATGGGAGGGCCAATTAAGGCCCACTCAGCGTGACACACGGCTGGTAGCGCTCAGCGTTACCTGTGCGGGCGGGGGGAGGAGGGAGAGTCGGGGCCTGCGCTCTTTCGTGCACATGCACGCGAAAGAGCACATAAATCTCCCTGAGGCACAGAGCTGCCCCAGGGGGATTAAGTTGATATTAAAATAATTAAATAAAGATTTTAAAAAGTTATCTAAACATGTCCCCTCATGTGACTGTGCCACATGAGATTGGACATGATTTTATATTTCAGAAATGTTTTTATTTGTTTAATAAAACTTTTAGGGTATCTCATCCCGCCCGTGGATGAGGTTTCCTGAAAAACAGGAAGGCCGCTTGGGCCCTTCGCCTGCCCGACAACCTTAAGGTTGGACAAGCAGTGCTGTTAATTAGCTTAATTATTTTCCTAATGGCCTTAATAGGCCTTTGACAGTTCAGCCTGCACACAGCCGCCTCCAATGTGCTGCCAAACGAAAGATCTAAATAACGTGCGATGATGTTGGGATGCATGCCCGACATCACCTCGCGTCATTTTGCATGTTGGCGTGACAGGCCCACCCCCACCCGCCAACGGCAATATTCTGGCCTAAGTTTATTTACAATATATTCAGCAGCAACTACACGTGTGCTTTCAACTCCAACTCTATCTCCATACTAACTGCCAGGGTAGCCCATGCTACTCTCCTATTGGTCACTACAGATCATGTGATCTTCCTTAACAATTATTATTCTTAAAGGTGCATTACACACTAAATAAAACCATAATTACTACATTCCTCCCCTTTAACTCGGGTATACATATTATATTTACAAGTACATATTTTTCAAGGCAACATAATATTTACACTGGGTAAGGAATTTACAAGTTTAGTTTTTCAGGTGGTTTCCTGGCACATGTGGAACATTGCAGCTCCACAACTTCAGATTCTTTGTCAGGAACCTCCTTTTCTGGAGTTGCCTGTACATCAGGTGCTTCGATGGGCATTTGCAGTCCTGTATCCTCAACTCTTACAGGAACATCAGACATGTCAGTCCTGGTTTGAGTATCCTCATCAGGAAACATGGACCCGGTCATGATCACTGGTGGAAACAAATCTTGGTGATTTGTCTCTCTCTTCCTTTGTTTCTCTTCATACTTTTCCAGAGGTACAAACTTTGACCTGAGGGAATCTTATAGTATGTGACAGTCTTTCTTTTTCCCTTCGAGAGTTGCTCACCTCATCTTGAACTCTGTCATCAAGCAGGGTCTCTTCAAGTTCCTTGTGCTGTTCTTCCAGGCTTTGGCTTTAGACAGCTTGCATTTCTTCAGGTTGTTGAGTCCTTACACACTCCTTTTTCAAAACAGCAATGCTTCCAGCTTCCTTTTGGAATCTCAGTGGCCAATCAATGTTGATTTCCCTTAGCCAACTTCGCCTGAGAAGGCTTGGTCCTCTGCCTATCAATACTAACACTGGTAGCTTTGCCGATTGGCTTCCACAATAGGCAGTTACTCTCCTTATGTCTTTTACTTGAATGTCTTCACTCGTATATGTTTTTAGCTTGGCATCTGTTTCTTTGAAACTTAATTGATGTTCACCATTATTCAAATACCTGAAGCTATGTTGCCCAGTTACTGTAGTGGAAGCTCCTGTGTGTCCACTTGCAGTTTAATAAGTTTGCCATTTACTTTCACTCTGACAAATATTGGGTGTGTCTTTCCAACTTTCAGATTAAACAACGAATAAATATTGAAATTTGTTGTTTCAGGCTTTTCTACATTGTAGATTTCATTGGGATTCTTCTTTTGTTTACAAGCCTGCTTGAATCTTTCCTTGCATTGCCTCATCGTATTCCATTTCTGTGACAATAGCATTCGATTTTTTTAAACTGCCAATCACTAAAAGACTGAGTATTTCCACCTCTATTAAAATTATTCTTCGATTTCATTGCTAAGTTATTTTTCTTTATTCTTTGGCTAGCAGGGGCTGTTTCCCCCTTCTTGGCAGAGTCCCGTTTATTCGCACCTCCTTTGGTTGAGTCTTCCTGCCTGATGTGGAGGATAGTGTCATTTTGAGCATCCTGTATTGCTTTTGAATCTCTTACTGGGTTTTCCATGGCCAGCGTTATCTCTAGTGCCTTCTTGAAATCCAGATTCACTTTGGACAATAATCTTTTCTGAATAGGGTCCTCTTTCACACCACACACTAAACAACCTCTGAGTATGTTGTTCAGAGTTACACCAAACTCACAATGTTCCATTAACTGCTTCAAATTTGCAATGTAGCATGCAATTGTCTCACCCAAGGCTCTATTTCACAAATTAAACCTGAACCTCTGCATCGTGACTGAGGGCTTTGGTTGAAAGTGACCCTTCACGAGGTCCACCAATTCAATGAAATTCTTGTATTGGGACCAATTGTCTGTGACTGGTTTAAGAGGATCAATTTTCCCAACTTGTGGCATTTTGAGAGGGGATAACTTCTTCAATTCTAACAGAGCTTGTTACTTAAAATCATTGGGTGAGGTACAGTGCTGATTTCTTTCTAACTTGATTTCTTCTGTTCAATCCTATCCCATCCTCATTGCCAGTTTGTTGTAGGGTGGCTGAGTTGTGTTATTAATGATAGGGTTGATCTGCACACACTTCTTGGGTGGAAACATTATATTTATTTACAATATAATCAGCAGCAATTACACGTGTGCTTTCAGCTCCAACTCTATCCCTACACTGACTGCTGAGGTAGCCCACGCTACTCTCCTATTGGTTACTACAAATCATGTGATCTTCCCTAACAAGTATTATACTTAAAGGTACATTACGCACTAAATAAAACTATAATTACTACAGTGGCCTGGATAGTCAGGTAACCTGGCTCACGTGGTTGAGGGCCCTGTCAACCACCATGGGTGGAAAACCTCAGTTAAGGAAGAAGGAAGACATGTCAGAGGAACTGATTTGGAAGTGGCATCATCAGAACAGATGCGATGGAGGCAAAGGAACTGAGAGAATGGGATGGAGTCTCCGGTACATGGATGACTGCTTCAGTGCTGCTTCATGCTCTTGTCTGGATCTGGAAAAATTTCCTCTCCGTAGATGTCGTCAGACCTGCTGAGTTTTTCCAGCTATTTTTGTTTTTGTTTCAGATTTCCAGCGTCCGCAGCATTTTGTTTTTTTCTTAGTGTTTAATTGACTGCCACCTCTCTTCCAGGAATGCCAACCTTGACAAAGTACTGCTCTTCTCTCCGACAGGATTTCCATTTATCTCTTTTGACCTGTTCACCTTCATTGCTTTCTCACTGAACAATTTCTCCTTACGCTCGTCTCACTTCCTCCAAATAAAAGGTGTGGCTATGGGTACCCACATGGGCCCCAGTTATGCCTGTCTCTTTATGGGGTATGTGGAACGTTCCTTGTTCCAGTCCTACTCCGGCCCCCTCCCACAACTCTTTCTCCGGTACATCGATGATTGCTTCGGTGCTGCTTCATGTTCTCGTCTGGATCTGGAAAAATTTATTAATTTTGCTTCCAATTTCCACCCCTCCATCATTTTCACATGGTCCATCACTGACACTTCCCTTCCCTTCCTTGACCTCTCTGTCTCAATTTCTGGTGATAGACTGTCCACCAATATTTATACAAACCTACTGACTCCCACAGCTACCTTGACTACAGCTCCTCACACCCCGCTTCCTGTAAGGACTCCATCCCATTCTCTCAGTTCCTTTGCCTCCGTCACATCTGTTCTGATGATGCCACTTTCCAGAACAGTTCCTCTGACATGTCTTCCTTCTTTCTTAACCGAGGTTTTCCACCCACGGTGGTTGACAGGGCCCTCAACCGTGTCCGGCCCATCTCCTGCTCATCCGCCCTCACACCTTCCTCTCCCTCCCAGAACCATGATCAGGTCCCCCTTGTCCTCACTTATCACCCCACAAGCCTCCGCGTTCAAAGGATCATCTTCCGCCATTTCCGCCAACTCCAGCATGATGTCACCACCAAACACATCTTTCCTTCACACCCCCTGGTGGCTTTCCGCAGGGATCGTTCCCTCCGGGACACCCTGGCCTACTCCTCCATCACCCCCTACACATCAACCCCCTCCCACGGCACCTTCCCATACAACCGCAGAAGGTGCAACACCTGCCACTTTAATTCCCCCTTCCTCACCGTCCAAGGGCCCAAACACACCTTTCAAGTGAAGCAGCACTTCACTTACGGTTCCCTCAATTTAGACTACTGCATTCGTTGCTCTCAATGCGGTTTCCTCTACATTGGAGAGACCAAACGCAGACTGGGTGACTGCTTTGCGGAACACCTTCGGTCTGTCCGCAAGCATGACCCAGACCTCCCTGTCGCTTGCCATTTCAACACACCACCCTGCTCTCATGCCCACATGTCTGTCCTTGGCCTGCTGCAATGTTCCAGTGAAGCTCAATGCAAGCTGGAGGAACAGCACCTCATCTTTCGACTAGGTACTTTACAGCTTTCTGGACTGAATATTGAGTTCAACAACTTTAGAGCATGAACTCTCTCCTCCATCCCCACCCCCTTTCCAATCTCCCTTCTTCCAATAATTTATCATTTTTTAAATATATTTTTCTTTTCCCACCTATTTTTAAATTTACTTCGATCTATTGTTTTATCTCCACATTTTAGCCCATTTCGATCCCTTCCCCCAACCCCACCCCCACTAGGGCCATCTGCCACTTGCTTGTCCTGGCTGCTACCCTTAATTTCTCCATTAGCACATTCTTTAGTTAATATCACCACGGTCAACCCTTTGTCCTTTTGTCTATGACATCTTTGGCAATCTCTTCTTTTTCTCCACCTATCACTCGCCCTCTATCCAGCTCTACCTGTCCCACCACCCCGCCCCCCCTCTACCAGCTTATATTTCACCTAATTTCTCTATTTCCTTCGTTTTGATGAAGAGTCATACAGAGTCGAAATGTCAACTGTGTTCCTCTCTGCAGATGCTGTCAGACCAACTGAGTTTTCCCAGGTATTTTTGCTTTTGTTTCAGATTTCCAGCATCCACAGTATTTTGCTTTTACCAGAAACTTTGCCAGCTAGACAGTTGAGATTTGGTCTATCCAACCAATCGATTGTTACTGTGGTCTACACATGATGTAATTTATTGAAAGGAAGCCTAAGAGGGACAGTGTCATGTGAGCTTTAAGTTTTAAACAAAAATGTGATCATTTTTATCATGATCTAAGGCTATGATTGAGAAGTTAGTGAGGTGCTAACAATGTAACATCCTGTTCACCATTGAAAGGAAAAGGATCCAAAGAAAGCTGTTCAGGTAACTTTGTTACTACAGAGAAGTAACAAACCCTGCTGATCACGGAAGGAGAGCTGCACACAAGGGAGCCAACTGTCGGAAGGAGAATGGCAGTCAAAGGGGTAACTTGACTCATCACATATCTGTTCTGTGCTTACAATTAGATAAGTGAAGGGAGTCCAACTCATCATCAGAAGAATATTTAAAGGATCCTGATCCAAGCATATCTACAACCAAAAGGTGTTCACCATCCTGGGTTATTGTATGACTATTTACTTAGAAAATAGTTGGACTTGTATTGCCAGAACAGCTTTATTGTTAACAGTTGACTGAGAAGGGCATTGTATTGCCACGTACGTGAAGAAGGGTTTTGGATTGCCATGTAAACAGAAAAGGGCATTGTATAGCCAAGTACATGAAGAGCTTGTTCTCTGTTTGAAGTATACAACTGTATGTACGTGGCTGTCTGTGTGAATGAGACTATTGATGTAAGCTCTGTGGCCTTCCTTTGAATCTAGAATATTTATAGTAGGTGTTACATAGTCCATAGCAGAATAGAATTTTGCATTGCATGTCTGATCTAATAAAAAATGATATTTAATTCAGATATATGAGTGTGCCCTCATTATTTCTCATAATTCTCATGTCTAAACTGTAGAATAACCAATAAAAGGTAGTAGATTATGAACTGCACTGTGCTATATCTGTTCTAGTTACAGTATAATCTCATATTAAAATACAAATGCATGCTTTATTGTGGTAGTGTGGGCCTCATGATGCATCTCTCACGCACGCAGCATTTTGACTTGGCGCTGAAGTGATTAGCTTGGGTTTCACATCACAGCTCCCATTACCTGCTTTAACAAAAGGAGGAGAAGCAGAAAATTCAGAAATTGATGTACATAAGTTAATGTGTTGCCTAGCAGCCATCCTCCAGTTAATTGTCAGCGCAGAAGCTTCTTAATCCCAAATCAGTAAAGAAAAATGAGTCATGGGTGCTGCCAGGTTAATTTGAAAACACATCTGTGTTGGTATTCCTGGCATCTCAATCCACCTGCGCAATGATAAAATGGAAGTCTTTTCTGTTAATGTGGATGTGCACATTCTCAGTAGACGCACAGACTGGTACACGAGAAATGCTCAATGTTAAAGGCCGCTGTGTGATTCTCTGTGGCTGCAGAGATGATGCTGGGAGTCTAATGCAGTCAGGTTGTCTCCTGGGAATGGCGGTATTGATTAGAGAAATTAGAATGAGTACTGCCGACTCACTAAAGCCTCCAGAAGCTCCAGTGGGGATCTGAAAGGTTGCTGATAGCATAATAATTGAGTGCAGCAGCCACTATCACTGGCACTGGCTCAGTGTGATTAGTGTGAGCCTGATACGCAGTGTTCTTTCAACTTATCACAAAAGCCACACTGCATTTACTTATTAAACCTAAACGTAAATCTCTGCAAACACTCCGCACAGTCAATCTCACAAAATTCAACCTATTTTTCATGCTTCTTTTCATTGGAGCTGAGCACTAAAGAATTTTAGAGATTAGAGTTCTTACTTGCCAATGTCACAGGCAGGAAACAGATGCTGAGATTCAGTTTTACAGATTTCTAGAATTTGTAGTTTTCTGCTTTGTATAAGCACATATTTACATTGCAACCTTTATTGTTTTTCTTGAAATTTCCAGGTATCTCAAGACTGCCCCCCACCCCCAACCCAAAGTGGTGTCCGCCCAAAGTGGAGCCCAGTACAGAGTTCACCTAAACCTTACTACTAAAAGCTGCATTAGAATGGTGTAGGCTGGCATTCTCTGGCTCCCCCCACCCCCCAACCATCTTGTCTCATTCAGCATGTCTCTCAAATTGCCTAGCTAAGACCAGTTATAATGAATTGTGTGTATAAACAGCAAGAATTATTTGCATTCCTATTTTAACAAATTAGGGAAGTTTCCACAATTAAGGATTCCCAGCACATTTCCCATCCTCCCAATTGGAAAACCACCTACAAGCAGCATGATTTGCACTGGCTGCTCACTTCTTCAATGTTAAGTGATTGGTTGGACAGCACTGGCTGCAGACTAGATGTCACATTCACCACTCGTATGATTTATTCTCAAATCAGAAATTGGCTCCTCTGACTCCCAGCTGGAGTGCACTTCTACAGGCAATAGCTACTCTATGATACTTTCCTTCAAGTGACAATTATTCACATTTACTCTGTAACATTAAGTATTAGTGGGCTTTTCCAAAATGGTGGACTTCACAGCGATGCCCAAAGTCATACCCATTAGAGTTGCTGGATACTGACTGGGAATGGGCACTGTGAACCACTATTACCTCCCAACCCCAACTGTACAGCAACTATTGTCACCTCAATTGAGATCAGCTAATTTAGAACGCATCAGTGATAAACGTAATGATACTTTCAGACTGGAAATAACCCTACATTATACTTTTTCATATAGGCATTGCTAAGTACTTTAAAAAGAAAGCTCTTGCACGCATTCATTTCCCTTTTAATAACAATTACTATCAAGTACTTGTGGAATTCTTGAATCTATTTATCTTGATGATGTTCCTCTGATTTCCATAGCTGGATAAAATGCATTAGACAAGGGAAATGTCAAGCTGTTTAGTGGATAAACATGTAGGTAGAAATTGGTCAAAGTCTGTTTTGGTACCCAGACTTGATGCTGCACAGACAATGGGCGCCTCAACCAAGAGGTCCAAGACTAGTCCACAGGCAGCTCATACATTTGAGAAGCAGGGATGTCTAGAGGCCTGAAGGCAATCTGGGGATGGGGTTTGGAGTGGTGAGTATGACAGCTATGGAACAGGAGAGCAGTCCTTCTCCTCCTGGCTCCAGACCGAACGAATTCTCAAAACATGACCTTTAATTGGTGCTGGCTGTTTTTTCTCTTTATTCTTTCATGGGATCTGGGCATCATTGGCAAGTCAGCATTTGTTACCCATTGTTAATTGCCACAACTGAGCGGCTTGCATCACTTAAGAATTCTGGACTAACCTGCTCATTATAATTACATTTCTGTTAAGGGTCCTAACACGTGTTTACACTGGCCACCACGTCAAGGATGTCAGAAAAACGACACACTCAAATTTTTGGGTGGACATGGGCTTCCAGATAATCTTAGCAATCACCAAAATTGGCATGCGACTGGGTCCAATTTCATGCCTTTTTATGACATTCCTTATGAAGTTAATTTAATGGTAACATCCAAATTATTCTCCCAGTTAATGCCTCCGTTAAAGCAATGCTTTGCAAATATATTAAAAACTTTAAACGAATACTGCATGCAGTAGCTTCACGTTTGCTAATGATTGTAATTAAGAACAGTTTTCTTTTGTGCAAAGTTGACTGTCCAAAGGATTAATGTAACATGCACAGAGCATATAGACACCAGGATGATATTGGCAATCAACAGAATTTTGTCAGCCCTATGGAGATAGGTTTGGAGGTGGGGTTCTGGGAAAATAGGCCAGAGCCATGACAGGATGCCTCCCTGATACATTCTCACTGCTAGGGGAGGTTTCCCAGGGATGGACTGGGTTATGGATTGGCTGCCCCACCTCACAGAGGTTGGAAGCAAATTTTTGGGCTCACCAGCATTTTGCCCACTGCATAGAGAGGCCATCAATTCAACGGATGTGGCCTCCCTGTGGCAGGGTGGGGGTCGTCAGAACCGGAGGCTCCATGCCCCTTTGAGGGGGCCACAGAAAGGTACGGCTGCTCCCTCCCCACCAAGTGATATCCTCCAGAGGGCTTTCACCTTTCTTCCATAGAGCCTGCCAACTTCCCTGCTTGAAAATATTTATTTATAATTAGCACTGGGAAGACACCTCCATTTCCAGGCACCTCCCATTCTCACACCTACCTCAGCAGCACCCACCTCTCGTAGTTTGGCTGCCGAGGCCCAAGAGCTGCTGGTCCTCTGACTGGAGCATCAGGAACTGTCTGCCACCCTTAAGAAGTAAGCACCAGGGAAATAGCCCTACTGGTCTGGATCCCAGCAACTGTGGGCTCGGGCCTCTATTTCGTCCTAATATCAGGCTCCAGAAGCCCATGGGAAAATGCTGCCTAATGTGCCTTAATCTGGCCACCAAAAGCTGCTCTAGATTCATTTCACAGCCATAAATAGCTTCTCTCAATTTATTGCAAACAACTATTTTAAAACTTGTGTTTACTCTGCTTGGACAAATAGGAGGAACTAGATACCAAAGGACTGTCCTATGCACTGAGTAAGAGGTATTTATAATCTAATTTACCTTCATATAAACGAGTCACATAATCTGCTTCAATGCACCAGGTATGGTTATCAGCTCCTTACAATGATAATAAAGTCTCCTTCAATATGGGTAAATGGTAGTCTAAGAAGCCTTGGTGAATTCCCACAAGATGCACTGCAGGAATTCACCAAGGCTCCTTAGACAGCATCTCCCAAATCCATATCCACTACAATCTAGAAGGATAAGGGCAGTAGATAGATGGGAATACCACCACCTGGAGGTTCCTCTCCAAGACACTGACCAACCTGACTTGGAAATATATCGCTGTTCCTTCACTGACGTTGGGTCAAAATCCTGGAACTCCCTCCCTAACAGCACTGTGGGTGTACCTACACCACATGGACTACAGCGGTTCAAGGAGGCAGCTCACCACCACCTTCTCAAGGGCATTTAGGGATGGGCAATAAATGCTGGCCCAACCAGCGAAGCCCACATCCTGTGAATGAATTTTTTTTTAAAGTCTGTTGTTTAAGGTTCAACCCTCTTCCATGCTGAGTTAATTCATTTCAGCCAGGGTGGGATTGAAGATGCTGTCATGTGATCCTTACCGCTATAGGATAGTTCATCCAAATTACTTACACTTTACTGAAATATTGCTGTGACCTTTGCTATTTGAAGTTTGGATGAGGACAGGATAGAAATCATCTGTGATACCCTCCACCCTGATAGTAAATAAGCTGTTAACGTTCACTCTCTAGGCTTGTATGTGAAGGCAGGTTATCAGATTGTGGTATCTGGGGATCAATGGTGCACAGAGAAGTGTATCCCAGCAAGAGGACATATAACAAAGCACAAAATGTGATAGCAGTCAGTAAAAAGCAAGATTGATCTTTTTCAAGTGACAGACTGTAATTGATTTTACCATGGTTTTGGGCTTGGTCATTCATCCTTTTGCTGTTTGTGAGAACTTGCTATCTGAAAATTGGTTGTCACTTTTGCCTACATAACATCAATCAGTACACATCAAATACAATCTATTAGCTGTAAGGCACTATGGGGTGCCCTGATGGTATGAAAGTTGCTACATAAATGGTATTTTTTTAGATTTATTCTTTCATGGGATGTGAGCATCACTGGCAAAGCCAGCATTTGTTACTCATCCCTAATTGCCCTTTTGAAGGCCATTTCAAAGGGCAGTAAAGAGTCAACCACATTGCTGTGGGTTGGAATCACATGTAGGCCAGACCAGGTAAGGACAGCAGATTTTCGTTCCTAAAGGGCATTAGTGAACCAGATGGGTTTTTACAACAATTGATGATAATTTCATACAGCAGAGAATGGGATTGTAGTTTGATGGGCCATGTGGTCTCATTGTTTGCTGTAACCATTCTATGATTAGTTGTTTGGTAGTACAGAACTTAAATATTGCTGAAAAAAGGAAACATTTTTTGTCAAAGCTTTTTGTCTTGCACTCTTCAGGGCAATTCACAAAAAAATACCAATGTCAGGGGATACAACATATTTATACTGCATGAGAACAAAGTGCTAATTGGTTAACAAGTGGACTCTGATTGGCAGAGGTGTTGCCATGGAGAATGCATAGTTGATTGTGACTCACAGTTAACTGCCAAGCATTGTTTGAAATTTAAAACTGGGAGCTTGACTCTGATTGGTCAAGACATTGAGGGTAAAAGATTACCTCTGTTAACTACCAGACAGAATGTAGGGGGGGAAGACATTCCCTGGTTGAAGAGACAAAATCTATGGAAATTTAAGGGCAGTGGAAGATTCATCCTGGTGTGGCTGGAGGAAAGAATCCCTTGGGTCAGCTGTGCTGTTGGAGGTAAATTTGGGATTTCTCAGAACACTGGGGGCAAGGACCTTCAATAATCATAACTCAGTGAAAAAAGGAAAAGCGATCCCATTGGAAGCTGAAAGAAACTTTGGACTGATTCCTGTAAAAATTACAATTCTGTGGAGAGTGTGCTGTAATGTATAAATGGAACATAGGTTTTTCAAGTGTATTAAACTTTTAAAATGCTAATAAGGGATGTCTTTTCTGTAGTTTAAAATAATAGCTGACAACTAAGTAATGGTTAGTTAATGTTGATTTTAGTTTGTTTGTTACAGTAAAAGTCATAAAGCTTGAAATCTTGCTGTTAATTGTTTCTAAACTTTCATGATATATGGGTGCTGCTGGCAAGGCAAGAATCGTTACCCATTCCTAATTGCCCTCAAGAAAGGGGTCATGAGCCATCTTCTTAAATTGCTATTGTCCATGTGGTGCAGACCTATCCATCATCTACAAAGCAGATTTTTTTTATTATTCAGTCATGGGATGTGGGCATCGCTGGCTGAGCCAGCATTTATTGCCCATCCCTCATTGTCCTTGCGAAGGTGGTGGTGAGCTGCCTTCTTGAAGCACTGCAGTCCATGGTGTAGGTACACCAACAGTGCTGTTAGGGAAGATATTCCAGGATTTTGACCCAGCAACTGTGAAGGAAAAGCAATATATTTCCAAGTAAGGATGATGAGTTGCTTAGTGGGCAGCTCTCAGATGCTGGTGTTCCTATACGTTTGCTGCCCTTGTCCTTCTAGATGGTAGTGGTTGTGCGTTTGAAAGGTTCTGTCTAAAGAGCCTTAGTGAGTTCCTGCAGTGCATTTTGTAGATGGTACACAATGCTTCCACTGTGTGTTGATAGTGGAGGGAGTGAATGTTTGTGGATCAGGTGCCAATCAAGCGGGCTGCTTTGTCGTGAATGAGTCTTGAGTGCTGTTGGAGCTGCACTGATCCTGGCAAGTGGAAAATACTCCGTCACACTCATGACTTGTGCCTTGTGGATGGTGGACAGGCTTTGGGAAGTCAGGAGGTGAATTACTCGTTGCAGGATTCCTAGCCTCTGAGCTGCTCTTGTAGCCACAGTATTTATATGGCTAGTCCAGTTCAGTTCAGTTTCTGGACAATGGTAACCCCTAGGATGTTGATAGTGGTGGATCCTGCAATGGTAATGCCATTGAACGTCAAGGAGCGATGATTAGATTCTCTCTTGTTGGAGCTGGTCATTGCCTGGCTGATCATTGTGGCACAAATGTTACTTGCCACTTGTCAGCCCAAAACCTGGATATTGTTCAGGTCTTGCTGCATTTGGACATGGGCTGCTTCAGTACCTGAGGAGTCACGAATGGTGCTGAATATTGTGCAATCATCAGTGAGCATCCCCATTTATGACCTTATGATAGAAGGAAGGTGATTGATGAAGCAGCTGAAGATGTTTGGGCTTAGGACACTACCACAAGGAACTCCTGCAGCAATGTTCTGTGACTAAGATGATTGACCTCCAACAACCACAACCATCTTCCATTGTGCTAGGTATGACTCCAATCAGTGGAGAGTGTTCCCCCGATTCCCATTGACTCCAAATTTCTTGGGGCTCTTTGATGCCACACTCGGTCAAATGCTGCCTTGATGTCAAGGGCAGTTGCTCTCAGCTCACCTCTGGAGTTTAGCTGTTTTGTCCATGTTTGAACCAAGGCTGTAATGAGGCCAGGTGCTGAGTGGCCCTGGCAGAACCCAAACTGGGTGTCAGTGAGCAGGTTATTGCTGAGCAAGTGCCGCTTGATAGCACTGTTGATGACCCCTTCCGTTACTGATGTTCGAGAGTAGGCTGATGGGGCGGTATTGGCTGGGTTGGATTTGTCCTGCCTTTTGTGTACAGGACGTACCTGGGCAATTTTCCACATAGCCGGGTAGATGCCAGTGTTGTAGCCGTACTGGAACAGCGTGGCTAGGGGCACAGCAAGTTCTGGAGAACAATCCTTCGGTACTCTTCTTGAAATGTTGTGAGGGCCCATAGCTTTTGCAGTATCCACTGTCTTCAGCTGTTTCTTGATATCAGATGGGGTGAATCAAATTGACTAAAGACTGGCATCTGTAAATGCTTCAGCCTTATCTTTTGCACTGATGTGCTGGGATCCTCCATCATTGAGGATGGGGATATTTATGGAGCCTGCTCCTCCAGAGAGTTGTTTCATTGTCCACCACCATTCATGCTTGGATGTGGCAGGACTGCAGAGCTTAGCGCTGATCCGTTGGTTGTGGGATAACTTAAGTCTGTCTATCAGTTGCTGCTTATGCTGTTTGGCATGCAAGTAGTCCTGTGTTATAGCTTCACTAGATTAACACCTCATTTTTACATATGTCTGGTGCTGCTTCTGGCATGCCCTCCTACACTCTTCATTGAAGCAGGGTTGATCCTCTGGTATGGAGGTAATGGTAGAGTGGGGGATATGCTGGCCCATGAGGATACGGATTGTGGTTGAGTACAATTCTGCTGCTGCTGATGGCCCACAGTGCCTCATGGTTGCCCAGCCTCGAGTTGCTTAATCAGGAGTGTGGTGGAATACTCTCCACTTGCCTGTATGAGTGCAGCTCAAACAACACTCCAGAAGCTCGATATCATCCAGGACAAAGCAGTCCACTTGATCTGCACCCCATTCACCTGCTTAAACATTCAATCCCCCCATCACCAATGCACAGGATCAACAGTATGTATTATATACAAAATGTGCTACAGCAGCTCACCAGTGCTCTTTTGTCAACACTTTCCAAACCTGCAAACGCTACCACCTAGAAGGACAAGAGCAGTAGATACATGGAAATGCCAACACCTACAAGAACCCCTCTGAGCCGCACACCATCCTGACTTGGCATTATATTATCATTCCTTCAATGTCGCTGGATCAAAATCCTGGAATACCCTTCCTAACAGGACTGTGGGTGGTACCTACATCAGATGTTCAGCATCAGTTCAAGGAGGTGGCTCACTGCCATCTTCTCAAGGGCAAATAGGCATGGGAAACATATATTGCCCCAGACAGCGATGCCCACATCCTATGAAAATATTTTAAATAAGGTATACCCAAAGTGCTGTTAGGAAGGGAGGTCCATGATTTGATCCATGCATCTGTTGCCCTTGTCCTACTAGTTGGTAGAGGTGCTGAAAAGTAAGACTGTGGCATTTGTAGGTGTGCATGGTGTCTTTTCAGGAGCACTGTACTAGTAGATGGAGTTTGTGGCAAACCAGTAGCTTTGGATATATTGACTATTAGAAAAGACCAGAGTATAGTGACTTTTATGTTCCAGGGTAAGAATCTACTTTTTTGTCTGGTAAGGCAAGCAAGCAATTTAATATTCTTATAGATATGAGATCAACTCAAATGATGGTGGTGATAGGTGATGAGAAGCTCCCTTCAGAAGGTTTGTTATGTAAGAATGAATGTTGATGGATCTTGTTTAACTGCTCCATTGCATAAAGTTAGTTTAAAATGTGGTTTAATTTCTCATATTGTAATTGTGGAATTGTCTTTATGTTACCAATTATTGGGTTGATTTTACACTAGGAAATGACAAAGCTAGAGATAGTGTTGCTGGCCCCAATGATGTCAGACAAGTCCAGTGAAGCTGTTGAAATTGAAGATGTACAAGAGAAATCAAGTGATCAACAAAAGTCCATTGTTTTCAGTAATTCTGCTGTGGAAATTATTGTTTCAACTAAAGATGTGTCCAAAAAGCCAAAAGCTCAGACTGTTTTAATAAAGCAATGTTGGAGCTACAGATTGACAGAAGGTTAAGAGAAGCTGGAGATGAACTGAAACTGTCTAAATTCAATCTGCAGACTTGAGCAACAGGTGTCAAAACAGGCAACAGCAGCACTCAAAAGCTGATGATGGAACAAAGGAAAGCAACGTTTTAAAACCAAATGAGTCCACAGTAACGAAGGATTTGTATTCTTAAATGTAAATTAAAAATTCAGAATGACAAAGCTATCACTCTTGCAAGAAAAGAATTGGGCAGAGCTCGTGCTGAAAGGGAATATGGGAAAAAAAACAAATTTAAAAGGATTTGTGAACTGGCTGGAAAAGATCATCCAAGATATTTTGTCGGATCATCAGCATAATGATAACAAGGTTCTCAAAGCAGCTAAAGAGGATTTTACTTGACAGAGGAATTAACTGCTTGCACAGAAGGAAGCAGTGTAAAACATGTGTCTCTGGAAAAGAACGCTAAAAGTTTAGATCATGGAAACGAAGTTAAAGATGAAAGTAATCCTACATTTGAAAAGGAGTAAGGTAATCAGAATGTTTGGCTGGTTGAGACTCTCTTTAAAGACTTGGATGTTTAAAAACCTGAAAACATGGAAGAAAATGGATATTAAGGGTAAAAATGCTCTTGGCAAAGTTAACCAGGTCAAACCAAACACATAACTTCCTAACACAGAACATGGAAAAGCTGTGAAAACTATGCAAAAAGGAAATGCAGTCGTGCTGCAATGGGTGATGGCAAGTGAAACCACCAGTAATAAAATGAACACCCATTTACAAGAGTTGGAATCTGAAAAACTCATGCAAACTATGCTTTAAATCCTAATTGGGAGGCGAACCCATACACCACCCTGTGAAAGAATGCCGCTATAAATACGAAGTTTTTAGAGAATCCAGCTATAAATAAGAAGTTATATGATTAAGAAGAGCGACTCTCCTATGAAGTAGTGATTAAAAATAAAAAACAGAGTTCATCTGCTAGACGAAGGTCTAAACATTTATAAACACGCCTGGGCATTATTGTGTGCTCAAGAACAGCAACATCTTGTGGCATATTGTCTAACACCAGGCAGTTCTAAAATAACAGGAACTGGACTTTGCATTGCCTCAGCAAGGCACTGGTAAATTGTAAGATACTACACACTAACAATAGATAACCTTAAGCATGACCCTAAATAACTTGTTAACTGAATCCTAGAAATAGGGTGCTGCAAGGAATTGACCACCATCTGCACCTCTCAGTAACCTGTTTGATTGAAGGGTGTTGACTAAAAATGAAGGATGTTGCCCAGCACGAGTGCTCAACATGCTTCCTGCTGGTTTAGGTCTTTTAAGGCAGACAATATTGAACCACACATTAGGATTTGTACATTCATTGCATTCTCAGGTAATGGTATGCTGCTATAGTGTAGCGATGATAATTCACTCCTTAATTGGGATAGAGGTATCTTTCTAGAGCCAGTAGATTTCTACTCAGAGATTTAAGGTAAATATTACTTGAAAGGTTGATGGATATCTTAAATATCTCTCTTTAGCAAAAATAAGATCAAGATTCTCCATTAGAAGCAAGATTATACTTACTTTTCCTAGAACTGTCAATGTTATGACTGATTTACCATCAAAAGTGAATTGCATGCTAGGCTCTTTAAATAAACTTTTAAATAATTTAGAAAATATATTGTCTCATATAGTCTCCTTTATCCAAACTTGAAAAGCCATCTCCGTACACTCTTCACTGGAGGGATACATTGTTGAGGAGAGATGGCTTATAATATCCGGGCTGTATCAATCCAACTAAAATTTGTTAAAAAAGCTATCTGGAGGATGGTAATATTCTCTGGTGGTTCCTTTCCTTCAGAAAGAGTTAGACCAGTTGCTCAGATCCATCTAAGTGTCTGTGTGGCCTGCCTTTCTCAACCTTAGGTGAAAGAGATCATCCGAGGAGTACACTTTTTAAAATTCATTTCTGGGATGTGGGCACGGCTGGTGAGGTCAGCATTTATTGCCCATCCCTAATTGCCCTTGAGAAGGTGGCAGTGAGCTGCCTTCTTGAACTGCTGTAGTCCATGTGGAACAAGTAGATCTACAGTGCTTTTAGGGAGGGAGTTCCAATGTTTTGTCCCAGCGACAGTGAAGGAAACACGATATATCTCCAAGTCAGGATGGTGAGTGGTTTGGAGGGGAACTTCAAGATGGGTGTACCCATGAATCTACTGCCCTTGTCCTTCTAGATGGTACGGTCATGGATTTGGAAGGTGCTATCTAAGGAAGCTTGGAGAAGCAGTGCATCTTGGAGATGGTGCACACTGCTGCCACTGTGTGTTGGTGGCGGAGCAAGTGAATGTTTGCAGATGAGGTGCCAATCAAGCCTGATCCAGAATAGTCGCCAAAAGGGGCTAGGATTATAATCTACTTCAATCCTCCCACCTGATTAAATGCCCCACCAGTGCCAAACTTGACACAGGGGAGGGCATTAAAATCCTCCCACTAACTCAGATACTTTGGGTGGAGGGAGAAGGAGAGAGTCCCAGAGGTAGAAAGAAAGAGAGCGAGAGAGGCAGGGTGTGCAGCTGCTGTGCTCAACAGAAAGAAAAAGATTTTCTTTGTTAGTTACAAGACAGAATGTGGCTGGGAAGATGTTTGAAGAGACGGAACCCATGGGGGGAAAGGAATCCCCAGAGTGGTCTGTGCTGCCAGAGATTGATTTGGGATTTCTCGGAAGATGGAGGGAAAGGACAGTCAATGGTCAACAAAATGGGGAGAAATGAATATGTTGGAAGCTGGGATTAACTTTGGACTTGTTCCTGTACAGACTGCAATTCTGTGGAAAGGGATGTAATCTATAAATGGGACATGGGGGAGGATTTTCCATCAGCAGGCGCGGTGGGAGGGCCCGGGAGTGGCCACGTAACAGCTCCCAGCCTGTGGTCGGGCCCCGACCGCGATCTCACACCGGTTGGCCAATTAACAGCGATCTAGTGTGTAACGCACGCTGGTAACCTCAGTGCTGCCGGGGTGGGGGCGAGAGGAGCGCGAGCTCTGAAGTGTGTGCAAGCGCGGGGGTGCAGTCAGTGAAAGCTCCCTGTCGCCACCGAGCTGCCTCAGGGAGCTGAAGATTTTTAAACCGAGAAATAAAGAATTCAAAAATAAGGAGATCATGTCCCCACGTGTGATTCTGTCACATGAACAGGGACATGTGGAAAATGAGTTCTAAAAATTTTTATTGTTTTTTTATTCACTGCCTAAAACCTCATCCTGCCTGTGGATGAGCTTTCGTTAAAAATGCAAAGACCGCCCGGATTAACCGCCTACCCTCCAACCGAACAGTTGGATGAGCAGCGAAAAATTCAATTTAATTAATTGATTAAGGGCCTTAATAGGCCTCTTAAATGTTGGCAGGTGCACTGCCGCCTCTCACACACGCCTGCCAAGTGAAATATCGTGAAAGTGCACAATGACATCAGGATGCTCCCTCAATGTCATTGCGCATAATTACACTCCCGTGCGGGCAGGGTGCCCGCCCATGGGAGGAAAAATTCTGCTCATATGCCTTTCGAGTGTGTTAAGATGTTAAAATGTGAATAAATGCCATCCACCACAATAAACATCCACTCCCTCCACCACCGACACACACTGGCAGCAGTACGCACCACCTACAAGGTGCACTGCAGCAACTCACCAAGCCTTCTTCGACAGCGCCTTCCAAATCTGTGACCACTACCACCTAGAAGGACAAGGGCAGCAGATGCATGGGAACACCACCATCTGCAAGTTCCCCTCCAAACCGCTCACCATCCTGACTTGGAACTATATCGTCGTGCCTTTACTTTTGCTGGGTCAAAATCCTGGAACTCCCTTCCTACTAGCACTGTGTGTGTTCCTACAACACATGGACTCCAGAATTCAAGAAGGCAGCACAAGTGCAATTAGAGGTGGCCAAAAAATGCTGGCCCAGCCAGCAACGCCCACGTCCCATGAAGAAATATAAAAAAAGTATTTAGTGATAGCGTCTATTAGGGATGCGACAAGGAGCTGAGGGGCACTTAGAATTGCACATTCTGTGTTTTACATTCTGGCTATGTGGCTATTTAGATAAAATTATGCAGAGTTACAATAGGTATAGGTTCTTGTTTGCTGCTCTTTTGTAGGTTAGCTGTGTTACATCTAGTCGCCAAGAAAATGCATTGAGTAAAGGTGGGCAATTCTATACCAGTACAGTACTTTTTTAAAAAGTGAGTAATAATGAACTCTCATTTACTGCAATTTCTGTGTTAAGAGAAAGCAAAGTTCCTTTTGTATCAAAATACAATATTTGGGACATCATGCTAATAGTCTTTCCAATGCTCTGCACACTGGATGTTATTCTGGAATGGTAACATTTTCTATCATAGCACATGGCCATCCTGTGATTTTTTTATGGTATAATAATACAATATAATTCAGAGTTGAGGGGGCGGGTAGAAACATTTTAAAAAGAAAAACGTTCCTAAATTTCTTTTCTAATATGGCCAGAAATGTCACTAAAGCCCTCCAGGACTTAACAGAAGTTTAGTTTCCTTTTAAAAAAAATATATACATATATATTTTTATTTATTGGATGATACCAGACTTACATTTTTACTCCACCTGATCCCTGCTTTTTCCAGATGTGCACGGAGTGATCTTGAGGGATTTTTAGTTTTAATATTTCATCATGTCATGAATATTGGAATTATTACTTCATTACTAATCAGGGAGAATGGTCCTATATGTATTACTCCATCTGTATGTCTTTAATAAGCTTCAGGTTTTGAAAAGAAAATGATGTGGAAATTGTTTTGTGTTGGGAAATATATTGCAAGGCTTAAGCCTGCCTAAGTGACCACTCGACATGATACTTTTCTATTCTTATTTAACGCCATTGTTAATGTAACCCTGTTCTTTTCCTGTACCTGAGTTACGTGGTGGAGGATCGAATATCTTCCATTCAGTCAGCATCAAGCATTCCCAGGTTACGTGTAGCATAGTGAGTATAGAGTAAAATTGCCAGCGCAATAATCTGCATCAGTGGCAAAATCAGAAGTACACACTCCACTTCATCAGTGTGACGTTTTTTTTTTCCCACTTTCCCATACTAAACATTCTGTGCTTTTGCTGAGTGTGATTGTCAGTCAGGCGAGAAGTAGGGCAGTTTGTGCTGTTGTTGGAACCCATGAGGAACTGATTTCAAAACTACCCAAATGTATTTCACTTAAACAGCTTTTACAGATAATAGGCAGAAAAGATTTATCCTAATAGTTCAAACCTGATTTTAGTCCAGGAGCTAGAAACAACAGGTCCGAATTCTGCCCAGCTTTTGAAGATAACATTCAGTAACGTTGTGCCAAGTATTTTTAATTAACAGTATTATACTAATAAGTTCTTTCAGAATCAGAGTTTTTTTTAATCCTTTTGTTGTATTAAGATGTAGGGAATGTGTTAATTGAAGGGAAACATTTAAGGTATAATTGCAGATATTAGCAGCTGCAGATATTTGGTACCGCGAATGGGGATGATAAAAGGTTCAGAATAGGTAGGGAATAAAACAGCCAACAGTTTGTTCTGGAACTATCTGTGTGTATGATGAAAGCTACAGCACAAATAACATGGAAGGCATTTGAGGCTGAGGCAGGTCTTTCTCACGTTAAATAAAAAGATAAGTGATGACTCGAGATCCAGCAGTTCAGCACTTGATATAGAAGCACAAGGTCATGGATTCAGGGTTGCCTGCAAGTCATTCTGATTCCCTTGCCTGAAGTACTTCTGATTTTTGCATAAAAATTATGTCAAAAATGTGGATTTTCCAGTCTGATTAGATTGGTTGTAAATCCCTCTGTTGCATGTAGTAGTGGAAAATACTCCATCACATTCATGACTTGTGCCTTGTAGATGGTGGACAGGCTTTGGGAAGTCAGGAGGTGAATTACTCGTTGCAGGATTCCTAGCCTCTGAGCTGCTCTTGTAGCCACAGTATTTATATGGCTAGTCCAGTTCAGTTCAGTTTCTGGACAATGGTAACCCCCAGGATATTGATAGTGGCGGATTCTGCAATGGTAATGCCATTGAACGTCAAGGAGCGATGATTAGATTCTCTCTTGTTGGAGCTGGTCATTGCCTGGCTGATCATTGTGGCTCAAATGTTACTTGCCACTTATCAGCCCAAAACCTGGATATTGTCCAGGTCTTGCTGTATTTGGACATGGGCTGCTTCAGTACCTGAGGAGTCGCATATGGTGCTGAATATTGTGCAATCATCAGTGAGCATCCCCATTTATGACCTTATGATGGAAGGAAGGTCATTGATGAAGCAGCTAAGATGGTTCGACCTAGAATACTACCCCAAGGAACTCCTGCAGCGATGTTCTGTGACTGAGATGATTGACCTCCAACAACCACAACCATCTTCCATTGTGCTAGGTATGACTCCAATCAGTGGACAGTTTTCCCTCGATTCCTATTGACTCCAAATTTCTTGGGGCTCTTTGATGCCACACTTGGTCAAATGCTGCCTTGATGTCAAGGGCAGTTGCTCTCAGCTCACCTCTGGAGTTTAGCTGTTTTGTCCATGTTTGAACCAAGGCTGTAATGAGGCCAGGTGCTGAGTGGCCCTGGCAGAACCTAAACTGGGTATCAGTGAGCAGGTTATTGCTGAGCAAGTGCCGCTTGATAGCACTGTTGATGACTCCTTGCGTTACTGATGTTCGAGAGTAGGCTGATGGGGCGATATTGGCTGGTTTGGATTTGTCCTGCCTTTTGTGTACAGGACATACCTGGGCAATTTTCCACATAGCCGGGTAGATGCCAGTGTTGCAGCCAAACTGGAACAGCTTGGCTAGGGGCACAGCAAGTTCTGGAAAACAATCCTTCGGTACTCTTCCTGAAATGTTGTGAGGGCCCATAGCTTTTGCAGTATCCACTCTCTTCAGCTGTCTCTTGATATCAGATGGAGTGAATCAAATTGACTAAAGACTAGCATCTGTGATGCTAGGGTCCTCTGGAGGAGGCTGAGATGGATCGTCCACTCGGCACTAATGGCTGAAGATTCTTGTAAATGCTTCAGCCTTATCTTTTGCTCTGATGTGCTGGGCTCCTCCATCATTGAGGATGGGAATATTTATGGAGCCTGCTCCTCCAATGAGTTGTTTCATTGTCCACCACCATTCATGCTTGGATGTGACAGGACTGCAGAGCTTAGATCTGGTCCGTTGGTTGCGGGATCACTTAACTCTATCTATCAGTTGCTGCTTATGCTGTTTGGCATGCAAGTAGTCCTGTGTTATAGCTTCACTAGATTAACACCTCATTTTTACATATGTCTGGTGCTGCTTCTGGCATGCCCTCCTACACTCTTCATTGAAGCAGGGTTGATCCTCTGGTATGGAGGTAATGGTGGAGTGGGGGATATGATGGCCCATGAGGATACAGATTGTGGTTGAGTACAATTCTGCGGCTGCTGATGGTCCACAGTGCCTCATGGTTGCCCAGCCTCAAGTTCCTTGATCAGGTGTGTGGTGGAACACTCTCCACTTGCCTGTATGAGTGCAGCTCAAACAACACTCCAGAAGCTCGATATCATCCAGGACAAAGCAGTACACTTGATTCTGCACCCCATTCACCTCCTTAAACATTCACTCCTCCCATCGCCAATGCGCAGGATCAACAGTATGTATTATATACAAAATGTGCTGCAGCAGCTCACCAGTGCTCTTTTGTCAGCACTTTCCAAACCTGCAAATGCTACCACCTAGAAGGTAAGCAGCAGTAGATACATGGAAATGTCACCACCTACAAGTTCCCCTCTGAGCCACATACCATCCTGACTTGGAACGATATTACCATTCCTTCACTGTCGCTGGATCAAAATCCTGGAACTCCCTTCCTAACAGGACTGTGGGTGGTACCTACATCAGATGTTCAGCATCAGTTCAAGGAGGTGGCTCACCGCCATCTTCTCAAGGGCAAATAGGCATGGGAAACACATATTGCCCTAAACAGTGATGCCCACATCCTATGAAAGTATTTAAAATAAGGTACACCCAAAGTGCTGTTAGGAAGGGAGGTCTATGACATGATCCATGCACCTTATGCCCTTGTCCTTCTAATTGGTAGAGGTGCTGAAAAGTAAGAGTGTGGCATTTGTAGGTGTGCATGGTGTCTTTTCAGGAACACTGAAAAGACCAGAGTATAGTGACTTTTATGTTCCAGGGTAAGAATCTACATTTTTGTCTGGTAAGGCAAGCAAGCAATTTAATATTCTTATAGATATGAGATCAACTCAAATGATGATGGTGATAGGTGATGAGAAGCTCCCTTCAGAAGGTTTGTTATGTAAGAATGAATGTTGATGGATCTTGTTTAACTGCTCCATTGCATAAAGTTAGTTAAAAATGTGGTTTAATTTCTCATGTTGTAGTTGTGGAATTGTCTTTATGTTACCAATTATTGGGTTGATTTTACACTAGGAAATGACAAAGCTAGAGATAGTGTTGCTGGCCCCAATGAAGTCAGACAAGTCCAGTGAAGCTGTTGAAATTGAAGATGTACAAGAGAAATCAAGTGATCAACAAAAGTCCATTGTTTTCAGTAATCCTGCTGTGGAAATTATTGTTTCTACTAAAGATGTGTCCAAAAAACCAAAAGCTCAGACTGCTATAATTAAAGCGATGTTGGAGCTACAGATTGACAGAGGGTTAAGAGAAGCTGGAGATGAATTGAAGCTGTCTAAATTCAATCTGCAGACTTGAGCAACAGGTGTCAAAACAGGCAACAGCAGCACTCAAAAGCTGATGATGGAACAAAGGAAAGCAACGTTTTAAAACCAAATGAGTCCACAGTAACGAAGGATTTGTATTCTTAAATGTAAATTAAAAATTCAGAATGACAAAGCTATCACTCTTGCAAGAAAAGAGTTGGGCAGAGCTCGTGCTGAAAGGGAATATGGGGAAAAAAACAAATTTAAAGGGATTTGTGAACTGGCTGGAAAAGAGCATCCAAGATATTTTGTCAGATCATCAGCACAATGATAACAAGGTTCTCAAAGCAGCTAAAGAGGATTTTACTTGACAGAGGAATTAACTGCTTGCACAGAAGGAAGCAGTGTTAAACATGTGTCTCTGGAAAAGAACGCTAAAAGTTTAGATCATGGAAACGAAGTTAAAGATGAAAGTAATCCTACATTTGAAAAGGAGGAAGGCAATCCGAATGTTTGGCTGGTTGAGACTTTCCTTAAAGACTTGGATGTTTGAAAACCTGAAAACATGGAAGAAAATGGAGATTAAGAGTTCAAATGCTCTTGGCAAAGTTAACCAGGTCAAACCAAGCACATAGCTTCCTAACACAGAACATGGAAAAGCTGTGAAAACTATGCAAAAAGGAAAAACAGTCGTGCTGCAATGGGTGATGGCAAGTGAAACCACCAGTAATAAAATGAACTCCCATTTACGAGAGTTGGAATCCGAAGAACTCATGCAAACTATGCTTTAAATCCTAATTGGGAGGCGAACCCATACACCACCCTGTGAAAGAATGCCGCTATAAATACGAAGTTTTAGAGAATCCAGCTATAAATAAGAAGTTATACAATTAAGAAGAGCGACTCTCCTATGAAGTAGTGATTAAAAAGAAAAAACAGAGTTCATCTGCTAGGCGAAGGTCTAAACATTTATAAACACGCCTGGGCATTATTGTGTGCTCAAGAACAGCAACATCTTGTGGCATATTCTCTAACACAAGGCAGTTCAGAAATAACAGAATTGCCTCAGCAAGGCACTGGTAATTGTAAGATACTACACACTAACAATAGATAACCTTAAGCATGACCCTAAATAACTTGTTAACTGAATGCTAGAAATAGGGTGCTGCAAGGAATTGACCACCATCTGCACCTCTCAGTAATCTGTTTGATTGAAGGGTGTTGACTAAAAATGAAGGATGTTGCCCAGCACGAGTGCTCAACATGCTTCCTGCTGGTTTAGGTCTTTTAAGGCAGAGATATTTAACCACACATTAGGATTTGTACATTCATTGCATTCTCAGGTAATGGTATGCTGCTATAGTGTAGCGATGATAATTCACTCCTTAATTGGGATAGAGGTATCTTTCTAGAGCCAGTAGATTTCTACTCAGAGATTTAAGGTAAATATTACTTGAAAGGTTGATGGATATGTTAAATATCTCTCTTTAGCAAAAATATGATCAAGTTTCTACATTAGAAACAAGATTATACTTACTTTTCCTAGAACTGTCAATGTTATGACTGATTTACCATCAAAAGTGAATTGCATGCAAGGCTCTTTAAATAAACATTTAAATAAGTTAGAAAATATATTGCCTCATATAGTCTCCTTTAACCAAACTTGAAAAGCCATCTCCGTACACTCTTCACTGGAGGGGTACATTGTTGAGGACAGATGGCTTATAATATCCGGGCTGTATTAATCCAACTAAAACTTGTTAAAAAAGCTATCTGGAGGATGGTAATATTCTCTGGTGGTTCCTTTCCTTCAGCAAGAGTAAGATCAGTTACTCAGATCCATCTTAGCGTCTGTGTGGCCTGCCCTTCTCAACCTTAGGTGAAAGACATCATCCGAGGAGTACACTTTTTAAAATTCATTTCTGGGATATGGGCACTGCTGGTGAGGTCAGCATTTATTGCCCATCCCTAATTGCCCTTGAGAAGGTGGCAGTGAGCTGCCTTCTTGAACTGCTGTAGTCCATGTGGCACAAGTAGACCTACAGTGCTTTTAGGGAGGGAGTTCCAAGGTTTTGTCCCAGCGACAGTGAAGGAAACACGATATATTTCCAAGTCAGGATGGTGAGTGGCTTGGAGGGGAACTTCTAGATGGGTGTTCCCATGAATCTACTGTCTTTGTCCTTCTAGATGGTACGGTCATGGATTTGGAAGGTGCTATCTAAGGAAGCTTGGAGAAGCAGTGCATCTTGGAGATGGTGCACACTGCTGCCACTGTGTGTTGGTGGCGGAGCACGTGAGTGTTTGCAGATGAGGTGCCAATCAAGCCTGATCCAGAATAGTCGCCAAAAGGGGCTAGGATTATAATCTACTTCAATCCTCCCACCTGATTAAATGCCCCACCAGTGCCAAACTTGACACAGGGGAGGGCATTAAAATCCTCCCACTAACTCAGATACTTTGGGTGGAGGGAGAAGGAGAGAGTCCCAGAGACAGAAAGAGAGAGAGCGAGAGAGGCAGGGAGTGCAGCTGCTGTGCTCAACAGAAAGAAAAAGGTTTTCTTTGTTAGTTACAAGACAGAATGTGGCTGGGAAGATGTTTGAAGAGACGGAACCCATGGGAGGAAAGGAATCCCCAGAGTGGTCTGTGCTGCCAGAGATTGATTTGGGATTTCTCGGAAGATGGAGGGAAAGGACAGTCAATGGTCAACAAAATGGGGAGAAATGAATATATTGGAAGCTGGGATTAACTTTGGACTTGTTCCTGTACAGACTGCAATTCTGTGGAGAGGGATGTAATCTATAAATGGGACATGGGGGAGGATTTTCCCTCAGCAGGTAGGCGCGGTTGGAGGGCCCGGGATTGGCCGCGTAACAGCTCCCAGCCTGTGGTCGGGCCCCGACCACGATCTCACACCGGTTGGCCAATTAACAGCGATCTAGTGTGTAACGCACGCTGGTAACCTCAGTGCTGCCGGGGTGGGGGCGAGAGGAGCGCGAGCTCTGAAGTGTGTGCAAGCGCGGGGGTGCAGTCAGTGAAAGCTCCCTGTCGCCACCGAGCTGCCTCAGGGAGCTGAAGATTTTTAAACCGAGAAATAAAGAATTCAAAAATAAGGAGATCATGTCCCCACGTGTGATTCTGTCACATGAACAGGGACATGTGGAAAATGAGTTCCAAAAATTTTTAATGTTTTTTTATTCACTGCCTAAAACCTCATCCTGCCCGTGGATGAGCTTTCGTTAAAAATGCAAAGACCGCCCGGATTAAATGCCCACCCTCCAACCGAAAGGTTGGATGAGCAGCGAAAAATTCATTTTAATTAACTGATTAAGGGCCTTAATAGGCCTCTTAATTGTTGGCAGGTGCACTGCCGCCTCTCACACACGCCTGCCAAGCGAAATATCGTGAAAGTGCACGATGACATCAGGATGCTCCCTCAATGTCATTGCGCATAATTTCACTCCTGTTCGGGTAGGGTGCACGCACACACATAGGAGGAAAAATTCTGCTCATGTGGCTTTCGAGTGTGTTAAGATGTTAAACTGTGAATAAATGCCATCCACCACAAAAAACATCCACTCCCTCCACCACCGACACACACTGGCAGCAGTACGCACCACCTACAAGGTGCACTGCAGCAACTCACCAAGGCTTCTTCGACAGCACCTTCCAAATCTGTGACCACTACCACCTAGAAGGACAAGGGCAGCAGATGCATGGGAGCACCACCATCTGCAAGTTCCCCTCCAAGCCGCTCACCATCCTGACTTGGAACTATATCGTCGTGCCTTTACTTTTGCTGGGTCAAAATCCTGGAACTCCCTTCCTACTAACACTGTGTGTGTTCCTACAACACATGGACTCCAGAATTCAAGAAGGCAGCACAAGGGCAATTAGAGGTGGCCAATAAATTCTGGCCCAGCCAGCAACGCCCACGTCCCATGAAGAAATATAAAAAAAGTATTTAGTGATAGCATCTATTAGGGATGTGACAAGGAGCTGAGGGGCACTTAGAATTGCACATTCTGTGTTTTACATTCTGGCTATGTGGCTATTTAGATAAAATTATACAGAGTTACAATAGGTATAGGTTCTTGTTTGCTGCTCTTTTGTAGGTTAGCTGTGTTGCATCTAGTCGCCAAGAAAATGCATTGAGTAAAGGTGGGCAATTCTATACCAGTACAGTACTTTTTTAAAAAGTGAGTAATAATGAACTCTCATTTACTGCAATTTCTGTGTTAAGAGAAAGTAAAGTTCCTTTTGTATCAAAACACAATATTTGGGACGTCATGCTAATAGTCTTTCCAGTGCTCTGCACACTGGATGTTATTCAGGAGTGGTAACATTTTCTATCATAGCACATGGCCATCCTGTGATGTTTTATGGTATAATAATATAATATAATTCAGAGTTGAGGGGGCGGGTAGAAACATTTTAAAAACAAATATGTTCCTAAATTTCTTTTCTAATATGGCCAGAAATGTCACTAAAGCCCTCCAGGACTTAACAGAAGTTTAGTTTCCTTTTAAAAAAAAATATATACATATATATTTTTATTTATTGGATGATCCCAGACTTACATTTTTGCTCCACCTGATCCCTGCTTTTTCCAGATGTGCACGGAGTGATCTTGAGGGATTTTTAGTTTTAATATTTCATCATGTCATGAATATTGGAATTATTACTTCATTACTAATCAGGGAGAATGGTCCTATATGTATTACTCCATCTGTATGTCTTTAATATTTAATAAGCTTCAGGTTTTGAAAAGAAAATGATGTGGAAATTGTTTTGTGTTGGGAAATATATTGCAAGGCTTAAGCCTGCCTAAGTGATCACTCGACATGATACTTTTCTATTCTTATTTAACGCCATTGTTAATGTAACCCTGTTCTTTTCCTGTACCTGAGTTACGTGGTGGAGGATCGAATATCTTCCATTCAGTCAGCGTCATGCATTCCCAGGTTGGTTGTAGCATAGTGAGTGTAGAGTAAAATTGCCAGCGCAATAATCTGCATCAGTGGCAAAATCAGAAGTACACACTCCACTTCATCAGTGTGACGTTTTTTTTTTCCCAATTTCCCATACTAAACATTCTGTGCTTTTGCTGAGTGTGATTGTCAGTCAGGCGAGAAGTAGGGCAGTTTGTGCTGTTGTTGGAACCCATGAGGAACTGATTTCAAAACTACCCAAATGTATTTCACTTAAACAGCTTTTACAGATAATAGGCAGAAAAGATTTATCCTAGTAGTTCAAGCCTGATTTTAGTCCAGGAGCTAGAAACAACAGGTCCGAATTCTGCTCAGCTTTTGAAGATAACATTCAGTAACGTTGTGCCAAGTATTTTTAATTAACATTATTATACTAATAAGTTCTTTCAGAATCAGACGTTTTTTTTAATCCTTTTGTTGTATTAAGATGTAGGGAATGTGTTAATTGAAGGGAAACATTTAAGGTATAATTACAGATATTAGCAGCTGCAGATATTTGGTACTGCGAATGGTTCAGAATAGGTAGGGAATAAAACAGCCAACAGTTTGTTCTGGAACTACCTGTGTGTGTGAAGAAAGCCACAGCACAAATAACATGGAAGGCATTTGAGGCTGAGGCAGGTCTTTCTCACGTTAAATAAAAAGATAAGTGATGACTCGAGATCCACTTGATATAGAAGCACAAGGTCATGGATTCAGGGTTGCCTGCAAGTCATTCTGATTCCCTTGCCTGAAGTACTTCTGATTTTTGCATAAAAATTATGTCAAAAATGTGGATTTTCCAGTCTGGTTGTAAATCCCTCTGTTGCATGTTATATTGTAAATGTATTACAGGGCAAGCCCAGACTTTGTGCTGAAATTTAACATTATGGCCCCGAATCATTAAACCACAGTCCCCAGTTAGGCAGTGCTGTATTTGCAGGAAGTATGGGCTTCAACCCAACGTCCCTATGAGCTCAACTACCTGCTGGGAATACAGAGCTGTGGAATTACATGTCTAATGATGACTGGTGAGCTGCACAGCTTGAGACTGCAAAACTAGCTTACAAACTCATAATATCAATACAAAAGAAATGTTACAAATAATGCTTGTGGCTTATAAAAGTGATACAAATTGTAACTCCATTTAAATAATCATGCTATAACTATTTCGAAGGCACGATGCACACTAAATCTTGTTGAATACTATTACACTATTTAAGGCTTTAATGTCCTTTCAGTAGCAGAGCACCGAAAATTGGATAAATTCATCATTACTTCATTGCACTTGTAATCTGTGCCCATATTTATAAATAACCAGCTATCTGCGTACGCTTATTCAGAAAGTTATGCATTTGAGCTCCTAAATCAACAACATTTAATGTAGAATGTGCCTTGAATGTAGCAATATGACACAAAGCACTTCCCAGAAACATGATCAAACATTGACACCGAACAGTAAGAGGAGATATTCGGTTGATCAAAGTTTTTGTTGAAGAGATAATTTTAAGGAGATTGTTAAAGGAGCAGAGATCGAGGTAGAGACGCAGAGAGGTTTAAGGACACAATTCCAAATATTACAGCCTAGACACCTGAAAGCAGAACACCAGTGCTGGGACAAAAACTGTGAGAGATGCAGAAGAGACCAGAGTTGGAAAAATGCAGAAATCACTGAGGGTTATAGAGCTGGAAAAGGTTACAATGATAAGAGCGATGGGTGATAAGGTGCCTCATCAAAGGTTATTGTGGAAAATAAAAGCTCATGGTGTAGGGGGTAACATATTTGCACGGATAGAAGGTTGGCTGGCTGACAGAAAACAGGGAGTATGCATAAATGGGTCTTTTTTTGATTGACAGGGTGTGACAAGTGAAGTCTCGCAGGGATCTGTGCTAGGACCTCAACTTTTTAAAATTTATTATCGATAACCTAGATGAAGGGAGTAAAGGCATGGTAGCTAAATTTGCAGATGACACAAAGATAGGTAGGAAAGTATGTTGTGAAGAGGACTTAAGGAGGTTGCAGACAGTTATTGATAGGTTGAGTGAGTGGGCAAAAATCTGGCAGATAGAGTATAATGTACAAAAACTTGAGTTGTTTACTTTGGCAGGAAGAATAAAAGACAGAGTATTACTTAAACTGAGAACGGCTGCATAATTTCGATGTGCAGAAGGATCTAGGTGTTCTAGAGCATGAGTCGCAAAAAGTTATCATGCAGGTCCAGCAAGTAATTGAGAAGACTAATGGATGCTATATTTTTTTTAAAAATTCATTCATGGGATTTGGGCTTCGCTGGCTGGGCCAGCATTTATTGCCCATCCCTTGTTGCCCTTCAGAAGGTGGTGGTGAGCTGCCTTCTTGAATCGCTGCAGTCCATGCGGTGTAGGTACACCTACAGTGCTGTTAGGAAGGGATTTTGACCCAGCGACAGTGAAGGAACGGTGGTATATTTCCAAGTCAGGATGGTGAGTGACTTGGAGAGAAACTTCCAGTTGGTAGTGTTCCCATCTATCTGCTACCCTTGCCCTTCTAGGTCATGGGTTTGGAAGGTGCTGTTGAAGGAGTATTGGTGAATTCTGGCAGTGCATCTTACACTGCAGCTACTGTGTGTTGGTGGTAGAAGGAGTGAATGTTTGTGGATGTGGTGCCAGTCAAATGGGCTGCTTTGTGCTGGATGGTGACAAACTTCTTGAGTGTTGCTGGAGCTGCATTCATCCAGGCAAGTGGGGAGTATTCCAGCACACTCCTGACTTGTGCCTTGTAGATGGTGGGCAAGCTTTGGGGAGTCAGGGAGTGAGTTACTCTTATAGCCACAGTATTTAAATGGCTAGTCCAGTTCACTTCCTGGTCAATGGTAACCCCCAGGATGTTGATAGTGGGGAATTCAGTGATGGTAATGCCATTGTACGTCAGGGTGTGATGGTTGGATTCTCTCTTGTTGGAGATTATCATAGCCTGACACTTGTGTGGTGTGAATGTTACTTGCCACTTGTCAGCCCAAGCCTGGATATTGTCCAGGTCTTGCTGCATTTGGACATGGACTGCTTCAGCATCTGAGGACTCATGAATGGTGCTGAACATTGTACAATCATCCCCACTTCTGACCTTATGATTGAAGATCATTGATGAAGCAGCTGAAGATGGTTGGGCCGAGGACACTACCCTGAGGAACTCCTGCAGTCATATCATGAAGATGAGATGACTGACCTCCAACAACCACAACCATCTTCCTTTGTGCTAGGTATGACTCCAACCAGCAGAGAGTTTCCCCCCTGATTCCCATTGACTCCAGTTTTGCTAGGGCTCCTTGATGCCACACTTGGCCAAACGTGGCCTTGATGTCAAGGGCAGTCACTCTCACCTCACCTTACAAGAGGAATTTATCATAAAAGTAAGGATGCTATGCTTCAGTTATGTTCGTATGTTCAGACCACATCTCGAATATTTTGTGCAGTTTTGATCTCCTTATTTAGGAAGGATATAAATGCATTGGGATCAGTTCAGAGGAGGTTTACTAGATTGATACCTGGAATGAACTGGGTTGTCTTATTAGGAGAGGTTAGGCAGACTGGGCTTGTTTCCACTGGAGCTTAGAAGAGTGAAGGGTGACTTGATTGATGTATACAAGATCCTGAATGATATTAATAGGGTAGACGTGAAAAGGATATTTCCTCTGGTGGGTGAGCCCAGAACTAGGGGGCACAGTTTTAAAATTAGGAGTTACCCTTATAGTGCAGAGATGTGGAGAATTTTCTTCTATCAGAGGGTCATGCACCTTTGGAATCCCCTGTCTCTGAAGGCAGTGGAGGTGGGGTCATTGGATATTTTTAAGGCAGAAGTAGATAGCTTCTTGTTAGACAAGGGAATCAAAGATGTTTCGGGATAGATAGGAATGTGGAATTCAAAACACAACCAGATCATCCATGGTCTTATTGAATGGCGGAGCAGGCTCAAGGGGCGGAAAGACCTGCTTCTCTTATCACAGAATCACAGAATTGTTACGGTACAGAAGGAGGCCATTCAGCCCATCATGTCTGCACTGGCTCTCTGAGCATTTTAACTTAGTATCAATCTCCTGCCTTTTCCCCGCAACCCTGCACATTGTTTCTATTCAAATAATCATCAAATGCCCTCTTGAATGCCCCAAATGAACCTGCCTCCACCACACTTCCAGGCAGTACATTCCAAATCCTAACTACTTGCTGTGTGAAAAAGTCTTTTCTCACCTCGCATTTGCTTTTTTGGCAAAACACTTCAAAACTGTACCCTCTGGTCTTGATTACAAATGGGACCAGCTTCATAGGTTTTTTTTATTTTAATTTTATTTTAATTTCATATGTTCGTACATTCATATGAAACCATGAAGAGATTTGAACATGAGAGGATTTTAAATTGGGCGCACTGGGAGACTGTAAGCCAATGTAAATCAGCGAGCACAGATGTTAGTCAATCGTTACAAAATTCCCAACCTCGGACCTGCTCCTGCAGACACTGAATTTGTGCGGTTGTTCTAGTTTAAGTTTCTGATCAGTGATGATTCCCAAGATGTTGATAGTAAGGGATTCAGTGATGGTAATGCTGTTGAATGTCAAGGGGAGGCGGTGTTGTTGGAGATGGCGTTTGGTTGGAACTCTTGTGGCACAAATGTTACTTGTCACTTATCAGCCCAGGTCTGGCTGTTGTCCAGGCTTTGCTGCATGCAGACACAGGTTGCTTCCGTATCTGAGGAATTGTGAATGGACCTTGCGGTCATCACTTCTGACCTTATGATAGAGGGAATATCATTGATAAAGTATCTAATAATGGTTGAGCCTAGGACACTCTCCTGAGGAACTCCTGCAGTGATATCCTGGGCTTGAGCAACCCATCCAGCAACTACAACCGTTTTTCTTTATGTTAGTTATAAATCCATCTAGTGGAGAATATCCCCCCGCTCACCATTGATTTGAATTTTGCTCGGATTCCTTGCTGCCATGTTTGGTCAAATGCTACCTTGATATCAAAGGCAATCACTCTCACCTTGCCTCTAGAATTCTCTTTTTTTTCATGTTTGAACCAAGATTGCAATGAGCCTTGCAGAATCCAAACTGAGCATTGGTGAGGTGGCCATTTTTGAGTAAGTGCCACATGATAGCACAGTTGACACTCCCTACATCACTTTGCTGATGATTGAGAGTAGGTTGATGGGATGATACCTGGCCAGATTGTATTTGCCTTGCTTTTTGTTGACAGGTCATACCTGGACAATTTTTCATGTTGTCAAGTAAATGCCAACATTGTAACTCTTTCAGAGTTAAAACAATTAACTAAATTAATAAAACAAGGGATAAATCAAGCACAGCCCCTAAATCAGGTCAGCTGTAAAATCAAGGAAAAACTTTAAAGGAAACTTACAAACATTAAACCAAAATGTGATTAAAGGGGTCAATAAAACACCCCAGTCCCCGCGCTGCCCACTGGGCATGGAAGGCCTCGATGGTGCCGGCAGACACCGCGTGCTCCCTCTCCAGGGACACCCGGCCGCGAACGTAGCCGCGGAAGAGGGACAAACAATCGGGCGGGACTCCTCCCTCGATCGCCCGCTGCCTGGACCTGTTAGTGGCCAACCTGGCCAGGCCCAGGAGCAGGTTCACGAGGAGATCCTCCTCCTTCCCGACCCCCTTCCGCACCGGGTGTCCATAGATCAGGAGCGTGGGACTGAAGTGCAAACAAAACAGTAACAAAAGGTTTTTTGAATAACTAAAAAGGGAGTGCAGCCTACAACACCCTATATATGCATGGTCCACGGACTCCACAAGACCACAAAAAGGGCAAGTGTCCTGGGAGTCCGTGAACCTAAACATCCTTCGATTGTAGGAGACTGCTGCATGCAACACCCTCCAACCCAGGTCCCCGATTGAAAGCAGGAGGACACCTCCGTAGAGGGCCTCCCATCGGAGGCACGGCCAGGGCGTGTCCGGGCGGCGGCCAAGGGCGAGAAAATGAAAGGTGTGCAGCAGAAGTCCGCACAGAAAGCTCCTCCGAGCCGTGCCAAATGGCACGGAGGGCATGTCCCCGAGGCGGCTCATATTATTGCGGGGCACCGGCACCCGAGGGAGGGTTCAGGGCTTGGGGCCAATGTGGAATTCCGTCCGAACAGGGGAACGTTCAGCAGGAAGACCACCGCGCACCTGGGCCACCTCGAGACCTAAAATGACATCGGGTCCGAGCACGACCGTCCTTAGGTCTTGGATGGCATCGGCTGCGACCTGGACACTCACTGACGCGCAACGCGCCAACTCCTGTGGGAGCATCCAGCCCAGTCCTCCGCCACCCAGCACGTCCCCGATCCTGGTCACCCCGGCAGCCACAGCCCTCCTCTCTGCCAGCCACTGAAAGGGACGGAGGGGCGGATTCCTGAGCAGCGGCTCTCTGACGATAGCTGCTACTCCTGACGGGGGAGAGCTGCACCGCGAGGCGACCACGTTCCAGACTTTGATCAGGTCCTGGTAAAAGACGAGCAGCACCTTTAAGGAGCCACCGAGGCCCCTCTGCTCTATAAACAGGAGCTGCACATCATAATTCAGGCCGTGCACCTGGCGGAAGAAATACGTCGCCAGGGCACACCATCTCGGAGGAGGCTCGACGTAAAGGTATCGCTGCAGGGTCTGAAGACGGAAAGTCGCCACCTGTGTGCGTAGGCACACTAGCGCCTGACCGCCCTCCCTAAGCGGGAGACTCAGAACCTCAGCAGCGACCCAGTGCAATCTTTTGTCCCAGAAGAAGTCGACTAACATTCTCTGGATTTTTGCGACAAAGTACGGGGGAGGGGTCAAAGTGACCAGCCGATACCACAACATGGCGGCGATCAGCTGGCTTATGACCAGAACTCGACCCTGGTAAGACAGTACTCGGAGCAGTCATGTCCAGCGCCGCAGGCGAGCGGTGACTTTCGTCTCCAGTTCCTGCCAGTTCGCCGGCCAGGATTCCTCGGCAGGGCAGAGATGGACCCCCAGGTAGAGGATGCTGGTCCTGCTCCAGGTGAAAGGCCTGAGCTAATAAATCAGACCACTGGGTTATCGGCATTTCCCAGTCGGGGCCAAGACACAGGCCGTGGGGATCCATCTACCACGGGCCGACCAGGAGTCCAGAACATTTATCCCAGTTGATCTTAGCAGAAGAAGCTGCAGAGTAGACCTCCTGGCACTCGTGCATCCTCCGCAGGTCAGCCGGGTCACTGAACATTAGGAGCACGTCATCGGCGTATGCCGAGAGGACCACCCCGATGCCCGGCCCGCGCGGAACCAATCCCGACAATCTCCTCCGCAAGAGGCGCAGGAAAGGCTCCACACAAATAGAATACAACTGACCAGACAGGGGGCAGCCCTGACGTACCCCTCTCCCAAAGCGAAGGGGCGCCGTCAGGGACCCGTTAACCTTCACTAGACACTCCGCGGCAGTGTACAGAAGTCGGATCTGGGCGACAAAATGCGTCCCGAACCGGAATGCTCGCAGAGTTCCGAGTAAATATTCGTGATCCACCCTGTCGAACGCCTTCTCCTGATCAAGGGACAGGAAGGCGCTCGACAGACCAGCCCTCTGGGAATGATGGATTATGTCCTGGACCAGATGGATATTATCATAAATTGTACGGTCCGGGACGGTGTAGGACTGGTCAGGGTGGATCATGTGGTCCAGCACGGTGCCGAGCCGAGAAGACATGGCTGTAGCAAATATTTTGTAGTCCGTGCTGAGGAGGGAGACCGGGCACCAGTTTTTAAGAAGGCGGAGATCTCCCTTCTTTGGCAACAGGGCAATCACGGCCCTGCGCCACGAAAGGGGCATCTCCCCGGTAGCGATACTCTCCCCCAGGACCCCCGTGAAGTCGCTCCCCAGGACGTCCCAGAACGCCCTGAAGAACTCCACAGTCAGCCCGTCTAGTCCTGGCGATTTGCCCCTGGAGAGACCGTCGAGGGCGCCGGTCAGCTCCCCCAGACTTATAGGGGAGTCAAGCTTTCCGGCGCCCTCTGGGCCGACCTGCGGCAGGTCCTCCCACAAAACTCTGCAAGCATCCTCGCTGGACAGATCCGGAGAGAACAGGGCAGTGTAAAAGTTTCGGGTGATGGCCCTGATGCCCTCCGGATCCGAGACGAGGGATCCGTCGTCGGCCAGCAGCGTAAGGAGCTGCTGACGGACCAAATGACAACATTGTAGCTGTACTGGAACAGCTTGACTAGAATTGTGGCTAATTCTAGAGTACAAATCTTCAGCACTGCAGCTGGGACGTTGTCGCTTAGTGCATTCAGCCATTTCTTGTTATCATGTAGAGTGAACAGGGTTTTCTGAAGATTGGCATCTGTTATAGTGGGGACTGCTGTTTGTGGGACCTTGCTGTGCACAGATTGGCTGCTGTGCTTTCTACATTATGACAGTGACTCTACTTCAGAAGTGCTTTATTGGCTGTAAAGAACTTTGGGGAATCCTGAGGTTGTGAAATGCACTATATAAATGCAAATTGTTCTTTATCCTTTTTTAATCACTACTTTCCTTTTCTCTTTTTTTCTCTTTTCTTTTGTACTTGTTTCTTTCTTTGCAACAAGTGCTCAGAAGCAGTGAGCAAAGCAAATGTGATGCAGTGTATTTGGGCCAATAATGAACAGAAATAGTTGGATAATCCTGACATGTACAAATCATTGGTGGGATCACATTTAGAATATTTTGTACAGTCTTGGACACCTCAGTACAAAAAGAGATATTTTCGTTTTTGAAAGGATAGAGATAAGAGCAACCAAAATCACTGAGGGCATGGAGGGACTGGATTTTGAGGGATAGGTATGTAAATTAGGCATGTTTCCTCTGGAAAAGAGAATGTTGTGATGTGATTGATTTTTTCTTAGGATGCGAAAGGGAGTTGGCAGCACGCCCGCCAACAATTAACAGGCCTATTAAGACCATTAAAATAATTATTAAATGCAATTTTTTGCTGCCTGTCCAACCTGATGGTTGCCGGGCAGGCGAATTGGCCAAGTGGCCTTTGGGTTTTTTATGAAACCTCATTCACTGGCGGGATGAGGTTTCCAACAGGAATTAAAAATAAGATAAAAATGTTTAAATCCCACTTATAACATGTCCCTGCTCATGTGACAGTCGCATAAGGGGACATGCTCTGAAGATTATTAAATTCTTTATTTATGTTTTTTAAATTCTTCAGCTCCCTGAGGCAACTCTGTGCCTTCAGGGAGCTTTCAGTGCATGCACCCGCACGCATGCGCAAACCTCCGGGCTCGCCTCCACCCCAGCAGCGCTCAGTGTTGCAGCACGTGATTCACGCTGGCTGCCCATTAATTGGGGGCAGTTTCACGACCGCTTCCGGGCCTGCCCGCTGCGCCCAGCCAACAAGGTAAAATTCCTGCCCTGTGTTATTTTCTCCACAACAGTAGAACTTGAGGACAAATCTTGCATTTCAAACGCACAACTAATCAGCAAAATTATAATTTCATTGGCCAGATGGTAACTCTATAGAGCAAACTTCCTCGAGAGAAAAATGCAAATTAAGGTAGCTTCCTTTCAGTAAACAAAATTCTAGGATATGGCATATGAGTAATTTAATACATGGCATATGGTATGTGCAACATGCTTGGGAGGAACAGGTGACTTTGGTTCTCAAAGCTAACTGCCACTGAGGCTTTTCTTGTATAAAGTTTGGGTCCGTTGTAGACCAACTGATAGAAATCTATTGTGGTTCCGCTATTTAAGAAAGGCTGTGGATATAAGCCAGGGAACTACAGGCCAGTGAGTCTCACGTCAGTGGTAGGGAAACTATTGGAGAAATTTCTGAAGGAGAGTATCTATCTCCACTTGGAGAGGCAAGGTTTGATCAGGGATAGTCAGCATGGCTTTGTCAGAGGGAGGTCATGCCTAACAAATTTGATTGAATTTTTTGAGGAGGTGACCAGGTGTGTAGATGAGGGTAGTGTAGTTGATATAGTTTATATGGATTTCAGCAAAGCCTTTGACAAGGTCACATATGGGAGACCTATAAAGAAGGCAAAGGCACATGGGATACAGGGTAATTTGATAAGGTGGGTTCAAAATTGGCTTAGTTGTAGGAGGCAGTGGGTGATGACAGAAGGATGCTTTAGTGACTGGAAGCCAGTGTTCAGTGGCATACCACAGGGATCTGTGCTGGGTCCCCTATTATTTGTCATTTATATAAACAACATAGATGACTATGTGGGGGGTAGGATTAGTAAGTTTGCGGATGACACAAAGATTGGCCGGGTGGTTAACAGTGAGGTATGAGTGTCTTGGGCTACAGGAAGATATAGACGGGATAGTCAAATGGGCAGATAAGTGGCAGATGGAATTTAACCCTGAAAAGTGTGAGGTGATACACTTTGGAAGGAATAATTTGACAAGGAATTATTCAATGAATGGCATGACACTAGGAAGTTTTGAGGAACAAAGGGACCTTGGCGTGTGTGTGTCCATAGATATCTGAAGGTGGAGGAGCATGTAGGTGGGGTGGTGAAAATGGCATATGGGACACTTGCCTTTATCAATCGAGGCATAGATTACAAAAGTAGGGAGGCCATGTTGGAGTTATATAGAACCTTGGTGAGGCCACAGCTGGAGTACTGTGTGCAGTTCTGGTCGCCACATTATAAGAAGGATGTGATTGCACTGGAGAGGGTGCAAAGAAGATTCACCAGGATATTGCCTGGGATGAAACATTTAAGTTATGAGGAGAGGTTGGATAGACTTGGGTTGTTTTCGTTGGAGCAGAGAAGACTGAGAGGCGACCTGATCGAGGTGTACAAGATTATGAAGGGCATGGACAGGGTGGATAGGGAGCAGCTGTTCCCCTTAGTTGAAGGGTCAGTCACGAGGGGGCATAAGTTCAAGGTGAGGGGCAGGATGTTTAGGGGGATGTGAGGAAAAACTTTTTTACCCAGAGGGTGGTGATGGTCTGGAATGCACTGCCTGGGAGGGTGGTGGAGGCGGGTTGCCTCACATCCTTTTAAAAAGTACCTGGATGAGTACTTGGCATGTCATAACATTCAAGGCTATGGGCCAAGTGCTGGTAAATGGGATTAGGTAGGTAGGTCAGGTGTTTGTCACGTGTCAGTGTAGACTCGATGGGCCGAAGGGCCTCTTCTGCACTATGATTCTGTGATTCTGTGATATTGCTATGATAGTCAACAGCTGCATTAGCATTGTATCATGCAACTGTCAGGATGGTAGTAAATGATCTGCAGTAGGTGGACAGCTTGCCCCCGGAAGCAAAGTCGGTGTGGAGTTGTCCCTCCTCTTGTCAGCCCGCCCCGCAACCATGAAGCACTGCGGGCGGGCTAAACAGGGCCAGTGTAGGACTTCTGTCCCTCACTAGCGAGGAAGGCATGCCTTTGGGAGCTGCTGGCCAATCAGTCCCTGCAGTGCCAAGAGCCCATTGGTGAGTGCTGTGGAGACTGCAGCAAGGAAGCAGAAGAAGGCCCATGGATCCTCGGAAACCAGTAAGCCTGGGGTCTTGGTTTGGAGTGTCTGGGCAGGTTAGGGAGGGGAGTGGGGGTTGGGGGGTAGTAGGTTTAAGGCAGAAGGTGGGTAGCAAGAAAGAATGAGTTCTATCTTAGGGGGCTGTGCCCGATCCACAAAGAGCAGCCCCTGAAGATAGAACTCCCCTTCTTTCCCATCCTTTGAAGATTTTTTAAAAATCAGGCTGCCTAATCCCGCCCGACTGCCCATGGCAAACGTTTTATAGCATGGGAAGCGTATTCTCAGGGTCATTTGGCTCGGTAATAATTATGCAGATTATGCAGAGGTTTCAGTTCAACTCCAGGGTGAGGGCCCTGGGAGAGTCTATCGCAATTTATATAGCGAAAGTGAAACAGCTGACTAAGCATTGCAAGTTTGGAGTTACACTCAATGACCTGTTGCAGGGCTGGTTGGCTTGTGGTGTACATGGCAACGCCATTCACCACTGTTTACTTGCAGAAGTTAACATTGATTTGAAGCGTGCCATGGAAATAGCGCTAGCTATGGACAGTGCTGAGAAGGACTCGCAGGCTTGGCAGAGTGTGCAACATGGTGCCGTTCTTCAGTTGGGGTGGGAACCTACTGCTGGGCATGGTGCGAAAACCAGAGAGACAGCAGCAAAGCGAGAGACTGTCCCTGCTGCTCGATAAACAAGAAGGCCTAGTGGAAGCATTTCAACAGCAATTCGGAAACTAACCTGTTACGGATGTGGAGGTAACCATGTACCAGAAGCCTTCAGATTTAAAGAAGCAGAATACCACTACTGCCACAAAAAAGGGCATGTACTAAAGCAATGCAGGGCAAAATCGAGACAACCGATCAGGTAGGAGACCAAAATGATTGACATGCACAATATAACAGAACTAGAAGCTGCTGATACTAATATCTTTTTTTTATTCTTTATTGTGGTCAATAAATGCTGGCCCAGCCAATGAAGCCCATACCCTGTGAGTGGACAGTTGCCCTTGAGAAGGTGGTGGTGCACTGTCTTCTTGAACCACTGCAGTCCATGTGGTGTAGGCACACCAACAGTGCTGTTAGATGACACTGGGTGGTCCATCCAGTTTCATTCCTTTTTTGCGACTTTGTAGTGGTTTGATAGAACCATTTAAGAGTCAACCGCATTGCTTGTGGGTCTGCAGTCACATGTAGGCCAGACAAATTTCCACATTAGTGAGCCAGATGGGTCTTTACGACAATTGACAATGACTTTTATTGAATTCAAATTCCACCATCCGTCACGGCAGGATTCAAACCCGGGTCCCCAGAGCATTACCCTTGTCCACTGGATTACTAGTCCAGTGACAATGCCACTACACCATCGCCTCCCCCTATTCCCGATACAATGTCAAAGTAGTAAAAACTGAACCAATCACCGTCACCATTCAAGTGAATGGGAAGCCTCAAGTCATGGAGGTAGACACGGGAGCCTCGACTACAGTGGCGGGAGAACACATATTTAAATATCTCAATGAAGGTACCCAGCCACTGAATCTGGAGCATACCATGGCTGAGTTGAAGACATGCACTGGAGAGTCAATACAGGTAAAGGATATCACCACAGTACCTGTGTATTAGAGGCATCAGACAGTCCAGCTTCCAGTGATCATAGTAACAGGTGAGGGACCTAGTCTTCTGGACTGTGATTGGTTGCAAAATGTTAAGCTCAACTGGTCAGAAATATTTCAAGTGAGAACAGAAGGAATTCCTGAGCTGTTAAGGAAGTACGACAGCATATTTTGTGTTGAATTGAGAAAGATAAGTCTTATAAGCAAAAATATCTGTAGATTTGAAAGCGACACCCCAGTTCTTTAAGGCCAGACCCGTGTCTTATGCCCTAAAGGAGAAGGTGGATACAGAATAAATATCCTATCCTGAGGATTGAAGATTTGTACGCTAAGCTTGCTGGAGGAAAGTCTTACACCAAACTGGACATGAGCCATGCATACCAACACCTAGAGCTGAACAGCACGTCTAGAGGGTATGTGACCATCAACATGCACAAGGGCCTGTACCAATATACACACCTACCCTTTGGTGTATCAGCTGCCTGTGCAATGTTCCAAAGGACCATGGAAAGCCTATTGCAAGGACTTCCCCGAGTAGTAGTGTACCTGGATGAAGTCCTGATCACAGGATCAATGGAAGCCGAACATTTGGCCAGCCTAGAAGAGGTTTTAAGGAGATTATTGAAAGCTGGTGTATGATTGAAGAAAGAGACATGTATTTTCCAAGTGACTGAAGTCACTTACCTGGGTCACTGAGTGGATGCCCAGGGGTTGTATCCGGCAGAGGAGAAAATCAAGGCAATCAAAGAAGTGCCTTCTCCTACCAGCATCACTGAACTCAAGTCTTTGTTGGGCATGATAAATTATTACAGTCTCTTCTTGCCAAACTTGTCAACAGTGTTAGTACCTTTACAGTTATTATTGAAAAAGAACCATTGTTTGTCATGGAAGGCGCAACAAGAAGAAGCCTTCATAAAAGTCAAAAAGCTATTACACTCATCATGTCCACTAGTACTTTGTGACCCTTCAAATGAATTTATATTAACCTGTGATGCAGGATTTATATTAACCTACGGTATGGGAGCTGTGTTGTCACACAGGATGGAAGATGGTTCCAAAAGGTCAATAGGCTATGTCTCCAGAACCCTCTCTGCAGCCAAGAAGGGTTATTCACAACTTGAAAAGGAAGGTTTATCAGTAATATTTGGAGTGAAGAAATTCCATCAGTGTCTGCATGGATGATATTTCACCATAGTGCTGGACCATAAACCACTAATGGGTTTATTTAGTGAGGATAAAGCCAATCCACCGATAGCTTCAGCTAGAATTCAACGTTGAGTTTTGGTTTTATCGGCATATGAGTACTACTTTATGCACCATTCGGGTGTGCATATTGCAAATGCAGATGCACTCAGTTGTGTTCCGTTACCAGATAGCATTGTACATGCTCCAGTGCCACAAGAAGTTGTGCTTGTGTTAAATTTCTTGGACTCTTCGCCAGTCTGTACGAAACAAGTAAGGAATTGGACAAACCGGGATCCAATTTTATCAAAAGCCTGAGACCAGGTGTTGCAAGGATGGTCGAATTCACCCGTGTCTGAAGAGATAAGACTATTCCATGCCTGTAAAACAGGGTTAAGTTGTCAAGATGGAATCTTGTTATGCAGATCAAGAGTCAGCTGTCCCTTCACAAGGAAGAGAACCACCCTTGACTGAGCTTCACAGTGCCCATCCAGCCATTTTAAAGGTAAGGCTGCTTGTACGAAGCTATGTCTGGTGGCCAGGTATAGACAATGACATACAAAGAATGGTCAAGCACTGTCTCCAGTGTCAGCAACAATAGAAGTTGCCCGTTTCAGCTCCACTGGATCCGTGGGAGTAGCCTGGTCAACTCTGGGTTAGACGACATATGTAGGTCCATTTTTAGGTACCATGTTTTTATTGATCACATCCTAAGTGGATGGACGTGTATGAAGTTGGATCACTGGCATCATGTGCAATTATTGAAAAGCTGCGCCAATGCTTTATTATACATGGCCTACCAGAAGTCATTGTTTTGGATAATGGTACTGTCTTCACTAATGCACAATTTCAGAGATTCATGAGTTTAAATGGGATTAACCATATTAAAATGGCACCATATCATTCCTCATTAAATAGGTTAGCTGAAAGAGCAGTGCAAACTTTCAAGTCAGGAATGAAGAAGTTACCCGAAGGCATGTTAGAAACTTGAATTTCACGTTTTCTTCTCAATTATCATATGACTCCTTATGCAACTATGGGTTCAACACCATCTGAATTACTGATGAAGCACTGCCTTCATACAAGGTTAAGTCTGGTGTTTCCAAACTTACAGGGTAAGTTAGAGAAGAATCAGAGTGGTCAGAAATTGAATCATGATATTCATAGCAAAGCTCAAAGATTTACTGTGGGTGATAAAGTTTTCATGCGGAATTTTGGAAAAGGACCTAGTTGGGTTCCTGATATATTCGCCTCTGAAACTAGACCCTTGTCACTCCAAGTGGAAGTGGCAGAACTGATTTTTCAAAAGCATGTGGATCATATAAGGAATAGAGAGACATTCCAACAACCAGCTATTCCGCCTGTAATTGATGTCAAACATTTAATCCCTGAGGTGACAGATCGGCCTAGAGTAGACCTATCTGATGTTTCTGTTGAATTACCTCATCCTGAACTGCCATTGTCTAAGGATGTCCTTGATTTTGCAGCTCCTGATCATGTCAATCCAGTGGGAGAATCTCAAGTCGTATAGCTATGTCACTCTAACCACCTTAGAGACTAAATCTTTAATTGCATGACCTGTATATATATGTATATGTTGTGGATTAAAATATTCCTTTGTAAATAGGAAATGTCAAAAAACTAAAGGGGGGGAAATGTAGTGATTGTAGGTATAACCTTTCCTACTGCCTTTAAAGGTTACGTGATTGTACTGAAGAACCAGCCCTAAGCACGTATAATCTTATGGGTGGAGCTTTTCTAGTTGTGGATCTGGTTCAAGCATGTATCTTCTACAAAAACAAAAATTGCTGGAAAAACTCAGCAGGTCTGAGTCCGTGTGACTCTTCATCAGAACAGCTACAAAAGCTCTATAATAAAGTTACCTGTTTCAAGTAAGAATCTGGTCCGGCACATCAAGTATATTACAAAGGTCAAAGAGATAGATTTGAAGGACCATCAAGCATATGGCTTGTTCTTGATTATTCCGCTCGTACAACTGCGTTTAAAAGTGGTGAACGCCTGCTCTCTATTTTTCTGATGGGTGGATTTTTAGATAAGCTGTTCCCTTTATACCTATGGCATTTATCTCTTTTAAACCCTCTGCCCTGAATCATTGTGGTTGGGAGACCAGGAACATGACCTGTTCGCAGGGTCCTACCAAGGGCCCTTAGTAGGAGTAAAGACAGACTTAAGAACAATAATCCTCTTCGCTGCATGGAGGGTGAATATCTTGCAATGGACACATCCGTGCCCAAAGCAGCTTTGATCACTGATATGAACCATGACCTGAAACCTGTGCTGCTCATTGCTCCATGGCATTAAAAGCTGGTGCACTACCACATCAAACACTGTGGTGCCCATTGAACTTTTTTCAAAGGATAAGAAATGTTCCAGTGCTGATAAATGAGTGGCAGAAGGTGATGGGAGGCCAAGTGAGTGCAAAAATTGAAACTTAGATTGAGAAACTGGATGTGAAATTCTGTAGTGAACTTTATGATCAAAGCTACTTTGAAGAGTCATTAATAATTAGATTATACTTTTAAAAACAACAGTTACAGACTACTACTTATTAAAAAAGATCATCAGTTGTTTTTTTTTTAAATTGCTTTGGGTTATTTTGTTTTAACAACCTATTTTTCTATGCAATTAAGTCCTTTGTGAACACCAAGATTCTGTTCCAAACAAGCACTATAATGATGTTTTGATTTTAGACAGCGCAGTCATACAGTGAAATATGAGAGATATAAGAAAGGGCCTTTACTCCATTTCCATAATGATTTCAGAGCTATTGTCGTAATGAGTGAACATCAGAAATAATCTCCCATTGATATGGTACTGAACCTCCCCAGAGATTCCAATCAGAAAAGATTACAAAGGCTAACGGGAAACGGGAATACAGAAAGCCTAGCAGAGAATAGTAAAAGACTTAAATCAGCATTTACAAAGTAAAAGATTGGTTAAAGAAAGGGTAGGGTTGATTAGAGGTGAAAAAGGGCATCTTTTTCTTGATTTTTCACGTAAGACAGTGGCAGTGAAAATGAAAAGGCACAAAAGGAGGTGGTGGAGCATTGACAGGGTTTAACTATAGATAAGGAAGAAGTCATTTTTTATTCATTCATGGGATTTGGATGTCGCTGGTAAGGCCAATATTTATTGCCCATCTGGAATTGCCTTTGAGTTGTGGTGAGTGTCATTGCAGTGGGTCATAGCCCCAAGTTCTTACAGACATATATTGAACTTTTAAATAAGATGTGTTTTTTTTAAAAAAAGGACATGCAAGCAAAAGTTGTCAAAACTATAAAGTAACCACTTGCTGGAAAATTTCTATGTGGTTTGCACTTGACCATCCAATACAGAAAATGGAATGTTGCACCTAAAAGGGTGTCAAGATCTACTTCAGACAGAGACAAATCAAAGGAAGAGATGAAAGGCAAAAACTGAACTATAATCTCCTGTGATTGCGGAGATAATGGAGGCTGATTACCATCTCAGCTGAAACCATCTCCTGTGAGTTATATCCCAAACTGTGGGCGTGATCTGAGTTGAAAGATTGCAGTTTCTGGGTGAAAGACATGTTTGGTTTTCCCTTCCAGGAATACACAAGAAAAGGGATTAAAAGCCAACTGCAGCTCTGGTCTCTGTGTGCTAGCTTTGGTGTTCTGTCCTGGTGCTAGTGTGTGCTGTGAAGGTCACAGCTGAAAGACATCAACTTGGTGTCCCTGCACCTACAGGTAAAAAGTCTTTCTCCAATTGCTGGAAGCAAGTCACAAGTTAGCAAAGCCACAGTCGAGAAGGAAACAGAACAACTCCTTTCAGCCAACCTGCTGAACCAAGAGTCTGCAAACCTACTGCTTAACTGCTAGAGTCAACTCTACCAGAAACATCCAAATTAACGGCCGCAACGTTTCACCATCTACTCCTTGCAGACAAGCCAAAGTCTGATTTGTATATCGTCTTAACTTTTATTTCTGGACTCACTTCTAATCTCTGTATATGTGTGTTGCATTTTTATTACTTTTTCTCATGTTTCAGTAACTAATAAACTCACTCTGTCTTTGACTTAAGAAAGCCTGGTTAAATTGGCTCCTTTTAAAATATAAAAACACTTGGATTGGGAAAAGGTATCCACGAGGGAAGGGATCCATTTTAAATTAACCTTGCTGCGACCAACTGAGGGGGTTGAATAAAGGAGAGGAGCCAGTTCACCTCTCCTCACCCGGGAGCATAACAGTTTGGGGTACCTCGTCTGGGATCACAACAAATTTGGGGGACCTCGCCCGGGGACTGGTCATAACATGAGTTACCTTTTTGAACCACAGCAGTTCTTATGGTGTCAGTGCAGTGCCATTAGGGAGAAGGTTCCAAGAATTTAACTTGGTGAGGATGGAGTGTGTGTGTCTTGGAGGGGAATTTGTAGGTGACGGTATTGCCATGTCTATGTTCTTCCAGGTTGTAGAGGTTGCATGTTTAGGTTGTGTTGTGGAAGAAGCCTTGCTGAGTTTCTGCAGTGAATTTTGTAGATGATACACACTGCCGCCACAGTATGCCAACCTGGAAGGAGCGAATGTTTAAGGCTGTGCATGGGGTGCTAACCAAGCAGGCTGCTCTGGCCGCGATGGTGCAGTGCTTCTTGAGTGCTGTTGGAAATGCACTCGTTCAGAAAGTGGAGAGTATTCTATCATACTCCTGACTTTTGCCTTGTAGATGGTGGACAGGCTTTAGGGGGTCAGGAAATGAGTTACTCACCACAGAATTCCCAGCCTCTAACCTGCATTTATTGCCCATCCCTAACACAACTGAGTGACCTTCTTAATATTAGTGAACTAATCGAGCTTTTAATACAGTCCAATAGCTTTATTAACATCTTTATTGATGCCAGATTTTTATTCCCAGATTTGACAAAATTGAGAGCAATTTCTCAAATTGCCATGATGGAATTAAGCTCTTGTTCTCTGGATTACTACTTGACATCTTGAGATCGCTTGTCCAGTAATGGAACAATTACATTGTCATACCAATTATGGGCTAGGGAAGTGGGGACTCCAAGTCAGGACCTAGCAATCTTAGCCTAGTTCCAAGCTGCTTTGGAATGGCTGAGGAAAGTCAGCTCCAAAAATAGGAGTGGTCTGTAGTAGTCCCTTTAAGAATTGTTGGTTTCAGCATTCTTGCCCCACCCAGTAGAAGACTTACATACAGTATAAAACCTAGACTGAAATATTTTAATGAGAACTCTTCTGTGCTTCAGGCAGGAGTGCTAGCCATGTATTTACCTATCATCCCATCCATGCTGAAAAATTAAGCACTGGGTTGACAAAAAATGCCTACTTCTTTATTGTTTCATGGGATGTGGGTGTCACTGGCTAGGCCAGCATTTATTTCCCATCCCTAATTGCCCTTGAGAAGGTGGTGGTGACCCAAAAAGCATCTGGCACAGTTAAGGTGCTTCAAACACACTCTCCCTATTCTCCCTATGTGAAATTGGCATGTCAAGACACATTTTACCATATATGGATGGACTGTATTCTAGATTGGTCACCTCCACCATAAATGGCCCCCTTTCTTTTCAGGACTTCCTTAATGTCTGGCCTCGAATCCCTGATTTGTGAATTGAACCATTTTCTTCTCAACAAAATAGGCTAAACTTAAATGAGCATCATCAGCTGGTCAGCTTTGTAAAGTGTGGAATGTCCGTCCACTCCTTACAAGCACAGTGATATGAGTGGGTAGTCCTTGGAAAGAAGCTGGGGGCAGGGGTGTCCTATGACCTGCCATGTTACCGGGGGCTGGAGTGTAAATCTGAAGAAAATGTAGACTGAATCCCACAGATTCAGCAGCTGGATCAATGCCTGCACAGATTAGAGGCATTCGGTTCCAAAAAATAAAGGTGCAACTTATTCCGATTTCCACCCCAGTGCATTTTGACCCCAGCAGTGATTGAACACAGGCATCATTGGACCTATGCTGATGAACTGCAGATGGACCAGTTAGCACACGAATGCGTTATACCATAAAGCTGATGTGATGTGATTTGGGTTTGACACTGTATGGCACAATCCTGAAGGAAGGGTTCCCAAATTAAATTTAGGCGAGAGGTGTTTGGGAACACCTCCAGGGGGTTGTTTTGCACCACTTCAGCATGGCACTGTTTTCAATGGTACCACCTTATACTGCAAAGCAGTGTGCAGCAAGGGTTCTTAGATCTTGCCAAGTAGTTAAATAATTCTTTGTTTCTGTTTTAATGTTAGCAGAGAACTGATGGGCCCATGGGCTTTATCTGCTTTTATTTTCCTTAACCAAAGAGTGACAAGAGAGCCAATTATGTGGCTTGAGTCTATCCTCCCCAGGCAGATTCTGGTCTAAAGCCAGGAAAGCAAATTTATACACTGCCTCTGAATACATGTCTTATATTATACTCTAAAAATATAGATGGTATACATTTGCCTAGCATACTCTGATAGTTAAATACCAGAGACAGGAGATGTGCAATGACCAGACACATTTACAGTGACATAACATACCCAATATACATATTGCAACAGGTCCTCTGTATTCTTTCAATCAAAGCAAATCAGAGTCTGAAGTAGTTCAGGTGAGGAACAATGAATGAGTTATACATGGCAGTACTCCCGCACAACAAAAAAGAAAGTAATTGATTCAAAATTGCACTGGGATTTCATGGCATTTTTTAATGTCTATGACCTGGATTTTGTTCTATGTGAGTGTTAGCATTGAACCTGCAATAAACTGCTGGTTTGTCATCAATGCTGTAAGTCGGTATTTCCCACTCTGAGCATGATAATAGGCTGCCAAGAATGGATGTTGAAATCGTACAAAAATAAAAATCAAGAAATGAGCCATGTAACTACCCTCCACAGGCTTACTGGTTCACTAGTGAACAGCAATAAAATAGGGTGACAATTCAGCAGAAGGGGGCTAACATAGGATTCATGAGTCACAGCCCAATGATGTCATCAGCACCACAAGGTGTTTTTAACCTCAACACAAGGCAGTTCCACAATGCCTGTTGCCCGGCAGCAAAATCATGGTGGGAGGAGCCAAATGGCTAGGATAGGATTGGGTAAGCTTAGCAACTCTGCCTGCTTTTACAATCCTTATGTGCCTGGGAGAGCAATAGTACTCCCCACAGGCCTCATAAGGAAGACTTGGGCTTCCCTGCCCAAAGCCTTCTGCAGACTGTGCACAGATCTCCTCCTGACTGCTGTCAGACAAGTATCTGCACATAGTTATTTATTCATTTATTTAAAAGAGGCCCTGCAGTTAAGATTAGTGGAACCTCCATGCCCCTAGCCTTGCTGGGTCATTTGCCTGCCATTAGTTCACCCATATCCTCCCACCATCCAATTAATATGGGGACCAAAGTTTCCTTAAAAAAATCATATTTATGTCCATTTTATACTACCATTACAGTCAAATGTCGGTTCATTTGTGTGGTATGGAAGTGAAAAACACAGGGTGCTTATTGCAAAGAGATGAAGACATAGGAGACAATATAAGTTGTTTAGCCTTTCAACATGGGCCACAATTTTACCCTGGGCGTGCGGGCGTGCCCCCAACACGCCGGAACATAAAATAATGCGTGATAACGTCGGGCATGCGTCCCAACGTCACCGCACACTGTCATAATATTTCGCTAGGCAGGCGCGCGATGAAAACGGAGGCCCGTTATTTAATGGGCCTGTTAAGGCCCTTGAGGCACCAAATGTCTTTGATTTTACACAGCCCGTGCGATTTTCAGGGTGTCGCACGGGTGCAATGGGCAGGCGGGTAGGCCACATTTTCAAAAACCTCATCCACGGGCGGGATACGAGGGGTGAGTGGGCTCGCTAATGCGAATTGTTTGCACTTTAGCTTATAACTTACTGCTACTTGCTTGTGTGAACAGGACATCTTCATTTCACTTCAGAGCTGTTTTGATAGAAATAAGAGGCTCCAGTTCAGGACTCTGAAGGAGTCATACCACTGGGAGCCTTCCAGGTATCAGACAGCCTTCCCTCACCCTGGGAATGGGGATTGTGGTCTCCGCTGGAGGCACCTCCTCTGAGGAGGAATGGAGGGCCAAAAGTGGGGGGGAGGGCAGGTGTCTCTTTTCAGTCTCTAGGTGAGCGACCTGTGGGAGGACAGGCACAGGCACAAGGCAAGGCCAACCGGAAGTCCAAGGTGGAAGGGGCCGCAGAAGACGCCACTATCCTGCTGCCAGGGTATACAGGCGAAGATGCAGCTACCTCAATATGTCTGAGGTGCAGTGCTGAAGGAGGCTCTGTCTCTCAAGGGAGACAGTGACCTCCATCTGTCAGATGATCAGCCCTAAGATCAGCTCTGACTGTGTGGGTGGACATTCCATGCCAGTGGCTCTGAAGGTCACAGTGGCCCTCAATTTCTATGCCTCCAGCTCTTTCCAGGGGTCGGTGGGTGATCTTTGTGGAGTCTCCCAGTCAGCTGTCCACAGTTGTATCAAGCTGGTGACAGAAGCTCTGTTCAGGCGTGCATTGACTTTCATTCATTACCGCACAGACGAGGCCAGCCAGGCAGAGCGAACCATAGGCTTTGCCATAATTGCTGGGTTTCCCTGCATCCAGGGTGCTATAGACTGCACACATGTGGCCATCAAGGCACCAGCAGGTGAGCCCGGTGCCTTTGTCAACAGGAAGGGCTTCCACTCCATGAACGTGCAGATAATGTGTGATCACAGGATGCTGATTCTACAAGTCTGTGCAAGATACCCAGGCAGCTCCCACGATGCTTACATACTTAGACATTCCCAGATGCCGGGGCTCTTCAGTAGTCCCGCTCGGCTGGATGGATGGCTGCTGGGTGACAAGGGCTATCCCCTCAGAAGGTGGCTCATAACGCCTCTCCGCTATCCAAGAACAGAAGCTGGGCAGCAGTACAATAGGAGCCATGCCTTCGGAAGGGCTGTGATGGAGAGAACCATCGGTCTTCTCAAGATGTGCTTCCGATGCCTGGACTGTTCAGGGGGCGCATTGCAATACCCCCCAGATCGTGTGTCACTGATAGTGGTTGTATGCTGTGCTCTCCACACCCTGGCGCTGGAAAGGGGGGACGCAGTGGAGGAAGAAGATGTTGACGCAGCTGCCCTGGCAACAGACGATGGGCAGAATTTTGCCGTCAGTGAGCAGGGGGCGGGGCCCGCTCACTGGCATGTAAAATGATGTGAGATGATGTCAGGCAGAACCCCGACGTCATCCCGCCCCATTTAAATTTTCAGGAAGGTGGGGGCACAGTAAAATCAGCTGCGGGCCCGCCGACCTGTCAGTGGCCAATTGAAGCCATTGACAGGATCAATTATACAATTAAAGGACCTGCCGTTCAACCTTAAGGTTGGCGGGTAGGCCAGGAGCCCCGGGGGCAACTGGAAAAAACATGAAACCTCATCTAGCGGCGGGATGAGGTTTCATGCAGGGTTTTAAAAATTTTAATAAAGTTATTATGTTAATTATGAACATGTCCCATCTCATGTGGCATTGTCAAATGATGGGGGACATGTTAGGGATTTTTTTTTCTATTTTTCATATTTTTAAAAGTGTCAGTGATCTCCCTGAGGCAGCACTTAGCCTCAGGGAGATGTGTGCTCTTTCGTGTGCATGCGCAAAAGAGCGCACTCTCGCTTTTGGGGAATACCCCCCGCTCGCACAGGAAGTGCATAGCGCTTCCCGCCAGACGTCATGCTGGGCGGGCCTTAATTGGCCCGCCCACTTAAAATGGCGGTGTGGCCCACTTCTCCGGTGGGGATCGTCTCCCCGCCCGCCGGATATTGGGTTGGGCCCACCCACCTGCCCGACAGGCAGAAAATTCTGCCCAATGAGTCCAGTAGTGAGCCTGAGGACGAGTACGGTCAGGAGAACGCTGAGGGGATAGACGCTGACCTGGGTAACCTCCAGGGAGGCAGGGATACCTGGGAGGCTTTGATCCAAAGCTCCTTCAGCTAGCCTACTAGATAAGAACCACCACCACCTGCCAGGGCTGCTGGCTCCAGACTCGAACCCTGACAGGGACATTTGCTTGGTGAACAACATGCACTATGTGTCATTTCAATAAAGTTATTTGACAAACAAGTCACTCATAACACCATGGGTTACCCTGCACCTGCAGAACTAATGAAGCACCCAGAGGCTTGTTGAACAGAAACACATTTAATTCTGTGGTGCCTGGCATACATAATACAAAATAAATTGAAAGGTGTTACCCATCACACCAAATAATATTTACCATAAAACGGGGGGGCGAAAAATATCACCAGTGAAAAGGCCGTGTTGTGCTTAAGGTGCTTTAAGTTTTTGCTTGTGGGCACTACGTCTAGGTGCTCCCCCCTCGCTGGCACTGGCATTGGAGACAGCCTGCTCACTCTGCTGTCCTGTTGGCATTGATAACCTTGGCGGGCATCCTCTGGCCCGTGGAGCCTGTGCTGCCCTGCCTGGGAGGGAGTGGCCGGTGCCACAGCTGGCATCTCCCCAGTCAGCACAGCCTCATCAGATGCCACGGTCACTGGCAGAGGGGTGGAGGAGCTGCTGCCATCATCCAGGGCGCCCTGAGAGGAGCCCGCAGAGACAACAAGCAGCACTTGCGCCAACGTCAGGTCACTTTTGGACCTCCCTGCTCACCATTGATGGATGGGCACCTAGCTGGGATACTGGGTGCCCAATCCATCTCCCACACAGACTGTGACCACCTGAGGTCAATCCGGTGTGAGGGCTTGAAGGTCCGAGTGCATCCCCAGGAACACCTAATTCAGCTCCTGGAGGAGCCTCTCCATGAGAGTCGCCACTCTCTCCATGGAGTGGGGCAGTGAACTCGGCCATGAGGGTCATGGCATTGCTCATGCTCCACATGGACTCCTCAACAATGGAGGCCATGGCATGTTTCTCCGCCAGATCCTCCCACACACCTTGCTGGATATCCAACATCTGCTACCTCAGGGACGACTCCAGAGGCACATCATCAGCCGCCAACTGAACATGTTCCTGGCCCCCAGCAGCCCTCCGACTGATGGTGCCTTGGGCACTCTCTGCCTTCGCCTGCACCTCAAGCGAGTGTGAAGTGCCCTCACCGCTGTGCACCAAGATCTGCCGATCTAATGACCACCGAGGTGCTGGTATCTGCGCTGGTGCCTGCTTGGCTGAGAGGGTGTGACGCAGGTGCTTTCTGTTGGGTGCTGTCCTCTGGGGTCAGTGGGCCTTCAGGCTCCTCACCCCGATGGGCTGCTGGTGAGCCTGAAAGGAAGAACAAGGACATGTCATTAGTTGAAGTCATTACACTGTTACTGTGAATACCTGGCACACAGATCATGGTGCCCTCATCTTTCTATTATCAGTGGGGATTCCATGTTGGAGGCTCACATCAATGTAGAGACTTCAGTGGAATGGTTGCTATGACAGACATTCTGACCTCAGTGCACTGCACTCTTACCTTCCTGTGGCACCCCAACCTCACCATGGCCGGTTGACCTAGGCGCATGGCGCCTCTCCAACTCCAGGGCCTCCTGCTCATGTTTACTTAGGATTAGAATTTGGGCTGGTCCTCCGCCAATCCGCAACCTCTCAGCATTGTTATGGGATGTCTTTTCCTGAAAGGACAGAGGAGCATTGATGAGTCCACCCTGTACCTGCATTGCCATTGCAGCCTAGCCAACCCCACCTGAGGAACACCTCGCAGGGTTCAGCTGTCGTGACCCTGGAGCCGCAAGACACTCATTCCAAGCAGCCAGAGCTCACCCCCTTGGCCAGCTCCTGCCTCATTGACATTTGCCACTCACGCTCTAAGAATTCTGAGGTCCCAGGGGCGTGTTCCTAACTGCTGTGCTAAGTGACCTATGCCAACACGATACTCACCCTTCCCGATCACGGGAGATCATTGAACCACTCACGGCACTGCACCCATGTGCACCTCACCATATCATGGGAGCTCACCCTGTATGCCACCTCCTCCCAGGCATGTTTGGGGAGGTGGGGGAAGCCTCCTCCTCCCATCCCTGGGGACAAGGGTCTCTGCGTGCTGCCACCTCCTCCAGGAGGGCAGTGAGACACTCATCGGAAAAACACGGGGCCAACTGCCCCGCCGACCTGCCCTCCTGCCTGCCATGTTCAGCACTTAGCTCCATGATGAGGTGGCTTCTGCTTCACTGGCAGCCTTCACTTGGCAGCCACGGCCACTTTTGAATCAGCTGCCGGGTCACCATTGGACCCAGCGGGCATTGAGCTCCTGCCCCTGCCCACCCCATCTCCCTGTTGCCGCTGTCGTGTCTTACGCCGGGTGGGCCTTAATTGGCCTGCCTGTGTAAAATGGCGGCGCGGAGCCAATCGCGGGCAGCAGTCGTCTTCCCGACCGCCCCCACCGCTCCCGCCGAGCCCACCCGACGAAGGCAAAATTCAGGCCATGATTATTAAAATTTTCCCATTTTTGTTCATACCAGCTATTAATTAAAATAGCATCTGTCACTAAACAATTGGCAATCAGATTTGTTGCTGAGACACTTGAAAATCTTCCCCACCACAGGGGCTGATACAAAGCACTTTCCTGTACCAGCTATCATTTTCACATTTCTCAACAAGTTAACGAGTTGCTTTTCAGAACAAAAATCTTAAAATGCCACATAATAATAGATTGATGAATGAAGGCAGGGCACAGCCAGTCAGGGGTCAATTGGCAGAATGGATAGCTTGCTGGCTAATAATTAGAAAATAGGACTTTTCTGAGTGAGAAGTGGGTCCCAGAAGGATCATTGTTAGAACCACTGTTGTTAACAACTTATATTATTGATTTAGACTTTGGAATCTAAAACATAATTTCTTAATTTGCAGATGACACCAGATAATCAATGCTGAGATACTACAACAAATTGCAAGAAGATATTAATAAACTTGAAGGGCAGGATTTTGCCCTTGGCGGGCGGGCTCGGCAGGGGCTAGCGAGAAGCTGACCACCGCCCGCAATCGGCACTGCTCCACGATTTCGCACTTGTGGGCCAATTAAGGCCCACCCAGCATGAAATGCGAGCAGCAGCGCTGTCTGCGCTTGGCGGGGGGGTGGGATAGTGTGAGCAGGCTGAGCATGAACTTCGTGCATGCACGCGAGTGAGCGCTGCATAATCTCCCTGAGGCACAGAGCTGCCTCAGGGAGATGAAAAGATATTTAAAAAATAAAGAAAATAAAAATGTAATAAAATGTGTCCCCTTATATGACTCTGTCACATGAGAAGGGACAGGTTATTAATGAAGAATGAAAGTTTTTATTTTATTTTTATTTGCTTTTGGAAACCTCATCCCGCCCGTGGATGAGGTTTCCAAAAAAATGCAAAGGCCGCTTGGCCTTTTCACCTGCCCACCTGTTAGGTTGGACAGGCAGTGAAAAGTTTATGTTAATTGATTACTTAATGGTGTTATCAGGCCCGCTGACCGAACTATTGCGCGATTGCGCGTTGATGTTGGCACGCTCGGCCGGCGTCAACGCATGTCGTTTCACGCTCGAACGGGTCGGGCGTGCACCCGCCCACCGGGCGAAAATTCCTGCCCTAGGTATCTAATCAGAAAACAACTTTCAACATTGATAAGAGTGAGGCATTACATTTTAGTAACAAAAATAAAGAGGTCACATATTACTTGCAAACAAGAATCTAAATTGGGTAGAGGAGCAAAATGATATTTTATTCAATCATGGGATGTGGGCATCATTGGCAAGGAGTGCAAATACATAAATCATTAAAATGCAGACCAATAAAAACGCTGAAGTATTATTTCAAGAGTGTTAGAATTGTAAGGCAGAGAAATTATTCTAAACTTGTATTGAACCTTGGTTAGACCAGATTTGGAGTACGGAGTGCAGTCCTGGCTGCCATTTTATTAAAAGGCACTGTTCAGAGCGCTAAAACTCTCTCCAAAACAGAACAGTGGGCATACCTACACCACATGGACTGTAACAGCTGAAGAAGTCAGCTCACCACCATCTTCTCAAGGGTAATTAGGGATGGGCAATAAATGCTGGCCTAGCCAGCGATGCTCGCATCTCATGAATGGATAAAAATACAAGAATGGTACCAGTGTGAGGTTATGTCTACCAGGAGAGGATGAACAGACTGGGCCTATTTTCTCCTGAAAAGAAAAGGCTGAGGAGTGATTTACTAGAGGTCTTTAAAATTATGAAAAGTTTTGATAGAGTAGTTATACAGAGACCAGAATTTTCCAGCCCCTTTGGCATTGGGTGTTATGGTGGGTGGGTTGAGGTCAATATGGTGAGAAAGCCAAAAATCGGTTTCACGCTCTCTTGAAACAGGTTTGTGATCATCCTCACCAACTGCGTTTCCTGCTGCCACACATCGGGAACCTAATTTCAAAACCTCAGCATCTCCTTATAAGCCCTGCTCGATGGAATCATCCCTCCATGCTGGACCATCCGGGCACAATCATGCCAACGTGTCTCACAACTGTACGTAAGTGCTGTGCACCTGGGGAGCTGCTCTTCGCTTGGGACTTCGAGGTTTGTTTGCCTACATTGCTTCGGACAGCACTCATGGTCATCAGCACCAGGCTTCGCAGACAGCACCACATCACTTTTAGGGGGGCCCATAGATTCATAGACATCTACAACACAGAAGGAGGCCATTCGGCCCATCGTGTCCAAGCTGGTCAACGAAGATCTGACAATGCTAATCCCATTTTCTAGCACTTGGCCCATAGCCTCCCTGCTCTTGTATTCTATGCCTCAGTTAATAAAGGCAAGTATCCCATTTGCCTTCTTAACAATCTTATCTACTTGCCCTGCTACCCAGAGGGATTTGTGGATATGCACACCAAGGCCCCTCTGATCTTCAGTACTTTCCAGGGTCCTACCATTCATAGTGTAATCCCTTGCCTTGTTAGCCCTCCCCAAGAGCATTACCTTACACTTTTCTGGGTCGAATTCCATTTTGCCACTGCTCTGCCCACCTGACCAGTCCATTGATATCCTCCTGCATTTTAAGGCTATCCATCTCACTATTTACCACCCTACCAATTTTCATGTCATCCACAAACTTCTTGATCATACCCCCTACATTTAAGTCCAAATCATTTATGTACACAAAGAGCAAGGGCCCCAGCACCAAACCCTGAGGAACCCCATTGGAAGCAGACTTCCAGTCACAGAAATATACCTCTACCATCACCCTCTGCTTCCTGCCTCTCAACCAATTTTAGATCTAATGTGCCACTTTACCTTGGATCCCATGGGCTCTTACTTTCTTGACCAGCCTGCCTTGAGGGACCATGAGGTATCTACCTACCAGACCAGCTGTAAGGCGGGGTGGCTTTTGAATGGCTGCATGGCTAGGGCTTGCTTGGGGAAGGGGAGAAGCGGCCCCAGGCAGGGGAAGAGGCTGCAGTGTGAGGGCCGTACTGTGGAAGGAGGGTATCCCAGGATGTGTGTAGGGGCACATGTCGATCTGTGCAAGTGACCTCAAGATGGTGAGGGCTGAAGAGGCAGTCTCCAGAGGAGATGAGGTCAGATGGAGATGTGAAGGTGTGTGTGTGAGAGAGTGAGTGGCGATGTCCCTTGAGCTGGCAGTGAGTGAGATGCCAATGAACGTGTGATGGCCTTGTGAGTGGATGAGCTTAGAGTGATGAGATGGTTGCCTTACCCTGGCAGCACGGCTGAAATCATTCATCCTTTTTCTGCACTGGATGGCCAACCTCTTCTGTGCAGTGTTGACACTGACCACCACTGCCACCGTCTCCCAGGCCGGAGCTGTGAGGTTGTTGGAACTCCTGCAGCCAGACCATGGGTGGAAGACATCACAGTGGGCATCTAAAAGGCATTCCAGTGATGGGTCACTGAACTCTTCTTGGCTTTCAGGGCCATGTCTTCACTGCAGCAGTCCTGGACTGCAAGCATTGAGAACTGTGTGCACGGCTGCAGCTTAGATATGGCACCTGCAGTGAGGAAACAGTGAGGTAACGGCTTGATGGGCGATTCAGAAGCCGCCTGCCAGTGAGATGGCGTGTTTCCTGTGGCTGCATAATTAATGAGGCGGGAAGGGGACGACACGGCGTGAAAATTCGCCATTGCCACCGGCAGGTAAAACATCTTGTTTCACACCAACTACCACACTTATCTTACCCTGCAAATCTGTGAATATTCCACCCAGAGAGAGCGTTTCCACTTATGGGGAGAACAAAATGTAAGGTCATCAATATAAGCCAATCGCCAAAAAATCAAATAAAGAATTCTTTCCCCAGAGTTTGGTGAAAATGTTGAACTCCTCATCACAGATGAGGTGAACTGTACAGACGCATTTAAAGCATATATAACCTGAATATATGCTTTATATTCAGCATATATTCTGAATATAAAGAGTTCAGACTTTATGGTCTCAATGTGTAAATGGAAGTTCAAATGTTGCAACTTTTGCAATGAACTGTACAAAAGTTTGAAAAAGATGATTTAAGTTCTTGACATCATAAGCCAATGACCTGACTCAACTATAATTAAGCAGTATTGTCCTAATGAAGGTGGTGCGACTTCAAAATAAAGTACAAGTTTATATTAAAATATCCATGTCGTGACAGTACTAGGAAGCTACCATGTTATTATATGAATTTTACTGAACTGGCCCTGTCAATATGTACTCATGTCACTTATACAAAAAAAGGTACGTGATCACACTGACAGCCATGGCACCAGAGGTCCTTCCCATTCAGTCTAGGCCATTGCATTGACAGAGTAAACTCTACCATTGCTGCATGACTTTCTATCAGAATGTAAGTATATTTACACAAGTCTAATATTCCCCCATATACTGCATGTTTGGGACTAGAACTACCATGGGCTTTTCCTCATGCTAGCCCAAAAATGCACCTGGACAACTTCCACTTGATGAATTAGGGCAGCATCTTACAAGCTTTGAAATGTTTCTGCCATCAGGACCGTAAGCAGGTCCTGACCATGCTGGTGTCAGTTGACTGCATTACATTGTGATCTTCCAGGAGGCCCAATCAGAGGGCCTGATTTATTGTAAGGGGAATGGAATATATAAGTAGGGGTGTTTAGCTCCAGTTGTACAGGGCATTGGTAAGACTGCACACCTGGAGTACTGTGTAAAGTTTTGATCTCCTTACTTAAGAAAAGATATAATTGCATTAGAATCTGACATTCACTCTTGCCAGCTCAAGGACCATTGCCACTCACTCATGCGTACACACACTCACATCTCCATCTGGCCTCATCTCCTCTGGGGACTGTCTCCTCAACCCTCACCATCTTGAGGCCACTTGCACAAATCAACATGTGCCCCCACATACACCCTGGGACACCCCCCTTCCCCAGTAGAGCCCTTGCCCTGCAGCTTCTTCCCTTACCTAAGGCCACTTCTCCCCCTTCCCAAGCAAGCCCTAGTCCTGAAGCTTTGAAAAGACCCACCTGCCTTACGGCTGGTCTGATAGGTATGGACCTGCCCACGAGCACCCCCTAAAAGTGATGTAGTTCTGCCTGCAAAGCCTGATGCTGATAACCACGAGTATTGCCCGAAGAATGGTCGGCAATCAAACCTCGAAGTTCCGAGGGAAGTGCAGCTCACCAGGTGCATGTTGCTTATGTACAGTTGTGAAACAACTGTAAATGAATAATGCCCGAATGATCCAGTGTGGGGGAATGACTCTGGCGAGCGGGGCTTATAATGATATGCAGCTATATTAAAATGACGGTCCCGACATGTGGCGGAGGGATACGCGGCCCGCCATTGATGGGCGGAGCAAACAATGGTAAACAGGTTTCAATACATCGTGAAACTGATTTTTGGCCTTCCTGCTATATTGTCTGCTCACATCCGCCATGACGCCCGACGCTAACAGGGAAGGAAAATTCTGACCGATGTTTCCCTCATGGGAGGGACTAGAACGAGGGGACACAATTTAAAAATAAGGGGTCTTCCATTTAAGACTGAGATGAGGAGAATTTTTTTCTCTCAGGGGGTTGTGAGTCTGTGGAATTCTCTTTCCCAGGGAACAGTAGAGGCAGGGTCATTGAACATTTTTAAGGCTGAGTAAGATAGATTCTTGATTGGCAAGGGAGTCAGAGGTGAAAGGGGCCAGACAGGAAAGTGGAGTTGAGGTCACAGTCAGATCAGCCAATGCCTTATCAAATGGCAGAGCAGGCTCGGGGGACCGAACAGCCTACTCCTGCTCCTAATTTGTATGTTTGTGTGTTCATATGAAGCTCTGTGCAGCTGGCAGCCCCACCAGAGGAAATGGGCACTGTTGAGACAAATAGGGGACCACAAGATGGAGAGGTTCTCGGAGGCCTTCTGAAAACTTAAAAGTAAAGAATGGCCACAGCTGTCAGGCCATCATTGTGGAGGAGTTTCCCCTCCACAGGATTGTTTGTGGCCCCAGCTGTGACCATCTCATTCCAGTGGCTCCCTGATGGGGTGGATTGAAAGGAGGCATCAATGGCCATTAGCCTACCACCAGGAGACTGCTTCCTAGTACCTGCCGAGCCCTGGCCTTAGCTGGGTGGGAAGATGCTGGCGCCATCATCAACTTGCCTTAATTGGGCCCTCAGTGGGACTAACTGGCTACTCGCTGCTGCTGCACGGATCCCAGCTCCAGCAAGCGTGCTCAGAGTGGGGAGAACATCGGAGAGCCCACCCAATGAGCAATTTTCTAGTTTTGCTCCTGCTCCAGCCACGTCTCCACAGGGCTGATAAGTTTCCAGCCTTAGTCTTTTTCTTGTCAGACTGAGACAAATCATTCCTACGGGCCTTACGTGCACTTGCCAAGGTCAACACGTTGCCTCAGACGCAAATGGATAGTTTTTTCTTTCATTCATGCTCCCCTCTGGTTTCTTTACTGATATATAACAGGTTTCAGTGGAGCCATTGCTTCTTGCTTCTGTAAGCATTTTTTTATTGTGCTGTGAAAGTATTAACTCTTACTGGGCTAGAATAATTGAGAGTTTTTCTCAGGAGGGGATAAATTTCATACAGAGGCCAACATGCCGGATTTCATAAAATCTTACAATAGTGCAATATGAAAGGATTCAGCCCATTGAGTCTGCATTTTTTCCCTTTCAAGTATTTATCCAATTGCCTTTCCAAGGCTACTATTGAATTGGCTTCTACCGCCCTATCAGGTAAGGCATTCCAAATCCTAAAAACTCGTGTAAAAGAGATTTTCCTCATGTCATCTCTGGTTGTTTAGCCAATCGGCTTAAATCGGTGCTTTCTGGTTATCGACACTTCAGCCATTGGAAGTTTCTCTTTATTTACACTATCAACCCCAGATGCTCAGTCTCTCCTTCGTCCTTCACCCCTGGGTTTTCTGGGCAATCCTGGCCTTTACATACATTAAAATGCCATTGGGGTCCAATCGGACACCATTAGATTTTATGTATAAGTTACGGTTGGTTAAATCGGAGATTCTTCAGGCCAGTTGGTAGGATTTCTCAATGTAAACTGAACCCTGAAATAAAAACAGAAAACAGCCTGCTTTGGGTCTCCAGCTGTAGGGCAGGTGCACCCTCCTCAGCCTGTGGAGCTGGAAGTGATGGAGTCACAGGCAGAGAGGATTGGAATTGGCCGGCATGGTCTGCTGGACCAAGGACTCCAAGATGGCCGCCACCCTTCCCATGGAGACAAGGTGCTCACATGTCAGAGCCACAACATCAGACAAAAGGTGGCTGGACTCCTCCATCCTTCGCTCTAGTCTGTTGGCCACCTCTCACAATTCTACCTGATTTTCCGTTGCCTGTCATTGCACCTCCAGCATGTTAGGGATGGCTGCTTGCACAGGCACATCAAATGTCAGTACCCTTCTGTGGGTGCTTGATCTCTAACAGCCCTCCAGAGTGCCAGAACCTGGGCTGTCACCACATCCAACTGCTGGGGCGACATAATGAAGCAACTTCATGAATGTAACAGTCAAGAGATGGCAGATGCAACCAGGCCACGCAATGGTTAGCATTTATCCAGAATTAAGTGACTTGTATTGACCATTGAACTCCTGTGGCCAAACTGTACGGCTATAAATAATGCTTACAAGCTAATGAGCTGTGAGTTCCAGTATGTATGGGCCAGCAAACTCTAATCATAAAAACTGTTTCATTAGAGTGGAACTTATTCACCAAACTGATAATGCTGGTAAGTCAAGATCCTCCCCATCATAACACCTTAATATGTTACTGGACTATTCATGAGCCCGGGGTGCAGGATTGTTGCAAGATTTAAGAAGGTACAATCAAAAGTGGGAGGGGTTTTGTGTTAATTTTTGCAGTGGAAGAGACACATTTAAGGACAGGGGCAGCAACTTGAAAGTTTAATCGTTGGTGAGATTGATCATCCACACACATGGAAACATACTCCTCTGAGTAATGAACAGGGTGGGCACAGATCAGAAGTTAGCAGAACAGCATTTGCAAGTATTGATTTAACTTGAAGGGAGAAGGGTACTGACATTTGTAAGTTTTTGAAGGGTACTGATGTTTGTAAATTACCCATGGTACAATAAACTGTTAAAAGAATAGTGATGTGCACTGAATTGTGAGCCTTGACCATTTTCTCCACCCGTATGGGTTCAGGTTGGACCTTAGAGCTAAGTGTATAAGAGGGGAGTTGCAGGTTCACCCACTTATATACTTAAATTCCTATCTTATGTTTTACTGTTCAAAAAATTTTAAAACAAGATGACTTGTACCTAAATCCATGTGAGATTTATTGTAGCATTGGCTAGTATATAGGGGACACATTTTGCTTCCCACCTGCTATTTTATTCCCTCAGGATATGTAGAATCCGTGGTATTGATTTGCACCAACCAGTACAATTAATCTCAATGTAATTCCTGGCCTAATGCTCACAGTGATAAAACAAAATGAAAAATAGAAAACATTGGACTGAATATGGGAAAAGGTAGGAAAGAGAATCAGTGTGGTGCAAGAATGTTAGATATGTATTGCTGAAAAGAGACACACGTTGTCAAAAATTTTCTTCTTGCACTCATTGGGACAATTTTCAAGAATACCAAATATAAAGAGAACAACAATTTATACTTCATGAGAAGAGAGTGCTGATTGGTTGGCAAGTAGGTTCTGATTGATAGAGGCGTCGCCATGGAGAATGCACCAGTTAACTGATGATTGACAGTTAACTGCCAAGCTTTGTTTAAATTCAAATCAGGCAGGTTGAACAGGTTTGAATTCAGTGGCATGTCAGTTGGTTAGTTGGCTTTTTGGTCAGTAAAATCTTTAAAGGAGGATGTGTGCATCCACTGTTTACAGGCTTTCTATATTTTGCCCGTGTTCCCTGAGCCTCGGAAAACCCAACGGGTAACAATGAGATGAGAAGGCAATTGCAGCACAGTTTGTAATTCTAAAGGGGCAGGAGTGTCACCCCAGCCCAGCAAGAAAACTTACTTTCCTCCCTGTGCTCAACCAATCACCTCTGGATGGCCCAGCCCAGCTCCACAAACACCAGTTCCACAAGTTCCCCATAACCTGCACCTGCTCTCCCAGTCAGCATGAAATTCCTGGCCTACGTGACACTTATTCAGGCCAAGTTAGGAAATTATTGTCAGCTGAAAGTGATGCAGGGTCTCCTGAATTCTTAAATGTTCTGAGGACTATTACAGACTGATGAGGTCAAACATCTCTCCTAGCAGCTAAGAGATTTAAAAAAAAAATATTTATATATATATATATATATATATATGAAAGACAAAAGAAGATCTTGAATATCAAGATTATAAACCCCAATGGTGTTAACCTGCAGATAGCTGTATCCTATTCCTGCAGTAATGCCTGTTTGTCCATCATCCTTATCCATGCTGACCTACAATGCCTCCCACTTTAGCTTTCCTGACACCACCACTGGTCCCACTGTACATATTTAATTTAAAATCCTCATATTTATCTTTAAATGCCTTCCAAACTTTGCCCCACTGTAGTATTTATGGTTTTATTGAGTGTGTAATGTACCTTTAAGAATAATACTTTTTGGGGAAGATCACATGATCTGTAATAACCAATAGGAGAGTAGCAAAGGCTACCTCTGCTCTCAGTGTAGAGATAGTGTTATAGTTGAAAGCACACGTATAGTTGCTGCTGCATATGTTGTAAAAAAAATGTAATGTTTCCACTTAAGAAGTGTCTGCAGATCAACTATATCACTAATAGTACAACTTGGCCACCCTACAACAAACTGGTGGTGAGGATAAAACAGGATTGAACAGAAGAACTCAAGTTAAAAAGAAATCACCACTGTACCTCGCCCAGTGATTGTAAGTAGCAAGCTCGACTAGAATTGAAGAAGTTATCCCCTCCCAAAATGCCATAAATTGGGAGAATTGATCCTTTTGAACCAGTCACAGACAATTGGTTTCATTACATAGAACACTTCATGTTCTTTATTCAGGCAAACAAAATTATGGGGGAAGAGAAGAGGCGAGCGATCCTCTTGAGTACTTGTGGGAGCAAAACCTACAGTTTGATCGAAGTTTGATGGCACCCAGTGCCCCAGATTCAAGAATTTTGATGAATTGGTGGACCTCATGAAGGGTCACTTTCAACCCAAGTCCTCAGTCATGATGCAGAGGCTCAGGTTTAGTTTCTGAAATAGACCCCCGGGTAAGACAATTTCATGCCAAATGGGAAATTTTAAGCAGCTAATGGAACATTGTGAGTTCAGTACGACTCTGAACAATATGCTCAGAGATCGTTTAGTATGTGGTGTGAAAGAGGACTCTATTCAAAAAAGATTATTGTCCAAAGTGAGTCTGTATTTCAAGAAGATGCTAGAGATAATGCTGGCCATGGAAAGCGCTGTAAGACATTCACAAGCAATACAGGGTGCGCAAAATGGCACCATCCTCCACATCAGGTGGGAAACCTCAGTCAAAAAGGGCGCGAAAAAGTGAGACTCTGCCGAGAAGCAGGAAACAGCTAGCTGAAGAATAAAGAAAAATTATTTCAATAGAGGTCCAAACAATCAGTCTTTTAGTGATTGGCAGTTTAAAAAAATTGAATGCTACTATTGTCATGGAAATGGACATATGATGAGCCAATGCAAGGAAAGATTCAAGCAGGCTTGTAAATAAAAGAAGAAGCCCAATGAAATCTACAATGTAGAAGAGCCTGAAACAACAAATTCTGACATTTATTCGTTGTTTAATCTGAATGTTGGAAAGACAGAACCAATATCTATCACAGTGAAAGTAAATGGGAAACCTGTTAAAATGGGAATAGACACAGGAGCTTCCACTGCAATAATTAGGGAACATACTTTCAGATATGTGAATAATGGTGAAAATCAATTAAATTTGGAACGAACAGCGGCCAAGCTGAAAACTTACACAGGTGAAGACATTCAAGTAAAAGGCATAAGCAGAGTAACTATCCATTATGGGAGCCAACTGGCACAGCTACCCATGATGGTGGTAGCAGGTGAAGGGCCAAGCCTCCTGGGGTGAGACTGGTTAAAGGATATTAAGTTAGAATGGTCTGAAATATTTTGGTTGAGAGCAAGTGGGCTACCAGAACTACTTAAAAAGTATGACCCCCATCTACCAGGATGAACTAGGAAAAATCCAGGGCCTGCAGGTCAAGATTTATGTGGATCCAGAAGCAACCCCTCGCTTCATGAAGACGAGACTGGTGCCACATACCCTGCGAGAAAAAGTCAACACTGAGCTGAACAGACTGGAGAAACTGGGTGTTATACAAGCTGTTCAGATCGCAGAATGAGCAGCATCCATAGTCCCCGTTCTTAAACCCAACCAAAACATCCGAATTTGATGGGACTACAAACTGATGGTTAACAAAATAGCCAAACTGGACAAGAATCCCATTCCAAAAATTGAATAACTTTATTGCCAAGCTGGCTGGCAGGACAATGTACACAAAGCTTGACATGAGTCATGCTTATCAACAACTAGAATTGAATAATGCCTCCCCGAAATTTGTCACAATTAATACCCACAAAGGATTGTACTGATATACACGATTAACTCTTGGTGTCTCCTCAGCTTGTGCCATCTTTCAGAGAACAATGGAAAGCTTACTGCAGGGACTGCCCCAGGTTGTATTCTATTGAGACAATGTATTGGTGACAGGAATCATTGAAAAAGAGCATTTGGCAAACTTATTAAAAAAACATTTCTTGCAAGCTGGAATATATCTAAAAAAAGAAAAGTGCACATTCCAAACAAGGGAGGTAATCTATTTGGGTCACCGGTAGATTCACTCCACTTGGTTGAGGAGAAAGTGAGAGTCATAAGAGAGGCACCTGCACCAAAGAATGCCTCAAAGCTCAAATCATTCCTCAGAATGATCAACTATTACAGGCTGTTCTTAACCAATTTGTCTACAGTGCTGCCCCCCCTTACATTCTCTACTCAAAAAGAACCTATGTTGGGCTTGGGAGGTGCCCCAGAACAGCTTTCATAAAAGTGAAACAACTGTTGCACTTGTCCAATCTATTAGTGCTTTATGACCAGATGAAAGAATTGGTGCTGACATGTGACACATCTCCCTACGGAGTGGGAGCAGTGCTCTCTCATCAGATGGATGACGGCACAGAATGACCATTAGGTTACATATCAAAGATGCTCACCACAGCAGAAAAGGGATATGCGCAGATAGAGAAAGAAGGCCTGCCCATCATCTTTGGTGTCAAGAAATTTCACCACTACGTACATGGCTGCCATTTTACAATCGTTTCAAACCACAAACCATTGCTAGGATTGTTTAATACAAGGCTATACCACCTATAGCATCAGCAAGAATACAGCAATTGGCTTTAATTCTGGCAGCATATGAATACACTTTCATACATAGGCCTGGCAATCAAATCGCAAATGCTGATGCTCTTAGTCGTTTGCCTTTACAAGAAAATGATGAGAACTTCCCAGTTCCACAGGAACTTGTTTTACTGCTAAATTTCTTAGATTCCGCACCGGTATTTACTCGACAGATCAGAGACTGGGCAAGTCGGGACCCAGTCCTATCTCAAATACGAGAACAAGTGCTACATGGTTGGTCACAGGAGACCGCATTGGACGACATGAAACCGTAATTCAACCGAAGACATGAAATAACCAGCCAGGATGGCATCTTATTCTGGGAAACATGACTGATAGCTCCTCCACAGGGAAGGGAGCCACTTTTAATTGAACTTCACAGTGTCCACCCAGGAATTTCCCGAATGAAAACCATAACACACAGCTATCTATGGTGGCCTGGGATGGATGGCGCAATAGAAAGTTTAGTGAAACACTGGTGTGCAATGTCAGCAGCTGCAAACGTTGCCAGTGACAGCTCCATTACACCCATGGGAGTGGCCAGGTAGACCCTGGGTGTGGTTACACATTGGCTACATTGGACCTTTCCTGGGAACAATGTTTCTGCTCATTGTTGATGCCCATTCAAAATTCAAAAACGTATATGTTGCCCTTCTCCAGGGCAACTAGAGATGGGCAATAAATGCTGGCCCAGCCAGTGAAGCCCACATCCCATGAATGAAAAACAAAAATACTCAGCAGCAACTACACGTGTGCTTTTAACTCCAACTCTATCTCTATACTGACTGCCTGAGATAACCCACGCTACTCTCTTCTTGGTTACAGATCATGTGATCTTTCCTAACAAGTATTATTCTTAAAAGTACATTACATAAAACCATAATTACTACACTTCTCCTCCTTCAACTTGGCTAATCATATTATATTTGCAAGTACTCATCTTTCAAGACTACATAATATTTACACTGGGTAAGGAATTTACAAGCTCAGTCAGTTTCCTGGTATGTATGGAACATCAGAGTTTGGCAACTTCAGGTTCTTTGTCAGGAACTTCCTTTTCCAGAGCTGCCTAAACACCAGGGCCAGGATTTATTCCATCATCAGGCAGTGGCCCAGGTTCCCATGGCAGGATTTGAACCCAGGTCCCCAGAATATTACGCTGGGTTTTGGGATCGTTGGTCTAGCAACAATATCACTACGCCAGCACCTCCCCCTTGCTTAAGCTGCATGTTTCCACTCAAGAAGTGTCTGCAGTTCATCTCTATCACTAATAGTACAACTCAGCCACCCTTACAACACTCACCCTATCTCTTGCACCTTGAGAATCTTCTCCACGCACAGTTCCTCTGCAGGTTTGTTTTTGATTCCTTCTGCAGCTTCCCTCTTGATTAAGGAAAGAAGTATCCAAAATCTCTTGCTCAAGAAAACTGCTAGGGATTTCACTTGTTTCCACCACACAGCCTTACAAATTGGAAACTTCTGATGAAAAATTAATAAGATCATTTAATTAACAGGACAATGAGACACAGCCACAATTTAAAACAAAAAAATGCTGATCTATGCAGTTTTGGAACAGCATTCTACACGAAACAGTGAGCAGCTGCTGTATTCCACAAAGCTCAGGGGCATTTTTTGTCACTTGGTCTACTTTGCAAAACAACTTATTTTCTTTAATTGTTCTGCACAGATGTCAATTTGTTAAGAGCCCTTGTGGCTATCGTTTTGATGAATTCCGCTAAGACAAGATTCTTATGAACGCATCAGTCATGCAATGTGCAGAACAGATTGCAGGTCCTAGTCCATTAGTCTTTGGGCTCAAAATTTTAGCATTTTATCAAACCTCTGTATTAATGACACACTACATTAGCTGTTATATTTAGGTCCAAAATGGCTTACTAATCACAAATGCTATATCATGCAACACTAATGAACAGGAAGAAGTTAAGAAAACAGCTATAAAATATTTCAATCATTTTTCAGGCATATTTCCTGAAATGTATTTTACGTATAAAATAAAAAGAAACATCTTTATTCATCTCAAGCTCAATACAAACTTCAGAATCAATTTCTCCTGTACTCTGTATCCCTTAACAACTTCAGACCTTGATGTCTATCTTGTTTAACTGTCTGTTTTTTCCATCCATCTTCCACTTTGATCCTTTGCATTCTGAAGCCGTTTTACTTCTTATTTGTGTTTCTGAAGCCCAGCAGTGAGAAGATCTTTACAAAAACTCTCCCCAGCCTTTTTTTTCAAGAGAAGTTTCAGTTCCTACGTCAATGCCATCCATCGTTACTTAAATTTTAAAATCTTGTAGAAGTACTTAAGGGGAAAAATTGGGCTTGGCATGCTCACACTTCTGACATGAAAGACACTACATGTAATTAATGTCACCTGGAAGGATGTAGAGCAGACATATTATGATGTCAGCATGCAACACTGATTTTGGAGTCCCTAATTTCAAAACTTGCAGATGATACAAAGATTGGAAGTATTGTGAACTATGAGAAGGATAGAGATTGATTTCAAGAAGGTATAAAGGCCAGAATTTTACACCCTTGCTAGTGGCAGTGTCCGTGGCGGGTGGGGGCTAAGAATACAAGGGGATGGGAGAAATCAGGTTCCTGACGGCGAGGGGTGTCAGAGGGAGCTTGCGGTCCCGACTGTTATGGCGGGATATTGGCCTGTCGCCATTCCTACCAAAGGTCGTTGGGGGTGCGATTAAGTGTCTCATTTATAGAATTAAAATGAGCAGCTGACCGGAATTCTCCCCACCCCCCGGCATATCATCCGCCCCACCAGTGGGAATTTATGCTGGTCCGAAACACAACCAGATCAATGTGGCGTTGAGATGGCGAGGACTTAGCAGTAAAGTGCAGCCTAGTCCACAGGGAGGAAGGTGCGCATCACCAGGATGGGGCACTGGAACCCGAAGAGTGGATTGGAGGACAGAAAAGATGGGGGGTTGCTGGAACATGAGGGGTGGGAGAGCCAGGGCGGAGTGGTGGGAAGGCCAGACCCGGGGTTGGGAAGGCCAGGGAGGAGGTGATGATGGTTGGGGGGGAGCGGGTCGATGAAACCATGCTGTCTTGAGGGGAGGGAGGTGGGGCAGGGATCGGGAAGCTGTGGGAGGACCGTGGAAAAGCATGGTACAGTGAGTGAGGGATCAGCGGGAGAGGTCGGTTGTGTCGACGGTGCAATCGTGGGGGTCACACCAGGGGTACTAGTGCTGGTACTAACTGTTAGGGGATGCTGTGGGATGTGGTCAGGTGAGAGGGCGAGGGTCCATCTATGACCCGTGAAGGGCCAGTTTGGGTGGTTGGAGGGGACACAGAGGTGTATGCATAACTTTTGGGTGGGCAGGAACAGGGCGGGCGTGGGAACTGTAACAGGCATGGGGTCATTGAGGAGAGGAGGCCTGTGGAGGGTTACGGTGATGGGCTGAAGGGTGATGGGAGGATTCAACGGTCATAGGTGGGAAAGTGAAGGTAACGCCGCGGGGCGGGGGGGTGGGTCAATGTTGCTTGGGGAGAGGGTAGAAGGTGTTGGATACCCTTTGAAAGGTCACACGCACCATCGTCATGTGAAGGCACAGCACTGAGTTCGCACCCTCTCTGTCCAGATCAAGAATTGCTGCTTGGGAGGAGGGACATTGGATAGGTGGTGCTGAAGGTCAGCTCAACTTGAGAACCCTGATTACCTGTCCTGATAGGAGAAAGGTTTCTCTCTAGACTCAGGAGGGAAGTGGACAGAGAGAGAACAGTGTGTGTGGGAGACTTCAAAAACATGGCTCACAAGAGCCTTTGCGCAAAGCAATGTTTCCATGCACAGGCATGATTCAGGCGGTCATCAACCCAGGCTGGGTCGCCCCCTGGAAAAGAGGGGGTAGGTGTTGGGGCACACAGGCAATAACACAAGAAGCAGCAAAGAGAAACAGAAGAACTCCTTCTGTTGCGAAGATCAATATATTTACAAAGGTGCAACAATTGTTTACAATTCTTCTACACCCATGCAACCAGAAAGAAATTAATACTCTTAACTTTCCTTATCCTACCACTACATCTAGGTGCTTCTCCAACATCCGCAGCAGAGATGGAGGCAGCCTGCTGACTATTATGTCCTCTTGTCTGTGATGACTTCGGCGGCCATTGTCTGAAGGCCCAAGACCTGGAGGGCCCCGGCCTTCATTGGGTCACCTGCTCCTTGGCAGGTTTACCCTCAGCGGTCCCAGGGGCTGGAGCTGATGGGGTCACAGGCAGAGGGGCCTCAGAACACGTGGACATAGTTGGAGAGTCCTGGGTGTAAGCCCCAGAGGTGTCTGCCTGATGCTCCTCTTCCCTTTGGGTGCCTGAAGGCCCCACCCTGATTCCTGGAGGAGAAGGGGCACCCAGAGGGAGTTCGAGGTACCCTGTACCCCCTCTCACATAGCCACTGTGAAAGCTCACCCATGGCTTCAGAGATGGGGCGCAGGTCTGAGCACATCTCCATGACGTCCGCCATCCTCCCCATGGAGACCTCGATTGCGACCATGTCCGTGCCACTACATCAGAGAACATATGGACGTACCTCTCCACCTCACGTGCCATTTCTGTCTGACACTTCTGCCTGATATTCCCTTGCGTCTCGCTGATACTCCATCATCTTCTCCATGACCGCTTCCAGAGGCTCATCTGCTGACTCAGGCTTAGCAGGGGCCTCTTCTCCAGCAGTCCTCCAAATGCCAGAGACCTTGGCTGTCACTGCCTCCTACTGCTGTGAACACGTTTGGTGGACAGTGGAGTTTGAGCCTGAGCCTAAACCAGATCTGTGAGTCACTGAGGTGTGTGTCTCTGGGCTGGTGGAGGGGGCAGGTGAATGCTCTGACGGTTCTACAGGTGAGAATTCATTCTCGTGCTCTTCCGAGGTCTCCTGCGGGCTGGGGCTGAGATCAGATTTGGGGGCTTCCCTCACCCTCACCCTGCTGGCATCTGGAATCGAGAGAATGTGTCTCAGCCTAGGCTGGCTCCTACATTGCACACTGCCTCACACTCAGCTTCCAACTGGCAGAGATTAATTATGCTTCCTCACTGGATGCTTGGGGGAGGCCACCCTCACCATCTACTCATGCACTGTTGCAGTCCCCCCCTGCCAGCTGGGCAGCCTGCTGCTTATATTGTGTGAAGGGGCAGAGTCCAAGCATGCCCCCCACCCCCTCCATCCTGCCCCACGTCTTCTCCCTCTCACGCCTGTTGTGCATGGTCTTCTCCTGCATAAAGTTAGATAGATGGATTATCAGCACTTCTGACGCTAGAGGAAGTCACAGGTCACGGGTTCTGTGGCTTATAAGTGATCTCGTGACTCCCCAAAGCCTGTCCACTATGTACAAGGCAGAAGTAAGGGGTTTGAGGAATACTGTTCACCTGCCTGGATAAGAGTAGCTCCAACATCACTGATGAACCTGGACACCATGCAGGACTACACACATCCCAACCTGCACCCTCAACATTGAGTTCCTCCACCACCGGCCCATTGGCAGCTGCGTTAGCCACGCAAAAAGTGTACTGCTACTGGTCCCCAAGGCTAGTTTGGCAGCCCCCTCCAGACCCATGGGCCCTAACAGCTAGGAGGACAAGGGTAACAGAAGCATGGCATCACCAGCATCTGTAGGTTGCCCCCTGCTACAAACCTGTCCCCATCCCCCTGCACAATTGCTGTGACTTCAGTGTGGTTGGATCAGCAACCCGCAGTCACCTCTCTACCAGCAGACCACATGGGCTGCAGTGGGGCAATGAGGCAGCACCCCAGCACCTTGTGAAGGGCTTTTAGGGATGGACAGCACAGGTGCTGGCCTTGCCATTGACACGCACGCCCCATGGGCCATTCAGAGACTGGTGAGGTGAGTATGGAGAGTACAGGGCTCACTCACCCTGGCTGCATGGATTAGATCATTCATTCGTTTCCTGCATTGCAAGGCTGTCCTCCTCTGCACAGCATTGGCCACTCTGGCGACCTCCTCCCAGGTAGGTTTGGCGAGTCTGGTGGGCCTCCTCCTCCCATCCCTGGTCACCCCTCTTGTCCCCCACGGCCCTGAGGAGAGCGTCCAGTGAGGCGTCACTGAACTTTGAGGCCGGTGCCTGCTGCTTCCTGGAGGATAAGCCTGTGTGGCAGAGTCTTGGCGCGATGCCCTTTAAATATGGTGCCCAGACATGAAAGTGGGACATGAGACATCCTGCCGGTCCCACTACACAATTCAGTGCCAGACCCCCGGCTGCATAATTAATGAGGTGAGCAGCGCACGATTCGGCGTGCTCGCCCGCTCTGCTCTCCGGCGGGAGCTCCCCCGGGTTCCTGGCCCCCGCCATCAGACTTAGGCCCGGAGCGGAAAGTCCCAGCCAAAGACAATTTAGTGGAATGGAAAACAGAAGGGAGCAGGAGCAGGATGGCTCCCACCAGTCCCACCATGATGAAAATTTCCCAGTGGCGAGACAAGAAGCAGCTCAACTGCCATCTGAGCCGAGGTGGGCAGCCAATTTAAATGATTAAAGGCCTTACTGAGGGCCGCTGGTATCCCCAGGCCGCTGGTATTTTACTGGAGGCGGAGCAGCACTCTGCCACACTGGGAAGCCCCCAGCTGCATGGATGTGGCCTTCCTACGGCAGCCCAGGGGGCCACTGGGGCTGCAGGCTGAGGATGCCACGGCCAGCATCCAGAGGGAGCTGCCTGCTTGGCCCCACGCATTTTTAATTTCTTACTCACCTGTCTGGGGGAACCTCAAGATAGAGGTGCCCCATCGATCCCCGACTCAGTGGGGCTGCCGAGGCTCTAGAACTACCAGCCCTCGGCGTGGGCCAGAAGCATCGGCAGCCTGCCCGCCATAATTATATGTGCAGCAAGCCTCATGTGAGCCACTCCTGCTGCTGGCAAGTACAGGCTCGGGTCCTCCGTTTTGACCCTGCCTCGGGGTGCCAAAGGCAACCTTAAATTCAGCCCATTGTGTCCAATTCTATTTTTAGCAAGGATGTGTAAGTTTTAGAGACGGTGCAGAAAAGGTTTACGGGAATGGTTCCAGGGCTGAGGGACTTCAGTTACCTGGATAGGTTGGAGAAGCTGGGACTGTTCCCCATAAAGAAGAGAAAGCTGAGAGGAGATTTAATGGCGCTATTCAAATTAATGATAGGTGTGGAAAGAGTAGATAGGGAGAAACTATTCCCATTGGAGGGAGGGTTGCGAGCCAGAGGTCAATGATTTAAAGTGATTGGCAAAATAACCAATGGGGACATGAAGAAAATATTTTTTTACACAGCAAGTGGTTTGGAACTGAAATGCACTGCCTGGAAGGGGGTAGAGACATTCAAAGTGGAATTGACTGAGCACCTGAAGAGAAAAAAAATTCAGGGTTACGGGGAAACAGTGGGGAGTGGGACTAGCTGAGCTGCTCTTGCAGAGAGAGGCATCAGGGACAAGATGGGCTGAATGGGCTCATTCTGTTCTGCAAACATTCTATGACTCTATGCTCCAGCTGATGCCAAGTATTAACCTCGCAGCACAACACTCATTCAACAGTATGAAGGATCTTCCCCCACTTGTGCTGCTTAAGGGATTGTTTATTTCTTTTGGCTTTTGCTTCAACTCCATGAGTGGAATTTTACGCCAGCGGGATTTTTTGGTCCTGCCTAAGTCAATAGACTTTTGAACGGCTCACCGCAATTTACAGCTCCACTCCTGCCATGATGGAGCTATAAAATTCCGCCCTGTGAGTTTTGGGTGTTTCCTATAGTTGGTTAAAGATTTGTTAGTGTACAGAGAGTGGTCTGGCAGGTGCTGAAGCACTACTTTACTGACTTAAGCCTTCGGCAGAGATCAGTTGTTCCCAGGCATGGGTAGGCCAGTAATCCTTCCTCTTGACATTAAGCATGACTGGGAAAACGAGCTGTTGCGACACAGAGCAGGATAAGCTGCTAGAAGAGGAAGGAGGGAAGGGAGAAGGGTTTTAAGAAGAAGGCCAAATCTGCAGAGGGCCAGGAGGGAGCAGACCTGTTGGAGAGCAGGCTGCAGGGGTGCTGTGATGTCCTGGAAGCCACTTTGTGCAGTGGTCACCAAAGGCAATGCTCTGACATTTCCACAGCAGAAACTGAGATTACATGTCAGCAGTCTGAGCTTCCACTCCAGCACTCAGGTGGAACTGTTTGTGATGCAATGGAAGTTGAGACAATGGCAATCAAATACTGCATTATTATGGGTCACTTAGGTGTGCTGCTGGAGATAGCACTCCCATTCAATGTTACATAGAAACATAGGAAATAGAAGCAGGAGTAGGCCCTTCCAGCCTGCTCAGCCATTCAATATGATCAAGGCTGATCCTCTATCTCAACGCCATACTCCCGTTCACTCCCCATACCCCTTGAGGCCTTTAGAGTCTAGCAATCTATCTATTTCCTTCTTAAATATATTCAGTGACTTGACCTCCACAGCTTTCTGTGGTGGAGATTTCCATAGGTTCACCACCCTCTGAGTGAAGAGGTTTCTCCTCATCTCAGTCCTAAATGGCCCACCCCATATCCTGAGACTGTGACCCCTTGTTCCAGACACCCCTAGCCAGAGGAAGCATCATTCCTGCATCCAGTCTGTCCATCCCTGTCAGAATTGTATGTGTTTCAATGAGGTCCCCTCTCATTCTTCTAAACTCCAGTGAATACAGGCCCAGTCAGCCCAATCTCTCCTCACACAACAATCCTGCCATCCCAGGAATCAGTCTGGTGAACCTTCGCTGCACTCCCTCTATGGCAAGTATATCCTTTCTTAGGTAAGGAGACCAAAACTGCACATAATACTCCAGGTGTGGTCTCACCAAGGCCCTGCACAGCTGCAGTAAGACATCCTGGCTCCTGGACTCCTTGCTCCTGTACTCAAATTCCTGTTGGAAATAATGAGTTCCAAGCTTTGTGCAAATGCCTGTGTCAAGCAGGTGCTGAACTCTCCAATAATCCTTGACATTAAAGGAAGACTTTTTGACAGATTCCCCAGTGCAGCAGCATTTATGTATTTATTCCCATCAGGTATTTTCTGTAGGTCAACCATCAAAGTTATCATTGGGGAAAATGATGGCATAGTGACAATGTCACTATACAAGTAATTAAGAGACTCTGGTTAATTCTCTGAGGCCAATGGTTCAAATCCAACCATGGGAGCAGGTGGAATTTAAATTCAATTAATAAAATCTGGATTAAAAGCCAGTCTCAGTAATGGTGGCCATGAAACTATTATTGCTGGTTCACTAATGCTCCTTAGGGAAGGAAATCTGAGGAAAGAGAGTTGTGAGCCTTTGGAACTCTCTTCCTGAAAAGCAGAGTCTTTGAATATTTTTAAGGCAGAGATTCTTGATAAGCAAGAGGGTGATAGGTTATCAGGGGTGGGTAGGATGCAGATTTAAGGCTACTATCAGATCAGCCATGATCTCATTGAATGGTGGAGCAGGCTTGAGGGGCCGAATGGCCTACTCCTCGTCCTTGTTCGTACGCTAGTATGCTGTCCTTACCTGGTCTGGCCTACATATGACTCCAGACTCACAGCAATGTGGTTGATTCTTAACTCTGAAATGGCCTAGCAAGGCACTCAGTTCAAGGGCAATTATAGATGGGCAACATATACTGGCTTTGCCAACAACACCCACATCCCATCAAATGATAAAAAACCCTAAATGCTCTGCAACGGATCTAATGTGTGACCTCACCCTCTGCTGAACAGGCCCCTGTGTCATCTCCTTCCCCCCGCATTGCCCTGGCCTCATGCACCTGTGTCCAGTGTCTCACCACATACAGTTCTTGCCTCTGGCCTATCCTCTGAATTACATACAGTGTCAGTATCTGAACTAGTGACTCTGAAATCGAGTAACAGCGTATCTTCATCTTCACTGTCTTCCTACTCTTCCTTCACTGATTAGCAAGGTTGCTGTTCTTGGGTGTCTAAAAGAAAAAAGGGACAAGATTTGTTGTGAGGGGAGTGGAGAGGAGAAGCACATACTTACCCTGTCAGTAACTTCTCAGTCAGAAGAGATTGTGAGATGAGGGAGAAGTGGGATTAGAGAAGGAGGATTAGGTATACAGGCACCCTCATTTTTAATGGCTTCAGCCTGACTATTGGACACAACCTCAACAATGGCCCTTTCCACAATGGCCATGGAATTAGTCTCCTACTCTGGTTAGTTCCTTTGGTTGTGTACCAACTTGTCCAGCAAGACAAAGGGAAGTGTGTATTTGAGTGTTGTGCATTCTGTATGTGATGAGTCTGAATAGCTGTCAGTGTGTTAAAGCCTTGTGATATGGGCTTGACACTTGCAATAGTGCTAATTGTGTAAGGGTCAGGTGGATCAATGAATGTTAAGTATGATTTCTGATTGTTTGTTATTGGTAGGTGAATGGGGTAGTGCTGTATTGAGCAATGGCTGAGGCTGGTGACACACTTTGTAGGGTATGGCATCTGAAGATGCGTTCATGGACCTTAACCATTCATGTAAGATCAGTAAACTTAGAACCATAGAACACTACAGCACAGAAAAACAGGCCATTTGGCCCTTCTAATCTGTGCCGAAATATTATTCCGCTAGTCCCATTGACCTGCACCCGGTCCATAACTCTCCAGACCTTTCCCATCCACGTATCTATCCAATTTATTCTTAAAACTTAAGAGTGAGCCCGCATTTACCATGTCAGATGGTAGCTCGTTCCACTCTCCCACCACTCTCTGAGTGAAGAAGTTCCCCCTAATGTTCCCCCTAAACCTTTCCCCTTTCACCCTAAAGCCATGTCCTCTCATGTTTATCTCTCCTAATCTAAGTGGAAAGAGCCTACTCGCATTTTCTCTGTCTATACCCCTCATAATTTTGTAAACTTCTATCAAATCTCCCCTCATTCTTCTACGCTCCAAGGAATAAAGTCCTAACCTGTTTAACCTTTCCCTGTAACTCAACTCCTTAAGACCTGGCAACATCCTAGTAAATCTTCTCTGCACTCTTTCAATCTTATTGATATCCTTCCTGTAGTTAGGCGACCAGAACTGCACACAATACTCCAAAGTTGGCCTCACCAATGTCTTATACAACCTCACCATAACATCCCAACTCCTATACTCAATACTTTGATTTATGAAGGCCAGTATGCCAAAAGCTTTCTTTACAACCCTGTCTACCTGTGACACCACTTTCAGGGAATTATGTATCTGAACTCCCAGATCCCTTTGTTCCTCTGCACTCCTCGGTGCCCTACCATTTACTGTGTATGTCCTACCTTGGTTTGACCTTCTAAAATGCAACACCTCACACTTTTCTGCATTAAATTCCATCAGCCATTTTCTGGCCCATTTTTCCAGTTGGTCCAGATCTCTCTGCAAGCTTTGAAAGCCTTCCTCGCTGTCCACAACGCCTCCAATCTTAGTGTCATCAGCAAACTTGCTGATCCAATTTACCACATTATCATCCAGATCATTGATATAGACAACAAACAACAATGGTCCCAGCACAGATCCCTGAGGCACACCACTAGTCACAGGCCTCCATTCTGAGAAGCAATCATCCACTACCACTCTCTGTCTTCTCCCACACAGCCAATTTTGAATCCAGTTTACAACCTCTCCATGGATGCCAAGTTTCTGAACCTTCTGAACTAACCTCCCATGTGGGACCTTGTCAAAGGCCTTACTAAAGTCCATGTAGACAATATCAACAGCCTTTCCTTCATCTACTTTCTTGGTAACCTCCTCGAAAAACTCTACAAGGTTTGTTAAACACGACCTACCACGCACAAAGCCATGCTGACTATCCTTAATCAGCCCTTGGCTGTACAAATAATTGTATATCCGATCTCTCAGAACACCTTCCAATAATTTACCTACTTCTTTCTGCACTGCACCCATATTCTTAGAGCTGTAATCCTGACAATGACATCTTCCGCTATCTCTTGCCGCTTGCCTTCTGAGCATGTGTCTAGAGGATCTTTGGCCTCCTGAGGGTACAGGACATCTTTTCCTCATTCAACATCTTCCACCTAGACTTCCAGAGTAGTATTGCAAACCTTGTTGCACAAACTGTCCCATTGCCAGCCATTGTTGATTGTCACACAGCATCATTCCCAATGATGCCAGCACCTCTGGCAACCATAGTGCATCTTCCCTTTAAGAGGTACAGGCTAGCTTTAGGCAGTGCAGTCTAACTTTAACAACTGTGAGCAAGTAACTATCTTGAGCTCCCTGTTGATACATGCAGCCAATGAACAGTGCAGTTAACACTGATTGCATGCAGACATCAATCCAATGAATAGGCAGCATGAAGTTGCTATGCTGCTTTTGTCCCATTGAATGGGCTCAGGATAATCCCACATCATAATCCCTGTAACCATTTTCATAGGCTATCTATTTAGTCCCCTATGCATTCTAAATTTAAGTTAATATCAAAAGTTTATGGACTTATTTAGCTTTGTTTAACAACAACAGCTTGCATTTATATAGTGCCTTTAACACAGTAAAATGTTGCAAGGTGCTTCACATGAACAAACAAACTTTGAGACCAAGCCATGGACATGTGACGGAAGGGTGGTCAAAGATGCAGGCTTTATTGGGGTTTTTTAAAGGGGATTGAGAGGTGGAAAAATTCGAAAGCTTAAGGTCCAGGCAGCTAAGGGCATGGCTGCCAATAGTGAAATTATGAAAATTGAAGATGTGCAAGAGGCCAGATTTGAATGAGCGCAGTGATCTCAAAGGGTTGTAGGGCTGGAGGAAGTTACAGAGATGGGGAGGGGCAAAGCCATGGAGGGATTTGAAAATTATGGAGGGGTGGAATTCATTCATACAGGGCCACCTCGAGCTTCTAGTTTTGCTAGGCAAATTTAACTTGATTCCCTGGGGACATACGGTGCCTCGGGCTGCTACATGTGCAGTTTAGCTCATTACTATAATTGAAGAAAGCCATACAGGCTGCGCAGGTAGCATTGCCAGCTAGTCAGGGAATTGACACTAGAAACAGTGCAATGTCACAGAATCTTAACGCCACAGAAGGAGGCCATTCGGCCCATCATGTCTGCCCCGGCTCTCCAAATAAGCATTATTACCTATTGCGATTGCCCTGCCTTTTCCTTGCACCCTTGCACAGTATTTCTATTCAAATAATCATCTAATGTCCTTTTAAATACCTCAAATGAACCTGCCTCCACAACACTTCCAGGCAGTGAATTCCAGAGCTGAACCACTCGTTGTGTGAAAAAGCTTTTTCTCACATCACACTTGCTTCTTTTGCAAATCACTTTAAATTTGTGCCCTCTCACTCTTGATCCTTTTACGAATGGGAGCAGTTTCTCCCTATCTACTCTGTCCAGCCCCGTCATGATTTTGAACAGCTCTATCATATCTCCTCTCAGCCTTCTTTTCTCAGAGGAGAACAGTCCCAACCTCTCCAATCTATCCTCATAGTTGGAGTTTCTCATCTCTGGAGCCATTCTTGTAAACCTCATCTGCACTCTCTCCAATGTGTTCACATCCTTCCTATAATATGGTGCCCAAAACTGCACACAATATTCCAGCTGAGGTCCAATGAGTGTCTTATATATATATTCAGCATATTTCCCTGCTCTTGTACTCTATGCCGCTCTTAATAAAGCCCAGGATACTATATGCTTTATTAACAGCTCTCTCCACCTGTCCTGCCACCTTCAATGATCTATGCACATATACACCCAGGTCTTTCTGCACCTGCACCCGTTTCAAAATTTCACCCCTTATTTTATATTGTCTGTCCATGTTCTTCCTACCAAAATGCATCACATCACACTTCTCTGCATTGATTTTCATCTGCCACCTAACTGCCCACTCCACCAACTTGTCTATGTCCTTTTGAAGTTCTACACCATTCTCCTCACAGTTCACAACACTCCCAAGCTTCGTATCATCCACAAACTTTGAAATTGTCCCCTGCAAACCAAGGTCTAGATCATTAATTTATATCAGGAAAAGCGAGGGTCCCAGTACTGACCCCTGGGAAACTCCACTACAAACTTTCTTTCCACCAGCCTGAAAAATATCCATTGACCATTACGCTCTGCTTCCTATTTTTCAGCCAATTTTGTATCCAAGCTGCTACTGTCCCTTTTATTCCATGAGCAATAACTTTTCTCACAAGTTGGTTGTGTAGCACTGTGTCAAATGCCTTTTCAAAGTCCATGTACACCACATCAACAGCATTACCCTCATTGGCCTTTTCTGTTACCTCTTCCAAAAATCCAGAAAGTTAGTTAAACATGATTTCCCCTTTAGAAATCCATGCTGACTCTTACTTATCAACCCATATTTTTCCACGTGACTGCTAATTCTATCCCGAATAATTGTTTCTAGAATCTTGCCCACCACTGAAGTTAAACTGACTAGCCTGTAATTATCCTTACAACCTATTTTGAACAAGGGCATAATGTTGGCAATTCTCCAGTCCTCTGCCCCACCCTGAGTCTAGGGAAGACTGAAAGATTATGGCCAGTGCCCCTGCAATTTCTACTCTCACTTCCTTCAATATCCTTGGATGCATATCGCCTGGTCATGGTGCCTTGTCAATTTTAAGTACCGACAGTCTATTCAACACTTCTTCCTTATCAATTTTGAACCATTCTAGTGACAGAGTTTCCTCGTTTGTCACCATGGCCTGGGTAGAATCTCCCTCCATGGCAAAGATGGATGCGAAGTATTCATTTAATTCTGCAATCATGGCCCCTTCATCCATGTGTAAATTCCCTTTTAGGCCCCTAATCAGCCCCACTCCTACTTTTACCACCCTTTTGCTATTTATATGCCTATATAAGACTTTGGGATTCCCCTTTATATTGGCTGCCAGTCTTTTCTCATAATTCCTCTTTGCTTCTCTAATATGCTTTTTCACCTCTCCTCTGAACTTTCTGTATTCCTCTTGGCTCCTAATTGTATTTTCTACTTGACACCTGTCATAAGCGCACTTTTTTTTCTTTACCTTAATTTCAATCTCCTTTTTTACCCAGGGAGCTCTGGATTTGTTTGTCCTACCTTTCCCTTTCAATGGAATATACCTTGACTGTGCCCAAGCCAATTCGTTTTTTGAAGGTAGCCCTTTGTTCAGCTACAGCTTTTCCTGCCAACCTTTCATTCTAGTCTATCTGGCCCAGCTCTGTTCTTGCCCCATCGAAGTCAGCTCTTGTCCAGTTAATTATTCTTACTCTGAATTGCCTATCGTCCATTTCTATCATCATCCTAAAACGTATAATACAATGTTCACTGTCTTCTAAATGTTCCCACACTGACAGTCGATCTACTTGGCCCACCTCATTTCCAAGAACCGCGTCCAACAGTCTTTTCTTGTTTGATTGGACACATAATGCTGTAGAAAATTTTCCTGAACACAATCTAGGAACTTTTGCCCCTCTCCAATATTTACACTACCACTATCCCAGTCTACATTCATGTTATTAAAGTCCCCTATTATAACTACTCTATAATGTCTGCATCTCTCTGTAAATCCCTGCAGAATTGCTCCTCTACATCCTTCTCACTAGTTGGCGGCCCATAGACTACACCGAGCAATGTAATTGCACCCTTTTTGTTCCTTAGCTCTAGACAAATTGATTCTGTCCTTGAACCCTCTGAGACATCCTCTTTCCCCAGGACTGCAATGCTCTCCTTAACCAATACCGCCACCCTTCCTCCTTTCCTTCCTTTCCTATCTCTCCTGAACACCTTGTGCCCGGGAATATTTAGCACCCAGTTCTGCCCTTCTTTGAGTCAGGTCTCTGTTATCGCCACAACATCCTATCTCACATGGCAACCTGCGCCTGTAACTCCCCAATCTAATTATTATACTCCATGCATTCACATACATGCATAGTAACCCTGATTTAGATTTTGTTACTTCCTCCCTTACCCTGACATTACATATTAACCTACTATTCTCTATATTAGTGCTATCTGTCCCTTCCAATATTTTGTGCACCCTGGTATTCCTCTCTAATATCTTTTCTTGTTCCCCACACCCCAGCTGAGGGGTGTGTGATTTTCTCCCTCTAGGGTGAGTATTTTAAAACTGGGGAGTTGCCAGACCAGGAACCAGTTTCTATCAATGCTTGAGCACAGGGAATTATCACCGTTCCTTCACTGTCGCTGGGTCAAAATCTTGGAACTCCCTTCCTAACAGCACTGTGGGTACACTTACGCCACATGGACTCCAGCGGTTCAAGAAGGCAGCTCACCATCACCTCCTCATGGGCAACTAGGGATGAGCAATAAATGCTGGCCCCAGTGAAGCCCACATCCCCATGAATGAATTTTTTTTTAAAATTAAGGACACTGCATCATGAACATACTGCTGATAGTCAAAAAGTTCGCAAATCTGATCTTATGAGAATATGCAAGTTCTTGACAAATTATTGACATGTGGCTGAGAGCTCTTTAAAGGGATGGTATGGGGCATTACAAGTTGTCCTAATCACTGAAGGGCTGTTGGAAAATTTAAGGAGGATGAGACTAGATAAGTGAAGTCACAGAACCACAGAATTGTTACGGCGCAGAAGGAGGCCATTCGGCCCTTCGTGTCCGCACCAGCTCTCCAAATGAGCATCATGACTTAGTGCCATTCTCCTGCCTTTCCCCCATAGCCCTGCACATTGTTTCTATTTAAATAATCACCCAATGTCCTCTTGAACGCTGTCATTGAACCTGCCACCATCCCACTTCCAGGCAGTGCATTGCAGATTCGAACCACCCACTGAGTGAAAAAGTTTTCTTTCGCGTCACATTTGCTTCTTTTGCAAATCACTTTAAATCTATGCTTTCTTGTGGCTGCAAAAAAATATATTAGCCTTCAAAAAGATTGTAAATGTTAAAAGTATATATTTCTACCTTCCTCAATGGTTGTCTGGGGGAAATAGAATAACTGTTAAGACCCAATAGTGTAACTGGAAAAATAAATGTGCAATAGAAACTTGCAGCAACAAAGGAGGTCCTTAAGCCCGCTGGGGGTGAAAGTTAATTTAGCGGGATACAAACTAATGGCATAACCAGCCTGATTTTGCTTATCATTTCAATTCCGATCTGCTGCTGTCTTTTTTGCTCTTTGCCAAAATTGAATTTCAACCCCTATGTTATGCTGGAATAATCCATAAACTAATTCCTCTGCCCCAAGGAAGTAGCTGCCGAGGCAGTGGATGCACTAATAGTAATCTTCCAAGAATCTTTCGATTCTGGAGAAGTCCCAGAGGATTGGAAAGCTGCCAGTGTAACACCCTTATTCAAAAAGGGAGGGAGACAAAAAATAGGTAACTCTAGGCCAGTTAGCTTAACAGCTGTCATTGGGAAAATGTTAGAATCTATTATAAAGGATGTAATAGCAGACCATTTAGAAATGCATAATATAACCAAGCAGAGTCAGCATGGCTACATGAAGGGGAAATCATGCCTAACAAATTTATTAGAATTCATTGAGGAGGTAACAAGCTGGATAGATAAAGGGGAACCAGTATATAATATATTTCATTTTCCAAAAGGCGTTTGATAAGGTACCACACATTAGGCTACTTAATAAGATAAAAGCCCATGGTGTTGGGGGTAGTATATTAGCATGGATGGAGGATTGGCTGACTAACGGAAGACAGAGAGTTGGGATAAGGGGGGCATTTTCAGGATGGCAACCTATAACTAGTGGAGTGCCACAGGGATCAGTGCTGGGGCCACAATTATTTACAATATATATTAATGGCTTAGATGAGGGAAATGAATGTACTATCGCCATGTTTGCAGATGACACAAAAATAGGTGGGAAGGCAAATGGTGAGGATGACACATAAAGTCTACAGAGGGATATAGACAGGTTAAATGAGTAGACAAAAACTTGGGGAATATAATGTGGAAAAATGTGAGATTATGCACTTTGGCAGGAAGAATAGAGGAGATGAATATTACTTGAATGGAGAAAGACTGCAGAAAGCTGCAGCACAGAGGGATTTGGGGGTCCTGCTGCATGAATCCCCAAAAGCTACATACAAGTTCAGCAGGTAATAGGTAAGGCAAATGGAATGTTGGCCTTTATTTCAAAGGGAATGGAGTATAAAAATAGCGAAGCTTTGCTCAAACTATACAAGGCACTAATTAGACCACACCGAGAATACTGTGAGCAGTTTTGGTCCCCTAAGGAAAGAAGTAATGGCATTGGAGGCAGTCCAGAGAAGGTTCACTAGTTTGATCCCGGGTATAGAAGGATTTTCTTATGAGCAGAGGTTGAGTAAGTTGGGCCTGTACTCATTGGAGTTTAGAAGAATGAGAGACAACCTTATTGAAATGTACAAGATTCTTAGGAGGCTTGACGGGGTAGATGTTTCCCCTTGTGGGAGAGCCTAGGACCAGAGGGCACCACCTCAGAGTAAGGAGATGCCCATTTAAGACAGAGATAAGAAAGGGTTTCTTCTCTCAGAGGGCAGTGAAGCTGTGGAATTCTTTACTGCAGAGGGCTGTCCACTCTGTGTCATTAAGTATATTCAAGGCTGAGATAGACAGATATTTGATCAGTAAGGTAATCGAGGGTTATGGGGAAAAGGCAGGAAAGTGGAGTTGAGGATTATCAGATCAGCCATGATCTCATTGAATGGAGGAGCAGACTCATTGGGCCGAATGGCCTATTTCTGCTTCTACATCTTATGGTCTTATGGTAAAGCTTTGCATCTTCCTCGGCTTCAAATATTTCTCTAATTTTCCCAGAAAAGAAACAAAGGTCTTTGCCCCAACTGCTCCCTGTGGCAAAGCAGTCTATGCTCCACCAAATTGCTGCATAAAGTAAATTTCTCTTAATCACTCTCTCCGTTCTCTTAATGACTGCTTTAAATTGATAATTCCTTACTACCAAATCCCCAGCTAGAGGAAATCATTTTTCCCTCATGCAAACCATCTAAGTACTTCAGAGTTTTTTTTAAAAACCCTCAAATTTCCTCTTAGCCCTCTCTGCTACATTGTAAAAAGCCTCAGTATTTCATGTCTCTGCTCATCACTTTCGGTCCTATGCCTGTCATCATCCTAATGAAACTACTCTTACTATGGCTTTAATGTCCTTTCTGTAATAAGATATGCATAACTGACACACAGTACTTGTAATTATTTGCCGAGCAAATGTTTTGTGGCTTTATCTACCTGCACACATTTTCAGGGAATTATCTACTTAAACGTCTAAATCTCTGTTTATCCATGCTCTTCTGCATCTTTTCATTGTGTGTGTACTTTCATGCCTTGTTTTTCCTTCCAAAATGGATTGCCTCACATTTATGCACATTAAATTTATTTTCCACCTATCTGACCATCTGCTATCTACGTCTTCCTAAAGGTTTTTATAGCCAGGCCAGGAATGACATTTGTACACAGCTTCCTTCCCTGCTGTTTGCCAAGCTTGCTATGTGTTTGATGTTAGCTAACTTCAAGATGGTGCTCCTGATGTCGAAGTCTGAATCATCACTATTTGGACTGAGAAAAAAAGTTGACCAATCCCAAGAATATCACCTTGAGCACAGCATTTTTAACCTCATTGTGATCAGAGCAATACCCGGTTCATGTTGCTGTTTGCCACACCACCTTTCAAGTCCACATAAGGGAAGGCAATGCTGAAACACTTTTCTGGCCATCCAAAGGAACTAATGCCTGAGATTTTAGATAGGGTAAGCAAGACTAGAATGGACGGAAGGTCTGCTCTGCCACAGTTGTCCCCAGGAATTTTAAGACCTGAAACTTTCATACAGACACACATAACACCATAAGCATAATGCAACTGCAGGGAGACCTGAAAGACCTCTGACTTGATATTGGGTTGGGCCACTTTTCAGGCTCTCATGGCAGCCACCTAAAAGGGAGGTCAGGCCCCTTGCAGATGTGAATGCAGGACTGAACACTTGTTTATGACCCCTCAGGAAAATCAGGCTGCTCTGAGCAGAGTAGGCAATGGGCATACTCTGCTCATGATTTCCAGGCATGGCCGTGACCTGAAAAATAGCCATCACCAAAAAGATAGATTACTTTCTTTAAAAGTTTTATATGAAGCCAGGAGGAGTTCCTGCCTACTCCACAGTGAACCATCCAAAGGTTGCTGTTGATTCACATTCAGGCTCCTCACCCACGGCTTATCTTCAAGCCATTGCCAACGAGGCACATGGTCTGACATCCATGCTTATAAATGGCTGAAGCTTCCAATGAAGATACAGCAAATGCTCTTAGCTTGCCCAAATAATGTTAATGAGGCTGAGTCCCTCCAATTTCCAGGCCATCCCTGATTCCTGACCAGAATTCCGACCTGATGCCTGGGCCCAATTCCTGATCCAACCTCTGACCTCAATCCAGACTTGACCGCTGAGCCTGATGCCCAACCCAACCTCTGGCCCTGAATCAAATACCAGGCCTGACCCCTTGGCCCACTTACTTAAGGGACACTGAGACACTTGCAGTAGCCTGATCTTGCACTCCTCTTTGTCAACTGAATTTGGCATCTCAGGTGCCCAATATTAGGAGAGCCTCCAGCCTAACCATTTGGATGCAGGGCATCCACCTTTAGTAAACCTGTGCCCAAAATTTGGTATGGTCAAATTCCTAGGCTAAAACATCAAAATTAGTCCTGTGCACAGCACACATTGTTCTATAAGAAATCTTAAACTCATTTTCTCACGACAATGCATCCAAGAAATCCAGAGCTGCCAAACTTGAAGTATTTTTTACCATCCTACTTCATTACCTCTTATAAAAATGGAAGATGCCATGTGAGGTACAATTATAGCCCCACAAAGTAGAGTTGCCCAATTATTTATAGGGGATGAAGTAATTTGAGCTGGCCTCACAGATGGGAACATATACAGTATGTCATGATTCCCTTTGAAATATTCTTTTCAATTTTAAAATTTTTACAGTAATTCACCTATCGGCGTAGCTCTGACTTTTTGTGACCATCCAACAGCTTCATGGTCAATTTTTTACTAATAACAGCTGTTTTTTTTTATATTTGTTCATGGGATGTGAGCATTGTTGGCAAGGCTAGAATTTATTGCCCATTCCTAATTACCCTTGGAAAGGTGGTAATGAGCCACCTTCTTGAAACATCAATCCACGTGGTATACATACACGCACAGTGCTGTTAGGGAGGGAGATCCAGGATTTTGACCATTGACATTGAAGGAACCATGATAGTTCCAAGTCAGGATGGTGTGTGACTAAGGGGAAACTGGTGGCAGAAGGGTTGGTAACCAGAGAGGACAGATTTAAGGTAATAGGTAAAAGAATCAAAGGACAGCATATTTGTAGACCCAGCAAAAACTTGATCTACAATCCTGCTGGTGGACAGTAATTAGCCATAGTCTTAAAAGGATCTTAGGCATCTTCCTCCATTAGAGAGGTACAATTGGTTATGTATAGCTTGAGGGGCACCATTCTACAATCATAGGCAAGGCAAGGAGGCATGCTACCACAGCCGGTGCAGATTGGAATATCAAAGCATAAATGCCATTAGCTGCAGCGAGTCCCAAGATATATATGACTGAAGATCTCCACAAGCAATCTCGCTTTAACATTTTGAGATGGGCATCTTAGTGATTAGTTTGTTTATCCACTACCGAAATTAGCATTGAAAAAGCATCTTCTGTTCCTGCCAGAGGTGCAGTTAAGGTTTAGATTTTCAGAAGAAGGATGATGAATGTAATAGAAAGTGAAGAGTGTGTGGTTTTAGATCAGTGTTTTATGTTTTGAGAAAATTGAAAATTAGGAACAGGTTCCCTAAAGATGTGGGGCAAATCACAGATGCACTTGGTAGCAGCTCATTTAAAATGAGGTTATTGAATCCCAGGTCTAGATATCAGAGTTAGAGAGAGGATGTGGTGACTGCCTCTGAGATGCTTATTGGTCTCTCCACATTTTGTTTCTCTTCTTTTTGCTGTTTCTCCCTTGGTGGTTCTTGCACTGCAGATCACAGTAAACCAGCATTTATGTTGACAAGGCAAAAGCAAAATACTGTGGATAACCTAAAATAAATCTAAAATGTGGAACCTAAAATAAAAACTGAAAATGCTGCAAGTCAGGCCGGTCAGGCAGCATCTGTGGAGAGAGGGAAAGAGTGACAATGGGTTTTGATGCCATCATAAAGAGGGATGACCAACTACGTTGTTCACATTAAGCCAAAAATAGGGTACATTTGTTTTTGTTGTTGTATTGTATGCATCATTGCATGGTATAATTATCATAGTAATAAAGGTTTTATGTTTATTAGCCCAAAATGTATCTTTATTATAATTGTTTGTTATTTGAGAATTTATGCCACCCTGCATACAGTTTTCCTACCCAGATGTGGCCACCCAACTGAAAAGTTTGCCCATTCCTGTTGTGGGTGGTAGAAATTCTGGGTTGGGGAAGCTGTTATCAAAGGAGCCATGGTGAGTTGCTGCAGTGCATCTTGTAGATGGTACACACTGCTGCCACTGTACATCAGTTGTTGAGGAAGTGAGTGTCTAAGGTGCTGGATGGAGTGCCAATCAAATGGGCTGCTTTGTCCTGAATGGCATTGAGGTTCTTGTGTTGTTGGAACTACACTCGTCGAGGCAAGTGGTATTCCATGGCCAGAATTTTTCGCCCGTATGGTGGGCAAGCCCCTGACCTGAATGAGCGTAAAATGACGTGCAACATTTCAATCAGTGGGCACGCACCCACCGACAGTTAACAGGCCTATTAAGGCCATTAAAGTATTAATTAAATGAAATTTTTCGCTGCCCATCCAACCTTATGGTTGGCAGGCAGGTGAAAAGGCCAAGTGGCCTTTGCATTTTTTAGGAAACCTCATCCACAGGCGGGATGAGGTTTCCAACAGTAATTAAAAATGTTTAAAAATTAACATTTCATTAATGACATGTCCCTGCTCATGTGACAGAGTCACATGAGCAGGGACGTTTTTTTTAACATTTTAAAATTCTTTATTTTTAATTTTGTAAATCTTCAGCTCCCCAAGGCAGCTCTGTGCCTCAGGGAGCTTTTCCTGCGTGCACCTGCGCACATCTGCGCACTTGCCCTCCTCTACCCCCACACAGGCAGCGCTGAGCACTGCAACGCGCGTTTCACACTGGGTGGGCCTTAAGTGAAATAGTGGCTGCAGCCCGATCCTGGGCAGCAGTCAGCTCCCCAACCACTCCTGCTTGCCCCCACCGAGGCCAAAATCCTGGCCCATCACACTCCTAGCTTGTGCTTTTTAAATGGTGAGGAATCAGGGGGTGAGTTACAGACCACAAAGTTCCCAGTCTCTGACCTGCTCTTGTCGCCACAGTATTTATGTGGCTAGTCCAGTTAAGTTTGTGGGTGATGGTAACCTCCAGGATGTTGTTCCTGGAGGGTTCTAACAATGCCATTAAATGGCAAGGGGAGGTTATAGATTCTCTCTTGTGGACATAGTCTTTGCTTGATACTTGTATTCCAAGCATGTTACTTACCATTCATCAGCCCAAGCCTGAGTTTTGCCTGGGTCTTGCTGCTTATGGAAATGAACTGTTTTATTATCTGAGGAGTTGTGAATGGTACTGAACATTATACAATCATCAGAGTTCCAGATTGTTCTAAACCAAATCCAAATTTTCAAACTATCATTGTGGAATTTGAACTTGCAACCCTGGGTTATAATACATAACACACCATCTGTGCACCTTCAAATGTTGCATGACCTGACCATGTTCTTTATACCTAGTGTTATGCTCATGTGGTAGTGGAGGATGTCATTGATTGGCTCCCCTTTTTCCTCTCTCCTCATTTGACCGCAAGTGTTTTTTAAAAATAGATAAACTTGCCAATTCCGTGTGTTTAGCTGTTTATGTACTTTGACCATAAAATACACAATCAGACAGGTTTTCTTGAGTATTTTAAAAGAGGAGAGGATAGTTTTTATTGTGTTTAATCCAGTTTAAGTAAAATAATAAAATAAATGCTCTGATTTACAGACATACGCACACACACGCATGTGCACACACACACATAGATTACAGAGTGGGAAGGATAGATTAAGTAATTTGGAGCCCAGTAAAATGAAAGGGGTATATGGCTGTTGAAAGTTGGTCGCTTGGGGCAGAGCTCGGGGTCCTGCTGCTTTCAGTCAGTGGTCCTGCTGCTTTTGGCTTCAAGGCAGTTTGAAGCTGTAGAGAAATAATTTGTCTGTTTTCTGGAAACAACAGCACTAGGCTGAGCTCTTTTGAAAATCACTGTGTGCAGGTCCTGAAGAGTCTAAATCAGCAGACTGGATTCAACTTGCAAGGTAGATGGAGAGAGAGAGAGAGGGAGCAAGAGAGAGAAGGAACCTATTCAGGTTCTTGTTCCTTTAGAATTTTAACTTTTCAGCTGTTCGTTCAGTTCTTCAGAGAAAATAGGTGCTTAAACACACAAAGGGTTGGTTTGTCACATGACCTTCTCTCTCCAACTTCCCAGTGACCCAAATATGGTCTTGGCTAGTGTATTTCAGGTACCTTGATTAGATCGTGGTTGGGAATGCCCCTCTCAGCCAGGTTCCCATTCTCCAAGTGATTATGTCAAATGGTTTGTCTCCACCCAGTCGAGTACGCAGGTGATTGCCTGGATACTGCTAATGGGATAGGAGATGGTCCCCATTCAACCTCTCTCAAGACTCATATGGCATTGTAAACAGGTTCGCTCCATTTCAATATTTTGGAATGCAGAAGCTACAGTGCTGCAAATGTGCAGCCAATTTTGACTGTGATCCTAAGTCATTGGAATGTGGCTTTAATCTTTTTTAAAATCAATTCGGGGTTTCCAGCCAGCAAAGTTAAAAATAATTTTTTGATCTGAAGTATGGTTTCACAACGCTGGGAATTCCCAGATTCAACATTGCGAATGACGGTTTAAATAACTGGGAACTTTCCACAGTCAGTTATTAAGTTAATGCTGGGATATTGAAGACAGTGATCATTACATAGGTTCAACATCAGTGTGGACCAGAAATTGCATTGCACCAACACTAAACCTGCAGTGTTAACACACACTAAGGTACAGGTCGTGAAGCACATTTTAATTTCCGCCAATGACAAATCACAGGCAGTACACCCAAAATTAAAAACAAAAAGCTAAAAGCTACTGCGGATGCTGGAAATCCAAAACAAAATCAGAATTACCTGGAAAAACTCAGCAAGTCTGGCAGCATCGGTGGAGAAGAAATCAGTTAACGTTTCCCAAAATTCACTGACATGCACTGACAGCATGTTCAATCCAATCGGCGGCATGGGGCCTTGTGAAATTCAGATTTGTGCCTTTAACCATTTGCTATACTGGGAGAACAATGCTTTCACATTTCACAATGCTGAACTCTGGGAATAAGATTGTTCCCTTGGAGAATATCTTGAATGACTTCACTGCTATTTCCTCAGGCCAGATAAATGTTTCTTGAAATGCATCAGAGCCTCCTTGGGGTTTATTTTTGGAGCTCTGAGAATTAAAAGCAGTTTTCTTCCTTACACCCTTCTGAGATTGTTTACTCATTTACAGGATTCCTGTCGTGTTTGTCAATTATGGGCATTCATAGGCGTTTATGTTTTCTCCCTGAAGTTGGTAGTGTGGGCTTAATATTAAAGAACATAATTTTGTATTCCACAAACAGCTTGATGTGAGCTGACAATTTTGATTTGGTGAAGCATGATTATATTTGTGCCTTCTTCTTTCTATTCTACCACTTATCCCACAGGAGAATATCAAGTTCAGAATAAGACAGCATGTAATTTATTGCAGCAATTAGATTTGAATCATTCCAATTGATGGGTTTTGGTCAGATATCAAAACATTAATAAACCTCAAACCCAACTCAAACCCACATATTTACTAGAGAAAATGCGAACCCACACCCAGGAGGTGTATTGTCAATTTTTTAAAAATTATGAATTACAGGGCTAAGGGGGAAAGGCAGGGGAGTGGCACTAGGTGAATTGCTCCTTCAGAGGGCCAGCACAACACAACAGGCCGAATGGTCTTCTTCTGCAGAGTAAGCATTCCATGAGGTTGGTAGCATGTGATTTAATCTGATTTACAGGTTTAACTCTAGCCAGGCAGGCTTCACAGGCCTCGGGAATCCTAAAGCTGAAGAAAGGCGAGAATGCCTTTGAGAAGATGCTAAGTGTTTTTACAGCATGGGTTGTGGTCCAGGAGCAGCAGGAATGCTTCACTCCAACCCTCTCAAGCTCTTCTGTCCCCTACAACAGGATGCTCCCCCATCACAGGCCTACATCAGCCTTTGGCCTTCTTCACAGTCCTCCACACCTGTCTTAAAACCAAGGGCAGAATTTTCTGCCTGTCGGGCGGGCGGGTCCGACCCAATCTCCAGCAGGCGGGGAGCCGATCCACGCCGGAGAAGCGGGCCACGCCGCCATTTTACGTTGGCAGGCCAATTAAGGCCCGTCCAGCCTGACGTCCGCCGGGAAGCGCTATGTGTTCCCTGTGTGGGCAGGGGGGATTCTCCAAAAGCGAGAGTGCGCTCTTTCGCGCATGCGCACGAAAGAGCGTACCTCTCCCTGAGGGTAAGTGCTGCTCAGGGAGATCGCTAACACTTTTAAAACTATTAAAAATAGAAAAAAAAAATTCCCTAACATGTCCCCCTCATGTGACAATGAGGACATGTTCATAATTTACAGAATAACTTTATTAAAATGTTTTAAACCCTGCATGAAACCTCATCCAGCCACTGGATGAGGTTTCATGTTTTATCTATTAGCCGCCATGCTCCTGGCCTGCCCACCAACCTTAAGGTTGGATGGGCAGGTCCTTTAATTATTTAAATGACCCTGTCAATGGCCTCAATTGGCCATTGACAGGTCGGCGGGCGCGCAGCTGATTTTGCTGCGGGCCCGTCTTCCTGAAAATTTAAACGGACCGGGATGACGTCGAGGGTTCCACCCGACTTCATCCCGTGCCATTTTATGCGTCGGCGAGCGGGCCCCACCCCCTGCTCGCCGACGGCAAAATCCTGCCCCAAGTCTTTCAGTCAGGCTGACTTCCGGCTCGGGGGCCTCTCCAGGACAAAAAGACAAGCTGTGGAGTTTAAACTGTGGAGCTAAGACAACAAGTGGTATTAAAATGCTACAGCATGAGCGGAAACCCAGACTTCTGAATTTCCCGTCTGAAACTCCATCCTCCACCTGCATAACTCACCCTTATTAATATCCTGGTCCTTGACTGAGTATCATAACTCACTATCAGTGGTAAACCAAGAGTTAACAGAAGTCCTGACTGAGGTTAATGCACTTACTGCCACTTAACAGCCTACACAACAGAAATATCACTTCAACACCTTTGCTCAACTTCTCTGCAATTCTGCAGATTTTCCTTCCAGGACCTCCCTGGCTCCTGTGTAGAAGAGAGTTCTGGTTGACCCTGGTGAGCTTCAGACAGCTCAGGAAATAAGTGCTAAAAACAAAAAGCTACTGCGGATGCTGGAAATCCAAAACAAAAACAGAATTACCTGGAAAAACTCAGCAGGTCTGGCAGCATCGGTGGAGAAGAAAAGAGCTGACATTTCGAGTCCACATGACCCTTCAACAGAACTGAAGTATAGTTAGGAGAGAGGTGAAATATAAGCTGGTTTAAGGTGGGGGGCGGGGGGAGAGAGAAGTTGAGGGTGGGGTGGTTGTAGTGCACTGGCTGTTGATGCCAGAGAGTTGGGTTAAAACGGGAGCTAATTTCCTATTTTCATTTTGTAGTTACTTTACGGACAGTTACTTGGGGTTATCCCACTTGCCTGCAGACTTGCCTCAGTAATAGCGGAAGAGGATGGGATGATTACCGGATCACAACCTGCTGTCTCTTTTACAGCATTTAACCCCCCAATATGCACCCTAAACCCGATTCCTCCTGGCTGTTAAGACTGTGCCCATGATGTTAAACAAAATCCTCACCTATCTGTTGAAGTGAATGTAAAAGATCAAATGGCAGCATTTGAACAGTTGTCACAACTAACATTTCTCTCTCATGCACACCATTTAAAGTCAATTATCTGGTCATTTATCTCACTGTTGTTTGCAGTAGCATGCTGTGTGCAAATCAGCTGTCATGTTTGTTAACACGCAAACAGTGCACCACAAAGTAATTAATTGGCTGAGAAGCACTTTAGGGCATTTTGAGCATGTGCAAGGCACTATATAAATCTAAATTCTTTCTATCACTTTAACAGAAGTGCAAGCCTTATCCTTAAACAGTTGACAGGGCCCTCAACCGTGTCCGGCCCATATCCCGCGCATCCTCCCTCACGCCTTCTCCTCCTTCCCAGAAACATGATAGGGTCCCCCTTGTCCTCACTTATCACCCCACCAGCCTCCGCATTCAAAGGATCATCCTCCGCCATTTCCGCCAACTCCAGCATGATGCCACCACCAAACACATCTTCCCTTCACCCCCCTTGACGGCATTCCGTAGGGATCGTTCCCTCCGGGACACCCTGGTCCACTCCTCCATCACCCCCTACTCCTCAACCCCCACTTATGGCACCTCCCCATGCCCACGCAGAAGATGCAACACCTGCCCCTTCACTTCCTCTCTCCTCACCGTCCAAGGGCCCAAACACTCCTTTCAAGTGAAGCAGCATTTCACTTGCATTTCCCCTAACTTAGTCTACTGCATTCGTTGCTCCCAATGCGGTCTCCTCTACATTGGAGAGACCAAACGCAAACTGGGCGACCGTTTTGCGGAACACCTGCGGTCTGTCCGCAAGAAAGACCCAAACCTCCCTGTCGCTTGCCATTTTAACACTCCATCCTGTTCTCTTGCTCACATGTCTGTCCTTGGCTTGCTGCATTGTTCCAGTGAAGCCCAACGCAAACTGGAGGAACAGCACCTCATCTTCCGACTAGGCACTTTACAGCCTTCTGGGCTGAATATTGAATTCAACAACTTTAGATCTTAAACCCCCCTCCCTCCAGCCCCACCCCGTTTCTTTTCCCCCCCCACCCGCCTTTTTTTTCAATAATTTATATAGATTCTTCTTTCCCCACCTATTTCCATTATTTTTAAATCTAAAACTAAAACCTTTAGTCTTTCCACCCCACCCCCACTAGAGCTGTACTTTGAATATCCTGTCTTGCATTCTTCATTAGCACTTTTCTCAGACAAAGACCACCACCTTCAACACCTCTTTGACCCTTTTGTCTCTGACATCTTTTGATTATCTGCTCACACCACACCCTCAATGTTTCTCTTCCCCCCCACCCACCTTAAACCAATTTATATTTCTCCCTTGTTGAAACTATGCTTCAGTTCTGCTGAAGGGCCATGAGGGCTCGAAACGTTGACTGATTTCTTCTCCGCCGATGCTGCCAGACTTGCTGAGTTTTTCCAGGTAATTCTGTTTTTATTTTGTTGTAGAAAAGATTATGCTTGGCCTATTCTTGTGGATTCCCTATACAATTAACACTCAACACACTATTTAGCAGCCCTGAAAGGGAAGTGGTTAACCTCAATTTAACCCAGTGAACTTCAAAAGCTATAAAATCAATGGCAACCCAAGACAACAAATGGTCTCTGAGTACTACTGCCCATCAGCTTGGTAGAAAAGTATTGTGCAGGCATTCTATAATCCAGATGATGGAAATCTGAAAAGAATGCAGAAAATACCGGAAAGAGAAAGACTTGAAAATAAAGGCTCGCATTTATATAGCAGCCTTTGGATGTACCAGAGTACGTTTTAGCTGATGGCATGCTTTTTGAAGCATAGTCACTATTCCAATGCAAGTCAGACAGCACCTAAGGAGAAAATAAAGGTTAGGTTAACATTTCTGATCCATGTAACATCTTCTTACTCTGATGATGTGCCACAGACATGAAAATTAACCCAACTTTTATCTCCCTCCTCAGAAGCTGGCTGACCTGCTGAATGTTTTCAGCACGTTTTGCTTTGTTACAGATACACTATTTTTTAAGTCTCTCTTGCAGATAATTAAGAGAAAAAAAAGAATTCCATACTTTCATTGAACAGTTTCTGTTTTTTGGGATGTCTTTCATGAAAAAAGTACCTTGCAAAATTTCATAAGTGGGAATTTTAAGCATGAACTTAAAACAAATATTCCATGCTTTGGGATGGTACAGTTGATGTGCTGAGATAAAGTGGCATTTTAGTATCAATAAGTGCTGGCAGGAAGTCTTCCTTTTCTGGTCACAATTTAGTAGATGAAGGTAAATCCATTATTCCTTAATTGTCACCCTCCACTATAAGTTCACAAATGTGACAAGCGCAGGTGGCATACTCCCCAGCACTGGAAATATTTTCCACTGTGATTTAAGTGGCGGCCTAAATTGTTCAGTGCGGTGATAGCTAAATAAATTTAGTTTCTGGACCTCACTCACTGCATAATATTATACTGTCCCTTATGCTTAAGGGAAAGCTATAGGTTTAAAAATACAAATTATGCCACATTTGGCAATCATTGATATCACCCACATTGTGATTAATGGCTTCAAACTAAATAACCCTTCAAATTCAGAGATAACAGGATCAAGGCTTCCCTCAGGACATTAGAGGATTATTGTGTTAAGCAAAAATGCAATGGTTCTGTGGTTTCTCATAACTATAATGCCGTTTCATTTAGTCAATATAGCTTTTGGCGGCTATGTTTCTGAAAGATTGGAGATATGACTTATTATGGTATATGTTTCATGTGCACTTTAAATTGTGTTGGTGATATTTATTGAAGCAATCGTGGCGTAAAAGGCCTCTTTGTCGCCCAGGTTTTATTAAAAATTTACAAAAGATTTACAAAATGGGATGAAAAGTACTCCACATACAAATAAGGGGCTTTTGTTATCAAGAAAACACCACACAACATAATGCTTGAAGAGCAGATGTGTGACTTCTGTGGCAATCTCCCACTTCACTGTGTATTGAATCAAAGATTGTTACAGCATAGGAACATGGCACTTAGCTCATCAAATTTGCACTGATGTATTTTTCTAAAAGCGTCCAGTCTAACCCCACTTTTCTGCTCGCTGTCTATCCTTTTAATCATTCCTGTTTTGTGAGGAACTATCTCATTCCTGTTTAAAAGACTCTGCTCAAGTAAAGCTGTGCAGAATTTGCTGAAATAACATGAGTCATCACAGTGCTCTAGTACTGCATAAATTTCAAAATATTGGGTGGGATTTAACCTTGTCCATCTTTGGAGGCAGTGATAAACCTCCCGTGGTTAGGTTGGAGCCCGGAAGGGGCCGATGCATGCAACTCACCTGCTCGCGGCGGGATGTCAGTTAGCATTGCTGATAAAAGAGACAAGGGCCTGAATTTTTCCTGCATCGGGCAGGCTCAGCGGGAGCGGGCAGGGGCAGTCGGGAACGCCGTCTGTGATTGGCTCCGCGCTGCCATTTTAAATGTGCGGGCCAATTAAGGCCCGCCCAGCATAGTACGTGAGCAGTAGTGCTGAGCGCTACCGTACGGGCGGTGGGAGCAGGGAGAGTCAGGTCCAGCGCTTTTTAAAGTAATAAATAACTACAATAAAAATTTAATGAAATGTCCCCTCATGTGGCTGTTTCACATGAGATGGGGCATGTTCTTATTTTTCAAAGAAAGCTTCTATTTCATTTGTAATAGCTTTAGGAAACTTCATCCTGCTCGTGGATGAGGTTTCCTAAAAAATGTAAAGGCCGCTTGGCCTTTTTGCCTGCCCGCCAACCATTAGGTTGGACGGGCAGCGTTAAATTCATGTTAATTACCTGTTTAATGGCCTTAATAGGCCTATCAATTATTGGCAGGCTTGCAGCTGACTCTGGCGCCCGCCTGCCGAACAAAATATCGTGAGACAGTGCAATGACGCCGAGACGTATGCCCACCGTCATCATGCGTAATTTTACGTTCCTGCGTGTCGGGCCTGCCCCCACACACCGAATGTAAAATCTGGCCAAGCTGTTGAAGCTTTTTCTCTTGCATTCATCAGGACAGATGCAAGAATGCCAAGTCTCAAAGGGAACAACAATTTATGTTGCATGAGGAAAAGGGTGTTATTAGGTTGGCAAGTGGATAACTTTAAACAAAAGACTGGGATTATCTGTTCCCTGGTGCATTCTCCATGGCAACACCTTGACCAATCAGAGTCCTCCACTTCAGGGTTAGGTGATTACTTGAATAATATCACGAATAGGGTTAGAAAAAGTGCAGTGGCCAATTTTAGCATCAACTAGTGAAAAAGGCAGTTAGGTTCTTTATGACACAAGCATCTTCTGCCCTCGATCACTCATTGATTTTGTCAAAATGGTGCTTGCTGCATTTTCCCTCACAGCACAGTTATTCACAAGATTTTGTTGGAGAACACAACAGGCATCATTGTTAATGCCTTACTGGTATTTCATTGGTGGAATATATGCACAGCAGATGCTTTGTAGACCACATCAGAGACCAAAGCCGACAAAAAGATCACACGTAGGGTTGTAGATAAAGAGATAGGAGGCCATGACAAGGCTCTCTTCCCTCCAGTGTTGCTCCCTAGGGTCCACTGCTAAGTTGTGTATGATTGCCTCAGGAAGCTGCAATAAATGGGGTGGATGTTATGCAAATCCACCTGGAATCCAGGCACCATTACCTATCTGACAACCATCCCCCCCCCAGTCCCCAATCTCAATTTGTGTGAAGTGGTTGCAAGAAGAGAAGTCAACAATAGCCTTGGCAGAGGAAGGGGAGGATAAAGGTCAAAACAAAAGGAGAATCATGTCCTAGATCTCCTGAGAGATGTTCTCCAAATTTCTTTCTTGCAGGATGATTTTTGAGAAGAATCAAGGTTTGAGCAATTTAGAGTTCAGACAGCAGAAACAACAGCTTGCATTTATTGAATGCCTTTAATGTGGAAAGGTCTTCCAAGGCACTTCACAGGTGTATAAATAAGCAACAAAATCAAAGAATGAGAGATTAAGAGGGGTGACAAAAACTTGAACAAAGAAGGAATCTTAAAGGAGGATGGGGGATTGATAAGTTTAGGGAGAGAATTCTAGAGCACAGCAGAGTTTAAGGGGGAGTACAAAATGCTTCAATAACAAGTATATTTGCCAAATAAAGTAGTGTTTATGTAGAAGCTTTAAAACAGAGGAATGATAAAAATTATAGAAGCTTACAGCATGGAAAGAGGCATTCATTCCCATGCTAGATCTGGAAGAAATCCAAAACTAATCGCAACTCACTGGCTTTCATGACATAACCCTGTATTCTTCCCCAGCTTCAAATATTATCTACAGTTTCATTAATATACACAATGGACTTTGGCTCTACAATAACTGTGACAAACTATTCCATGCTCTAACAGTACTCCATGTAAAGATTATTCTCTTTACAATCTTAGTGAGGGCGGTACAGCTCAGATGTTTCAGTGTCCTGGCAAATTTACCCTACAATGATTCTGTGGCAGATTAAAATCTATGTAAACTGTTTCTATGAGCAGAATTTTGCCCTTGGCGTGCGGGCTCGGCGGGGGCGGGTGGGGGCAGTTGGGAAGCCGACCACCGCCTGCGATCGGGCCTGGAAGGCAATTTCACACTGCCAGGCCAATTAAAGCCCGCCCAGCATGAAACACAAGCTGCAGTGCTCAGCGCTGCCTGTGCGGCCAGCGGGAGAGGTCGCGCCCACCACGAGTGCGCGCTACATAAATAAAAACGTAATGAAACATGTCCCCTTATGAGCAGGGGCACGTTATTAATGAAAAAATATAGTTTTTATTTGATTTTTATTTGCTTTTGGAAACCTCATCCTGCCCGTGGATGAGTTTTCCAAAAAAAAGCAAAGGCAGCTTTGCTTTTTGCCTGCCCGCCAACCATAAGGTTGGACGGGCAGCGAAAAATTTCTTTTAATTAACTTGTTAATGGCCTTAATAGGTCTTTTAATTGTCAGCCAGTGCGCTGCTGATCCAGCGTGCACCCACTGACTGAAATATCATGTGAGTGTGCAATGACATCGGGACACACGCCCGACTTCATCGCGCGTCATTTTACATTCGGTTGGGTCGGCGCGTGCCCGCCTGCTGAGCTAAAAATTTTACCCTATAAATAATTACTTTCCCATACTCTCCAATGGGGTAACCGCACACCTTTAAACATAAGCTTCACTTGCATATTCGACACATCCAGCTTACAGTCATGAGCTCCTCTAGGAGCAGGAGATTTTCAGTGGAGCAGCATCTTTTGGTATCAGTGTGGTATTGGATTTAATGGCTCTTGATTTGGCTATGCTTCAATGCAAATGAAAGGTCCTGTGACAGAATATGGAACTGGGAGTTAATTTTTCCCAAAATCCCATATTAAAATTTGGGTATTAGAACATTCACGTATAATATCATTTAGTAGACAAGAATGGCACTCAGGAACTCACAATGGAGCATTTTAGAATTCAGATGAGATTTTACTGAGAATAATATGCACTAAGTAGTCAATCGAATTATGTTTTCGATAATCTATCTACCATATATAGGATACTGCACCATATATAGTGTATCATTGGCTTAGTTTCACCAGTATCACAGGAACTTCTAGCCCAATTCAGAGCTCAGTTCTGATGAAAGGTCATATATCTGAAACATTGGGCAGAATTTAACGGCCCCTCACACCAGGGCCTTCTCCCGTCCCGCCGAAGTCAATGGAGTTTTGAATGGCTCACCACATTTTATATCCCCATCCCCACCGCGACGGGGCTGTAAAATTCTGCCCATTAACTATGTTTCTCTCTCCACAGTTGTTGCTAGACCTGCTGAGTGTCTCCAGCTTTTAAATTCGGATCATAAGCGGGTTCTATTGTTTACACCCTTGTTTGCAGATAATTGGACATCGCACAGTATGGACACACTGGCCACAAAATTGGGCTCCATCGCGCTACTCGTGCTGGTGTTACCAAGCACAGACGGCGGGATTTTACACACCCGCCCGCCGCCACAATCTTCCGGTCCCGCCGCAAGCCAATGGGCTTCTGGCTGGGGCGCCGCCTCGCCCGCGGGGGGTCCCACCCGCGACGGGGCCAGTAAATCCCTGCCAAAAACTGCAAAAATGTTGCTAGGATGCTCCTGGTCATTTACGGTGCATCCCACATAGTGCATGAGCGCAGGAGATCGTTCATATGCCAGGAGGACTCAGGGAGGGCAGATTGTGATGTCAAACAGCCTCTGATATTGGTTCGGTACATAGTATGCCATATTGGATGACATAGGCCCAATTAACGCCTTCTGTTAAACATATGTTCAGCTGCATAATGTACACTTGCAGATGAGGTGTTTTTTGACTTGCATTTGCTGGTGTAGTTAGTGGAAGTACTGCATTAACTGTCGTTGGAAGAACACCTCCTCAGCCAAGAGAATTATCTGAGGTGCCTGCATTTCGCCAAGGAGGTGGTCACTGAAATCTGCCAGTTCCTACTACCCGACCCACAGCTACACAGAAGGATGAGGATGTCATTGTCAGAGACAATCATGATCACCTTGGCCCCTAAATTTCTATGCCTGTGGACCCTCCCGGGCTGGAACAGGTGACATTAGCAGCATCCCAGTGTTCACTGTCAATCACTGCATCAGGGAGGTGGCAGAAGCCCAGATTAGATGGAGAGGTGACTCCATCATTGACCAGAGAGAGGCAGGAGGAGTGAGCATGTGGATCTGTCAAGCTAATGGGATTCCCAATGGCGCAGGGTGCAATCAACTGCCTGCGCGTAGCTCTGTGGGCCCCACACATTAAGTGGGGTTTTGGGAAGGGAGTTACCAGAACCACAAGAGGTTTCTGGGTTTATGTATTTTTAGGGAATTTCTAGACAGCCCATTCAATAAGAAAATTTAACTGCCTGGTTCAAACAGGCTCAGCTTTCAAGCGCTGTTCTTCTGGAGTACCTGACTCAAATGCACATGGAACCATGAACTTGTATAACAATGTTCTAGATCTCAAGTCAGCATCTTCATATTAAATCCATGACACAAAGTTTCCAGTTCTGCATCTGAACTCCAACTGCAAAAGGCACCGAAATTCTGAAGCAGCATGAGGTAAAGGCTGAAAAACCATGCCCATGGAAGTTGGTGAATTGTGCAGATTTAAATAGCTATCAAGGATTCAAAGATGTGTCGTTGATATAAAAGGCTAGTAGTATGTGGCAGGGAGCAGATGTTTTTCCAATTCGGTCACCTGATCCACAAGTAAGCACGAGCATAGCCCTCCCCGTAAAAGTGGCTTCAAAGTAAAAGCAGCCAATTCTACCAGCTGCAGTGCTTTTATTTAGCTTCTGTACAAAGGCAGGGATGCAGTATGATATTGCTCTGACAGCCATTGTCATATATTTCCCTGTACCCTTAAGCAGCTGTCATTGGCTAGGTGCATCACTAACCATACAGCTGCTTCAGAAGCTGCTCAAGGGCACAATAATGAGAAAGAAAATGGTGAATATCGCTCGGAGGCAGCGTGGAGCCAACAACAGGAAGTGACAGCTGTGATGGCAATGGTACAGCTCTGTCATTTGAGTACATTTCTAATGATGTACCAAATATTGTGCAGTAGCATTAAATTGTGCATAACTTATAAAATGTCACAGCCCTTGCTTGCTTCAATACGTGTTATTCTGGATTTAAAAAAACTGGACAATCATTCGCTGGTAGAAGCCGACAACTGTTGCTAGACAGAGGGCATCCCAATAATAAGTTCAACTGCACATATTTTTTGTCAGATTTTTATTCTACAGTGTAGAACATGCTATAATTGAGCACTGGTTTCTTCTAGATACAGGGTTTGATTTTTTTTCCTGGTTTAAACATCAGGGAGAGTTAGGACAGAGTAGATACAAACAGGCTGTTTCCAGTGATTGAGGAGTCCAGAGCAAGAGGTCACAGATTTAAGAATAAACATCAGAGATATAGAGCAAAGATAGCGCTTTCTTACACATATGGTGCTGAGGCTGTTGAAAGCACAACAATGGGCAGAATTTTACACCCCGCAGGCAGGAGCACGCCCTAAAATAGCGCACGATGACGTCGGGTGAGCGTTCCAATGTCATCGCACAGTCGCGCGACATTTCGGTCAGTGGGCATGAGCGGGTGCCGGACCCATGCCTGCCATTACTTAAGGAGCCACGTAAGGACATTAAATCACCAATTGACACCAATTTTTCATTGCCTATGCAATTTTGCGCTCACCGCACGGGCAAAACAGGCAGGCAGCCAGCTGACACTTTAAAAAACCTCAACCACGGGCGGGATGAAAGGAGCGAGCAGCATTGCCGGTGTCAGTAGTGGGGAGTTTGGTACATAGTTTGCTGCTGGTGACTTATTGGTACTTTGCAGCTTCATCTCTGTTCGGGGCTTCATTCTTTGCATTTCCAGGCTTCATTTCAGGTCCCCTTTGTGTCTCCAAGGACCCTGGATGATTCAGACCATGTGGGCCCTTCCAGGTATCAGGCAGCCTTCCATTACCCTGACAATGGGGATTGTGGTCTCTGCTGGAGCCCCCTCCTCTGAGGAGAAAGAGAGAGGAGGCCAGGTGCCCTAATGCAGCTTCCAGGAGGGGGACCTATGGGAGGAGAGGTGCAGGAACAAGGGGCCCAAGGCCAGCAGTTAGCCCAAGGTGGAAGGGGCCACAGAAGACACCACTATCCTGCTGCCAGGGTTTACAGGCGGCAATGCAGCTACCTCAATATGTCCGAGGTGCAATGCTGAAGGAGGCTCCGCCTCTCAAGGGAGATAGTGACTTCTATCTGTCAGATGATTGGCCTTAGATCAGCTCTAACTGTGTGGGTGGACACCCCATGCCAGTGGCTCTGAAGGTCACAGTGGCCCTCAGCTTCTATGCTTCCAGCTCTTTCCAAGGTTCTCTGGGGGATCTGTGTGGAGTGTCCCAGTCAGCTGTCCACAGTTACGTCCAGGTAGTGACAGAAGCTCTTGTATGGACAAGGGTAGCCAGGCTGTGAAAGCCAGAGCATTTTCAGTGATTGCTGGGTCCCCCTGCATCCAGGGTGCAATCAACTGCACACATGCAGCCATCAAGGCACCAGCGGGTCAGCCGGGTGCCTTCCTCAACAGGAAGGGCTTCCACTCCATGGACGTGCAGATAGTGTGTGACCACAGGATTCAGATTCTGCAAATCTGTCCAAGGTACCCAGGCAGCCCCCATGACATTCATATCCCCGAGACACTCCCAGGTGCCGAGGCTCTTCAGTGCTCCAGCCTGACTGGATGGATGGCTGCTGGGTGACAAGAGCTATCCATTGAAGAGTCTGTTGACGCCCCTCCATCACTCAAGAACAAAGGCAGAGAAGTGTTACAATATGAGTCATGCCTGCACAAGGGCGGTGATGGAGAGGATTATAGGCCTTCTCAAGATGCACTTCCGATGCCTGGAACATTCACGGGGAGCACTACAACACCCCCCAGAGCGGGTGTCACTGATCGTGGCTGAACGCTTTCCATAATCTGGCACACGCAAGGGGCATCCCACTGGAGGAAAAGGATCTTCACACAGCTGCAGAGGCCACAGATGATGAGTCCAGTAGTGAGTCAGAAGAGGAACACGGTGAGGAAAACACTGAGGGTGTGAAGCCAGACCTTGGTAACCTCCAGGGAGGCAGGGACACGAAGGGTGCCTTGATCCAACGGTCCTTCAGCTAGGCTACCAACCACATGCCAGAGCTGCTGCCTCCATCCCGAATGTCTGAAATGACCCTTTCATTTGAACCCAAAGTCCACTCAGTGCCTGTGCAATAAAGTTTAGAGCCACACACATCCAGCATTACATATTGGCGTACCCTGCACCAAAAAAAGAAAAAGGTGAAGCATATTCAGGCCATTACAACAAAAACAAAATTTATCTCATTTTGACAATCCAAAAAAATTTGCATAATCTTCTCTGGTCTTCATTCCCAGACCAGTGCTCTGGGCACTCTCTGCCTCTGCCTGCACCTCAAGTGCCCTCACCAACGTGCACCGACATTCTAGCCCACCGAGATGCTGGTATCTGTGCTGGTGCCTGCTCGAGAGAGCAGGTGTGATGCAGGTGCAAGCGAAGCCCGGTGGTCCTCCAGCATCAGGGGTGGACCTTCAGTGTCCAAAGATGCGTGCATGCTGTCGAACCTAAAAGGGAGAGCTAGGACATGTCATTAGTTAAAGCCACCACACTGTCACTGTGCATGCCAGGCACCCTGGTGAGACAATGGAGATCTGCATCACGGTGCCCTCGTCTTTCAATAATCAATGGGCATTCCAGGTTTGAGGCCCCCATCAATGAAGAGACTGCACTAGGAGGGTTGTACAATCCAAAACTCTCACCTCTGTGCACTGCGCTCTTACCTTCATCGGGCACCCCCGCCACTCCATGCCTGGCTGCATGGGGAGCCAGTTCGAGGGCGTCCTGCTTGAACCTGCTGAGCAGCAGCAGCTTGGGTGGGCCCCCGCCTGTACATGCCCTCTCTGCTTGGTTATGGCTATTCTTCTCCTGCAAGTACAGAGGTGCATTGATTAGTCCACTCTCTACCTGCAGCACCATTGCAGCCTGGCCAACCCCAGCTGAGGAACACCTCGCAAAGCACATCCGAGTCTTGGCCCTTGAGTCGCAAGGCGTTCAGCCCAAGCAGCAAGGGTTCATCCCCTTTGCCAGCTCGGGCAACATTGACAGTTGGCACTCAGACTCTAGCACCCCTGAGATCCATGGGGGGATGGCCACACCTTAACACTTCTGCACACTGACCCATGCCAACATGGTACACACCCTTTCTGAGGGCAGCAGGTCATTGAAGCACTTCCGGCACTGCACCCATGTGCGCTGCACCATTTCATGGCTGCTCATCTGCACTGCAACCTCCTCCCATGCCCTCTTGGTGAGGTGCGGTGGCCTCCTCCTCCCATCCCCGGGGACAAGGATGTCCCTCCTGGCAGCCACCTCCTCCAGGAGGACTGCGATGCACTGGTCGGAGAAGCGGGAGGGGCTGAGTGCCCACCTGACCTGCCCTCCCGCCTGGCGTCTCCAGCCGCATTCAACTCCATAACTTGAATGTAGATGACACAGAGGAGACATTCTTCCGTGGCAGCCTTCCATAGGCTGCATGGGCCATTATTAAACTGGCCGCTGATTCGCCATTGGACCCGACAGCTGACAGGCACACCCGCGCCCGCTCAGCCCTTCCCAGCCAGTGACGAGCCGCGTTTCAGGCTGGGCGGGCCTTAATTGGCCTGCCAGTGTGAAATTGCGGTCGGGCGCCGATGGTGGGCGATGGACCCTTTTCCTGGCCACTCCCGGGCTCACCCGCCGCGCAATTAGAACGACGTGTTTCACAATGGGATATAAGCGGCATGCACCTGCGGCCTGTACTTCACTCATCACTTCGAGGTTAGTTTGCCTGCCTTACGTCACGCAGTGCTCACAGAAATCAGTGCCAGGCTTCGCAAGCAGCACCACATCACTTTCAGGGGGTTGTGACAGGCAAGTCTCTACCAGCAGTAAGGCGGGAGTGGCTTTTAATGGGCTGAAGGGCTCGGGCTCCACTGGGGGAAGGGAGGCAGCTGGCCTCAGGCAGAAGAGGGGTCTGCAGGGCTAACCTGTACTGGAGGTTACGAGTGGGGAAGCTTGCACTGAGACACATGACTGGGGGAAGGGTGAGCGGTGGGTATATGTTAAACGGTGTAAGTGGCCTCAAGAAGAGGATGGGCGAGGCCCACTCAGGCCATAGGTGCATCTACTTCAAAATGTTCAGGGGCTAACAAACGGACATGCAGCAAATGCACAACGCGATTGAGGAATACAAGGTGTGGATGGAGAGGTCTGTAAGGCCAAAAGGTGTCTTGCTGAAGTTGGGTTTGTGATTCTTTGTTGGGACAGAAGGGAATGAGAACTCCTCCGTCATTTTAACACTATCTTGACGTGGGAGTAATTGCCACTTGGTAGGAGAAGTAGAACAGTAATCCAGTCTTCAACACTGACATTCTTCACAGTGGTGAGCACAAAAGGACAACATACCCAAAAAAAGACAATAACTTACAAATACAGATAACAAGGAAGTGTTAGTATACAGTACATTTCTGTTGATATGCAGGACATGGTTGGCCATGCAGCCAGCTTTGTCATATCCATTTGAATAGCCTATCACATCATTACATGTAATTTATGTAATTACACATTCACTGCTGCTGATCTGGTGATTTTACATCTCTGTGCTGTAACCTAAGATACAAGTTAATGGTCGGCCTCTCAAAGTTTTATGTTGGGTAGGACAGAAGTCAGTGATTATAAATCAGTTTTTACCTTCCCACGGATCTAATGCTTGATTGAATTTCATCTGCAATCTGGAGGTGAGACATTGCAGCTGTTATCAGCCTTAGCTATGGTCACTTGGAAATTGAGTTAAAACATCCTAAACCTGTTTCACTTGCACTCCATCATTATGCAAGGACACAAGATTTGCATTTCCATTAGCCTGGATTGTTTACAAACTAGCAGAGGTGAAGGGAACAGTGCTAGCCACATCCTCTTTTGCCAACTAATTATTTCCAATAGATTGTTGACAAATTTTGGAACATTATTTATTGGCATACAAGTCCAGTTCCATTCACAACTCCTCAGATAATGAAGCAAGCAAGCAGCAAGACCTGGGCAGCATTCAGATTTGGGTTTACTTGGACAAGTAACATTCATGCCACACAAATGCTGGCAATGACCATCTTCAACAAGAGAAAGCCTAACCAACTCCCTTTGACATTTAACAGACTGCCACCGATCCGGCGTATTTCCCATGTGTACGTAATTAATGATGCGGGAAGCAGACGATACGGTTTGAAAACTAGCATTGCAGCCGGTGTTTAAAATGTATGTTTTTACGCCCGTTCCTGCAATTTGGGAAAAGCCCACCCTATGACAACATTTAAGACTAGGCAAAATGGGTGGTTGAAATACAAGAGGGTTAAGGGTTATGGGAAATGGTGGGCACGTAGAATTAGGATTATTGTTTATGTGGAAAATAATCACCAATACAGACAAGTTCAAACAAACAGCTCATTTCCATGTTGTAATTTCTATATTGAAAATATTGTAACTATTGCTGCCATGATCTCAGTAGTGAAACATTTTGGGAAACTCCAGCCATAATCTTTTGTTGACCACTCGACAGTCTGGCCTTCAAGTGATAACTTCTCTTTGTTCCACATCCATTTTGATCTCGACCCTTCAATATTTTCAACGTCTGCTTCTCGAGTCATTTTAGTACTGGAGGAGATCCAGTGCTCAATATTTCTGCAGAAAATGCATCTTTACTGCACTAAGCATCTTATTTTAAACTTCTTCGCCATTGTCAGTCTGAAATGTAATCATTTTGCACTCCCTTCTCTCAAATTTTAGTCCTGCATGTTGACCTGAGGAAGGCAACTAGTACATCTCTCTTGAGCATCTGATATCCCCATCCCACATAAAATGGTTCTGACCAGATTAATTAATCTTTATTTCTTAGCTCTAGTCACTTCCAATTTTCTTCTTTCCACCAGTTGTGGCTGTGCCTTCAACTGCCTAGGCTCTGGAATTCTCTCCTTAAACTTCTCTGCCGCACACCTCTTTTTCCTCCTTCAAGACATTCCTTAAAAAACTACCTACTCAGCCAAGTTTTTGACCATCTCCCCTATTATCTCTTTATGTGACTTGAAGTCAAAATGTGTATTTTCAAAGCTTCTGTGAAGCGTTTGGTGACAGTTTGCTATGTTAAAAGTGCTATATAAAAGCAAGCTGTTGTTGACAGGCCTTCACCTTTTTTATTCAGTTTGCAAAAGTTACTCGTGGAAGTCCAATATGTCATTTGAAATAAAATATGTAATTATTTTCAGATGCTAATCCTCGAAGATGGGCTAACTGTTGTGTCCGTGGTCTCTGTGTTGGTTTTCTTTGTTCATGATCATTTTCTACATTGATCTGGAGTTTCATTAAAAGCAGTGATCATCACAGACTGATCCGGCTGATATGTGACCTCAGTTCCACACTAACATTGTTAATTCCTAACCACAGCCAGGCCAACCAAAGGGCGGAAATTATATTTTACATTGAGCGCAGGTGCAGGAGTCACCTTGATAGGAAGTTGTGAAATCATATCACAGATCAGAGCAGGTTGTTCTGAGCTGACCACGACTGTGGCTTCTTTAAGTAGGTGGCTTTCTTCACAAAGGGCAAAGTCATTGATGAAGCAGCTGAAGATGGTTGAGCCTAGGATACTGCCCTGTGGAACTCCTGCAGTGATGTCCTAAGGCTAAGCTGATTGGTCTCCAAAAACTACAAGTGTGTCCTCTGTGTTAGATATGGTTCTAACCAGGGGAGAGTTTTTCCTCTGATACCATTTGACCACAGTTTTTCGAAACATCCTTGGTGCCACACTCGGTCAAATGCTGCTTTGGTGGCAAGTCATGTCACCTCACCTATTGATTTCAGCTTTCTTCCTTGTTTGGACCAAGGGTACCATGAAATCTGGAGCCTGGCAAACTTCAAGCTGAGCCACATTCTTAAACCGTGCAATGTGTGTCTTTTCTGCGTATGTGACTATGTAGAATATTAGTCTTGATATGTATTGTACTTGCACATCTTGTCATTGAACACTAAATGGCTGAAATACATGCTAGTATCAGTGAAAGCAGGCATGAAGCTGTCAGATTGAGATTGTTAAAAAAAAATCCAACTGGTTCACTAATGTCCTTGAGAGAAGGAAAACTCCCATCCTTTCCTGGTCTGGCTGATATGTGACCTCAGTTCCACACTAATATCATTGATTCCTACCACAGCCGGGCCAACCAACGGGTGGAGAATAAATGTCAGCCTTGCTCGCTCACACCCATGTCCTGGGAGTATATTAGAATATGAGACCTGGCACATGCCCAGAAACTAGGACACCCATTGAGACAGGTTTTACTGGTCTCTAGAAGAGTACAAGAGGGCCTGACCAAGAGTATGCAGGCTAGGCCAGGGGAGCAGCCTGGATCCCTGAAAGTACACAAATAAAAAAACTCTAGCATCAGCCCAGTGACTATTTTTATGCAGAAGGCTAGACAATGCATCACCAGTCTGTATCAGCTATCATAGCTGAACCTGGAATCCAGCAATGGTGATCGGATCTCAGTAAGGAGCTGCTGCCTGCACCAATTCCCATTTAGGATCACCACCCCAATATTACTTTCCCCACTAAGGCTGTAAGAAACGTAGCACCTTAACACCTGAGATCAGCTACCTTGGGGCTGGGATCTTCTTATTGTGTATTGATCTGCACATCATCAAGCCCAAATGACAGTATTTACCCATCGAATGATCAAGGGGCCTGTTCTCACATCCTGTAAAGGTGTAATAAAATTTGTAAAAATGTCAGCCACGGCTCAGATGGTAGCACTCTCATGCTGAGTTAGAAGGTCCCAGGGACTTGAGCCTTTAATCTAGGCTGACACTCCGATGCAGTGCTGAAGGAGTGCTGTAGTGTTTGCAGGTCCTGTCTTTTGGATGAGACATTAAACCAAGGCTCCATCTGTTCTCTCGGGAGGATGTAAATGATCCTACAACATTATTTAGAAGATGGCAGGGGAGTTCTCCCCAGTGTCTTGGCCAATATTTATATCTTAACCAACATCATTAAAACTGATTATCTGGTTAACTGAATATTATATTGTCGTTTCTAGGAGCTTGCTGTGTGAAAATTGGCTGCCATATTTCCTACATTATGGCAGTGACTGCACTTATAAAAACATTTAATTTGCTGTAAAGCACCTAACAACGTCCTGAGGTGATGAAAGATGCTTTATAAATGCAAGCCTTTCTGTATATCACCAGTGTTTGCAGCTTTTGGAGACAGCAAGTCACTTAATCCACTAAGGTATTGCTAAAACTGAACTTCTAACATTTGGTTCCAACGATGATCAGGCTCCAAATGCAAATTGCTTTCATTTATCCTGGGTTCAGGGTTGGCCTCCTTTCAATTAATCTTTCCGCCCAGATAAAGACAAAGATGTATTAGGCGTGGTGCATTTTTGAATGCCTGGCTTGCGTGCGTCTTCAGCTGTAATCCTTCCCCAAACTGGGACGTGGCAGAAAACTTAAAACAGTATCACAGAGAGTGATTTCACATGCATGGGAGGTGACATTACATCTACCAGCTTTCCCATTACTTTGATGAAGTTGAGCAGATTGCTGAAATTTTTCCAGTTCACTTGAACCATCCTGAATCACAGGCTGGAGAGTTTCATGCTCTTCTAAGTAACATATGTCACATTTCTTTATTGGTGTTTTCTTTAAAAGAAATGTTTGCTGTGTATGATCTTTGCCATTTGGAACATCCCTGTTACAATAAACAACATGTGTCCTTAGGTCATTTTCACACCATTAATCATTCAGTGGGGGCACAGAAAGATAACTAGACACTCATGTAGGCACACTTATACCAAATTAAACTGATTCTTAATAAAATCCTCCATTTTAATGCACATGCAAAGAAAGCAGATTAACATCGCAAAGACGAGTGCCCAAAGCTTCCAATCCCTGCGGGGGCCGTACCCGGGAGGTACCCCAGAAGATGCACAGGGGGACGTCCCAGGGGTTCCCATGCAAGGACTGCATGGGAATCGCCCAAGAAGTTCAAACTTCCGATGGGCAATTATTCTGCACTGGGAACCATTAAATACTCCAATTTAAATCGGAGACGTCGGATGGTTCTGATTCTCTTACCAGAATGGTTTCCTAGGAAAAGTTAGAAGAATTAAAACCACTTCTAACTCCTGGACGACTATAGTACTGACTCCCTTGACCTCCCATTGGAACCCCAACTACACCCCAGACACGCCTAACCAACTCCCTGACCGCCCCCACCCCCCTGAACACCTCCTACCCCCACCATTGCCCCCTGTCTAGCCCGACCATCCCCACGCCTGATTGCCTGCAACCCCCCATCTACCCTCCTGAACTCCCAAACTACCCTCCTGATTTCACCCTAACTACCCCACCCCTTTCCAACTCCTTTTCCCATCTAACACCTCTCTCCATTCCAACCATCCTAACCCCCCATCTTGCACTGCCCCCACCCCCACTCCCCCCTCCAATCCTACCCACCCACTTGTGCACTTACCTTCTACCTGGTTTCTCAAAGTGGCTGAGACCTTTAAACTTACCTGCTTTACGGCAGCTCACGCTATAAAGGGGGGGCATGTCTTCACTTCCCCCGTTGCTGCTGGAGGATTCCTGAACAGCTGTGCTGCACTTTTCTCACATGGCCCGAGTCGAAGGTCAGCCGAGAAATGTGTAGCTCCATTCCAGTGAAAGTGAAAAGGAGCGGAATAGAAATCCAACTGTGATTCCCACTCCTTGGAAGTTCTGGCCTGAGAATACAGGAACAATTCTAGAATCCAGTGAAATAGTAACAGTTCCTAAACTGCACCTTAGTCAATATGATGAACGTGGAACATCAGCTTAAGATGTAAAATTGGCAATATCACTCGTATAATTAGCGGTGCATTCCAGTTCATTCAGGGAGTACTAGTTGCTGTGGCAATATGCACTTCTACATGCATGTTGTAGCCTGGAGTTATGGATAGTGATGGTAGAGGTTCCAATACTCTACGTCTCACAGCTGGCCAGGAATCTCTCCAAGTCTTACCACCTGTTGTTGGCATGAGTCCGAAGGTTCTTCAGGTTGATATTCAACCTGTTTGGTCACATTATGGGCACACCTGCCTTGGCGATCCTGGTTTGAGACTTGAAACCAGGGCATCTGGCTCAGAGATAGGGACAGTACCTACTGCACCACAAGGCCACATCTCAAGGCACTAGTACCAAGCCTTATTTCCTTTTTAATGTTTAATTGTCTCAATGTTGTAGCGATCTGAATTAGAAAGTTTCAGGCAGCTGGAGCATTGTGCCCAATTCTGGGCACCACAATTCAGGAAGAATTTTAAGGCCTCGAAGGGTTTGAAGAAGGGATTTACTGGAATAATGTGAGGGTTGCAGGGTTTCAGTTATGTTGAGAGGCTGAAGAAGCTGGTGTTAGAGCAGAGAATGTTAAGGGGAGATTTAACAGTGTCTATGTGAGGAAAACCTTTATACACAGAGTTGTTATAATCAATATTGCACCGCTTGAAAGGATAGTGGAAGCAGATTCGCTCATAACTTTAAAAGGGAATTGGCTTGAAAAGGAAAAGATTTGCAGGGCTTTGGGGTAAAGAGCAGGGGAGTGTGACTAATTGGCCTCTCTGAGCAATAATTTAGACAGAACTTTCACTGCAGCGCTGAGGGATTGCTGCATTGTTAGAGATGCTGGGGTTTAATTGTCCTTGGACCGTAGCATAACTGGATGACAGCAAATCAGCAGTCTGCCTTACACTATTGCCTGATTTTCTTCACACAACACAGTTTAAAGTAAAGAAAATGCTGAAAGTACCAGCAGGGTCAGTTAGAACCTCTAGAGGGAAAAGAGCAGAACAGCATTTCATACGAAAGGAAAATGTTGGATATCTGCAATGAACAGAACATACTGGAAATACTCAAACATACGCAAAACTCAACAGCATCCTGACTCGAAAATACATCGTCATTCCTTCACTGTCACTGGGTCAAAATCCTGGAACTCCCTCTCTAGCAGCACTGTGGGTGTACCTACTCCACAATGACTGCAGCGGTTCAGGAAGGCAACTCACCCCCACCTTCTCAAGGGCAAGTAGGGATGGGCAATAAATGCTGACCTAGACAGCAACAGTGAAAGAATAAAAAAAAAACCATATCTGGCAACATCAATGGTGACAGAAACAGAACTAGCAGCGAGGATTTTACTGTCCCTGAGAGGCGGGGGGTGGGGGGTGGGGTGTGGGATGGGGTGGTGTGGGGGGTAGCCGGGGCTGGGACACTGGGGGCCAGTCCCGGTAAAATCACAGAGAACCATGCAGGGTCAACTGTCCAACGCGGTCCCACTGTCGGGGCATTTTCCCAGCAGTGGGACTGGATGCAGCAAGGCTGCCCACTCCAAGAAGGTGGGAAGCCAATTTCCATAATTAAAGGCCCAATTAGGGGCTATTTTAAGCTGCTGTCAGATTTTGTCGGCAGCGAGACCACCTGCACCGCCCCCACCAGAGCCCTACCCTCAACCTCCCAAGCATGTGAGGATGCTGACGGCCAAAGAGAGGTGGAGTCCCAGAAGCAGCCCAGGGGTAAGGTTTTATTGAGCAAAGAGGGGGCAAGGGTGGCAGCCCCTGTGGCCCCAACAATTTCCAGAGAGGGGCTTTCCTTCTGACATTGGGCGCAATAGAATGAGAGAAAAACCTGCAAATATATGGTGCTTTTCATGACCACTGGATGTCTCACAGTGCTTACAATCAATTAAGTACTTTTTGAAGTGTACTTATTGTTGTATTTTAGGGAATGGCAGCAATTAACTGGCACTCAGCCATCTCCCAAAAAACAGCAATGTGATAGTGACCAGATAATCTGCTTTTTGGATGTTCATTGAGGGATAAATATTGGCCACACATCAGAGATAACTCTCCTGCTCTTCTTCAACATAGTGCTGTGGGATCTTTTATATAAGCAGGCAACTGGGGCCTAAGGTCTCATCCAAAAGATGACACTTCTGAGTGCACAATGCTCCCTTAGTAGTGCACAAGAGGGTCAGCCTTAATTTCTGCTCAAGCCCTGGAGTGGGAATTGAACCCAGAACCTTATAACTTAGGAGTAAGTGTGCTACCAACTGAGCCATGGCTGTCACCAGACAATATACATCTTTTTATTTACCTACCCATTTGTCAAAGTCTCCTGCATTCCTCAGCTCACCACCACCTCTGCAAGTGGCACTGCTGAGGCTTCAAAGCTGCCGGTCCTCTGATTGGGCCAGCAGCATCAGGAGCCCACCCACCATCTTTAACTGGACTCCTAATTAGGAGTTTGTCTGTGGTAAAAGTGCCATCAGGTCCCACTGCCACCAAGCGTGAGCTCAAGACCTACATTTTACCCTGATATCAGGGTCCTGAGTCCCCTGATAAAATTTAGACCAACATTTCAGTTCGATGACCTTTTGTCAGAAGGCTAACTTTGTTTCTCTCTCCACCGGTGCTTCCTGACCTGCTGAGTATTTCCAGCTTTTTCTGTTTTCATTTAGCATTTTGTTCAAAAGACCCTTTCTCATTTCTCCGCAACTTGGCTGCTGTGTTTAGCTCCAAGAATCGCAGTGAAGCTCTTGTGGATTCCTGAGGATGTGGCCAGGTGCTATATAAATGCAACTCTGCCCTTAAATCCATGAGGGCTGTGAAACGTGCTTGTTATTTCACATGCATGCCGTTTCTTCCACATCAATGTGTGAGATATATAGCAAACCCAACAAGAACTACTTTCCCTGACCTACCAGCAGTTTAAATATAAATTAGGTAGTCTAACATTCCTGCACCATCAATGAGCGCTTGCTGTAACCATGACAACTTTTCTTACCATGACTGCCCCTGATTATTGCAAAGCATTACCAGCGTAAGAGAAGAAACACTCCCAGCGATCATGAAGAAACACACAGCCACTTAGACAAGCTGCAGTGTAGTGAATGAGATGGAGTTTCCCACCAAGCTCCATATCAAATAGGCAGCAAAGGCATGCAATGTATCATTACGCCCTTTTCAGTCAGCGTCTGATAACTTCACAAGCATGCTGATGCCCCCTGCCCTGTGCACTGCGACACTGTTACATGTCACTTTGCACCATGCAACAGAAAAATACCATCATTATCAAAAGTACAAAATGCCAAAATTAGATCACTCAATTCCTCAATGAGAAAAGATAGGCCTCGATTTTAACTGCGCCCACCTGGCAGAAACCAGGCCGGGATGGTGGGCGAAGGGGAGCAGAAGGCATCTATAATAGTCGTGGTAGACTCCTTGTTGTTCAGGTATCTCCAAGCTGTAAGCGATATCACACTTCTTGCAGCGAAATTACTTATGCTAAGGAATTTGATTACAGTGGAGGAAGAGTGCATGCTGCTGTCCCCCCTCCCTCGGCTGCTTTCACATGACTCCCGCAAAGGCAAGGGGGGTCTGTCACATCTGGGTAGCTTCACAGCTAGCTGCATTGGATAACCAGTGCAGGATGTTTCTGCATTGTCCCTTTGCTGCAGTCCACCAGGCACTGTTAATTATGATTTTCTTATGCCACAATATCATTATGGGGCAAGGCAAGGAGGTAAGCTCCAAAAAATTCCTGAACTACCTCAACAAGTACAGTGATGGAAACTGTGTTGTTGGTGTTAATCTGCATCACAGTTTTAGCCACCTAAGGTAACTGGCCCCTTGGCAATTGAACTAACATGAGTCACTTATTCTCTCCAATCGCACAGTCTTCCTGCCAATATTAATACACTCTTTCGAGCAGGTAGGCAGGTAAGCAGACCAGTGGCAGGAAGGAAGTGGGAGCTGATTTAAATATGAAGTTTGGGTCCACCAATATCACAAAAAATAGAAATACTCAGCACGTCGGGCAGCATCTATGAGGAGAGAAACGGAGTTAATCTTTCAAGTCTGTGACCTTTCATCAGAACAGTGACCTAATTTGCATTTTGTAGTTTTGTTAGTGCATAGTCTTTTACTGTTACATGGTGTAAAGGAACTTGTAGTAGTATTCCAGTGCTCAGGGCTGAGGGCATCAGCATGCCTATAATGTCCTCAGACCATGTCTGACTGAAGAGGATTTTCTGATATATTAATGTCCATGCTCATGGCATTAGAATCTGATCTCCAGTTTCACTCTCAGCTTTGGTGTGGCACAGTTGGCTGCACTTTTACCTGTGAAGGTTGTGGGCTCAAGTCCCACTCTGGAGATTTATGCATAAGTCTAGGCTGACACAGTTGGAGGTGCTGCCTGTGGAGGTGTGAAAGAAGGCCCTGTCCCCTATCTGGGGTACCCCTAAAAATCCTGCAGCACTTTCTTGACAAAGGGCAAGGGAGTTATCCCTGGTGTCCTAGCCAATAATTATCTCTCAATCAATGGGCAGAACCCTCCCAGATTTGCAATAAGTGTGTTAGCGGGGTGCGTAGAACACTGTTTTACCTGTTGGCTGCAATGGCGGCTTCTCATGCCGTATCATCCCAAGCCCACCGTGTTAATTATGCATTCTGGGGAAACACGTCGTTTACATGGCGGGCAAGGCCTCATATGTCCGCCATGCCATCACCTCGCCGCTTCATCACGCCGGGCGCCACATTTAAAGTGCAGCCGCATGTACACCTCTCGGTGCTCCCAGCCTAGGATTGCCGCATGGAAGACGGGATGGTCCCCAAAGGCAAAAACACTGCAGCTCCCGCTTCAGTGACGCACCCCTCGAGTGCCTTTTGAATGCCATGGAGGCCCACGGTGATGTCCTCCACCCCCTCTCTGGCTACAGAATGGGCAGTGGCATCACAAATCCAACATCGGAGGTGGTGGCAGTGATGGTCAGCGCCAATACCCTACAGAAGAGGACTGCTGTCCATTGCTGCTACAGGATGAATGGTCTCATCCGTTCACCGGGGTAACTCACTCTTCTTCTCACCAACAACTCACACACTTACAATTCTATCACGCAATCACAGGGATCTCACACCTCGAGGAAAAACACCACTAACTCTCACACACACCCTCACATCTCCATCAGCCTTATATCTTCTCGAGATTGTGTCCTCATCCTGTCATGTCTCCGCTCACCACACAAACATTCCATGCAGTGCCATGTGTCCTGCTCACACTCTCTCCATCTGTTTCCATGCAGGAGAAGCCTGTTCACATCAGCTGGGAGAGGTCCCAGACTGGGGGTGGAGTGGCCCACATTAGACCCCTCACTCACTTTGAGGAGTGTGTCATCACGCTGACTGGTGAGGACATGGACCGTGCCTGCAGTGACGGTGAGGTCAGTGGCAAACACCCTTGTGAGGATCCTGCACCACACCATCCCTCTCCATGCAAATGTGAGTGCTCGCTATCCTGCTTTTGACTCTGCTGCCATGCACTACTTATCTCTACTTTGGTTCACAGGGAGCTCTGACAAGCAGCTAACATCCTCATCCTGCCAGTCCCTCAGCTCCATCCAGGTCCTCACCTGTGGCCAAGAGGACACCTCCTCCATTGAAGAGCTGGAAATAAGCAGCCTGGAAGACCCGTCACAGTGATTACTCACACCCTGCACCAGCGCGGAGATACATACTTTGGTGGGTCCTAGATCTGGAGCAGGCTTGAGTTCACCATCTGGTGGTCACCACACAGATACATGTCCATACGAACAAGGAGCAGGAGTAGGCCATTCAGCCCCTCGAGCCTGCTCCACCATTTAATAAGATCATGGCTGATCTGATAATACCCTGAAATCTGCATCCCACCTACCCCCCGATAACCTATCGCCCCCTTGCTTACCAAGAATCTATCCACCGCTGCCTTAAAAATATTCAAAGACTCTGCTTCCACCACCTTTCCAGCCAGAGAGTTCCAAAGCCTCACGACCCCCTGAGTGAAAAAATTTTGTTTCGTCTCTGTTTTAAATGGGCAACCCCTTATTTTGAAATAGCGACCCCTAGTTCCAGACTCTTCCACAAGGGGAAACATCCTCTCCGCATCCACCCTGTTTCAATCAAGTCACCTCTTATTCTTCTAAACTGCAGCGGATACAAGCCTAATCTGTCCAACCTTTCCACATAAAACAGCCCACCCAGTCCAAGTAGCAGGAGGAGGCAGGTTCAGCCGAGCTCCTCAGCACTCGGAGGACTGCTAGGGAGGAGGCATCTGTAAGGTCCAAGTCAGATGATGGGCCTCTGGATTTGGCCTTCCAACTCATCCTAGCGAGTCAGCAGAAGGTGTGGGAACATCATGCAGAGCTGTTGGAAGCCCTCAGCAGAGTGGCACGCTAGTTGCTCTCTGATGAAGTGGTGCCCAGATGTGCATGTATGGAGGCCTCCATGGGAAGAATGGCAGATGTCATGGAGACCCTGGTCCAGCAGAACACGAAGATGTGCGCAGACCTGCACTCCATCGCGACAGCCACGGGCGAGTTCCTGCAGTGGCAACGCGAGAGGGAAACGGGGCACCTCGATGTCCATCCAGGTGCTCCCTCCCCTCAAAGAATCAGCCCGGGGCCCCCGGGCACCTGAAGGGAGGAGATGCGGCAGCTGGACATCTCTGGATCATCCACTCAGGAATCTTAGAGGCCGCCCTCTCCCTCCGAGTCTCCTTTGCTTGTGAGTCTCTCAGCCTTGTCCCTCTCTCACCGCAGAGGGAGCAGTTGGCTAATGAGTGATTCTGGAGGGAGAAGTCTGTGTGTGGCAGGGCATTTTGGTGCCTCATGCAAGCACTCTCCCACACACATGATCCTTCTTGTATCACACTCACCTCAATGTCCTGAGCATTTTCAATGCTGCCTGCTGGGGTTCGCTTTCAGTTGACCATCTGAGCCGACCTGCATCTCCGCCCATCCAATGACCACACTCCCATGCAGCGCCTGACCTTGCCCACCATGACTGTCATTTCACTTTCGATTTAGTTAGCATGGCCTGGATTCGGTTTTTTGTGCTTTCCCTTGTCTTTTCCCCTCCCCCAGTCACCCATTTCCTTTCGCCCATCACAGTTGACACCCCGGCATCACCTTCCACTTGCCCTCCGTGACCTACCAGCCACAACCCTTTTCCTTCAGGGATGTCCAGGTGAACGTGTACGTTCCCTTCCTTCCCGAAAATCCCACGCCCCATCCACCTTCATCTCCCTGGCCTCCTCCTTCCCACCCCCAGGGTCCGTGTCTGCCTCCGAGTCCCCACCAACCACCCTCACCATTCCTTCTATTACGACTGTCGAACCCTCACCCTCCGACCCTACCGCCTTACTCTGCCCTCGGTCATTCTCACCATTCCCTCGTACCACACCCACCCTCAGTTCACTCCCCAGGAGGCAGACTGGACTCATCATGTTCACCTGGACGTCCCCCCCTCCAAACCCCTTCCCCTCTCTGGACCCTTTCCCCCCTTGGAATCCTTTCACCCCACAGACTCCCGCCCTCCCTGCCCCCACTTGATCCTCCCCATCCCCCGGATTTCACTTCTGAATAGTCCTTCCCCCTTCCTGACACCTTCAGACACCCTTACTTCTTCGGCCACCCTTAGTCCTTGTCCCTCCCAACTCTTTCCTCCAGCCTTACTTCTTCCTCCAAACTTACTCCCTCTCTTCTCCACACTCCTTCCTCCGTCCAGGCTCCCTCCCCTCTCCGAACTCCTTCCTTACACCTTCCAACCTCCTTACACCTTCCTCCCCGGTTGCCATCTTCTCCCCGTTACCCCTCCTCCCCCCGTGTACCATAATCAGGTTCCCTACGTCCAATAGCGGGAAACGTGACCTGCCATCGACAGGCTGAGCAGATGATCGCAAACCGGTTTCACAACACTGTGAAACCGATTTCTGGCCTTCTCGCCATATTGTCTGCCCAGCGCCAGCGGGCACGGACGATTCCACCCAACATCAAAAAACAAAAATCGATGACCTGCTCATTATCTCATTGCTGTTTCTGGGAGTCTTCTTTGCACAAATTGGCTGCTACATTTTTCTTATTCATTCACAGGATGTGGGCTTCACTGGCTGGGCCAGCATTTATTGCCCATCCCGAGTTGCCCTTGAGAAGGTGATGGTGAGCTGCCTTCTTGAACCGCTGCAGTCCATATGGCGTAGGTGCACCCACAGTGCTGTTAGGAAGGGAGTTCCAGGATTTTGACCCAGCGACAGTGAAGGAACGGTGAAATATTTCAAAGTCAGGATGGTGAGTGACTAGGAGGGGAAATTCCAGGTGGTGGTGTTCCCATCTGTATCTACTGCCCTTGTCCTTCTAGATGGTAGCAGTCATGGGTTTGGAAGGCGCTGTCGAAGGAGCCTTGGTAAATTCCTGCAGTGCATCTTGTAGATGGTACACACTGCTGCTACTGTGCGTCAGTGGTGGAGGGAGTGAATGTTTGTGGATGTGGTGCCAATCAAGCAGACTGCTTTGTCCTGGATGGTGTCCAGCTTCTTGAGTGTTGTGAGAGCTGCACTCATCCAGGCAAGTGGGGAGTACTCCATCACACCCTGACTTGTATCTTGTGGAAAGGCTTTGGGAGGTGAGTTATTCGTCACACAATTCTTAGCCTCTGACCTGCTCTTGTAGCCATAGTATTTATATGGCTAGTCCAGTTGTTTCTGGTCAATGGTCACCCTGCGGATGTTGATATTGAGGGCTTCAATGATGGTAATGTCATTGAACATCGAGGGGTGATGGTTGGATTCTCTCTTGTTGGAGATAGTCATTGCCTGACACTTGTGTAGCACAAATGTTACTTGCCACTTGTCAGCCCAAGCCTGGACATTGCTGCTTTTGCACATGGACCTCTTCAGTGTCTGAGGAGTCACGAATGGTGCTGATTATTGTGCAATCATCAGTGAACATCCCCACTTCTGACCTGCATCACAACAGTGATTACACTTTAAAAAGCATTTCATTGGCTCAAAGTGCTTTAGTAAGTCCAGTAGTAGAAATTGATTGTTGGAGCTATCCACACAAGCCTTCACATTCCCAGAAATAAAAGCAAATACTGTGGATGCTGGAAATCTGAAATAAATGCAGAAAGTGCTGGAAATACTTAGTACAGGTCTGGCAGCATCTGTGGAGAGAGAGAGATAGAGTTAACTTTTCAAGTCAACTATGACTTTTCCTGTGACCAAAGTGCTGAGTTTCCAGAACATTCTGTTTTTACTTCGCATTCTCAATCTTGCCGGGTTCACTGCCCACTATTGGGCTTTCCTCACCCTCCCCGCCTCTCCTCCTCCCCAACATACTGTGAAAAGCGAGACCATAATCTTTCATTGGGCCTCAACAAATTAAAACCCTTTCTCTCTCAAGGATCAAATAACCTGTTGGAAATTTTGAGAATCTTCTTTTACTTCAGATTTGTGGTGTTCAATATTTTTTTCTCTGACATCACAGCAAGCACATTCCAATTTATACCATCTAATGGTAGCAGCATTTAGTTTTCACTGTCTGTGGATGAGATCAGACTTTGCACGATCGATTATAATGTCCTCCATGTATGCTTTTCTCTTTTACTGCCAAAATTGGATGGACTACAGGATATAAGGTTAATACAAACAAAGGCAGTAACTTGTTTGTTCAGTTTACAGCTCAGTTTACAGCTCGGCAACATGTTGTGTTGCAAACCACTAAGATACACCATACTGCTCATCAACTGACTGATACGCATCCTGAGGTCTGTTTCATCAGACTCCCTGTTGGTAAACATGACTGCACAAACTCCAGACAGAAACAACCATTCCAGCAATTTGTGAATCCCCAGTGTAGCCTGCAATCATAACATTTTTTTTAAATTCTACTTCCAGCCTCAGTATTCTAGACCATGGCTCAAGGCACAGAGAAACAATACTCTCAGTTTGCTACACCTGGCATTAAGTATCATTAACAAACCCTATAATAACCTTACAAAGCATACAATTGATATATTATTCTCTTTGTACACAGTTATGCGTACATGCATTCAATATTATAATAATAGAATAAATGTATCTCCTGTATGCTTTCTGGAGATTGTTCTTTCTATTTTAGTGATATTGGCTGTATGAGTGGATTCAACAATTTTAACAGGGCGAACTTTATTTCGGAGTGTCTCATACTGGAAAAATATCACCGCACATTTAGCGATAGCTAGTGACGGAGCAGCTCAGAAAGCGCTGATATTAATTCTGGTCCCACTACTGTCCATTGAAACCTGTTAGGAAGGACCAGGGATCAAAGCTGGGACATCCTGGTTCTGTGAGTCATAATACCACCCCTGTAGTGTAGAACAGTTACCCTCTGCTACATGAATGTTAATATTCTCCTTCTCTGTCAGGTGCCATGCCCTAAACCATGAAATACCGTTGGATTGGTCCATGATTGTGGTTGGTGAAGTACTGCAGTCGTTTGCCATTACCTTCTGCAGTATGGCTGACCAGGAAACTCTCCTGCTGCTACTGCCTGCCATCACGTGTATTGGAAGGATTTACAACCGGATAATCAACCTGTTTCACCACATTATGAATGCACCTTCCATGGCCATTCTGCGATTCTGACCCAGAGGTAAGGATGCTACCACTGCACCACAAGGCCTCCATGTATACTGCGAATTTAATATTTGTTATTCGGTTCAGGACTAGTTCATGGAGTTATTTTGCTTTTGAGCCTGATGTATTCTGTTGAAAATAATAGGGGGCAAAGAAGCATGCATAAGACAATTTGGCTCATGACTTGATGCGTTTGCTGTCATGTAATCTCACTGTTAGTTAAAATGAGCATTTATAGGCATTGGTTATCATATCAACCTTTTGCCTCAGTGAGTCAAAAGATATGTTAATTATTCTTCTGTTATTCACTGCAAGAAATAGGTCATTATTGGCATTTAGACTACCCATTTTTAAGCCGTATTTTACCTATCAATTATTATACCTTTATCAAGCATTTAATTTTAATTAAATAAATTTGTCATTTCTGCCTTGGCTGACACAGCTGTTTTTCTTTTTTAAGATTTCTAAAATATATGGAAATTCATCCAAGTTATAACACAACAACAATCTTTCAAGCTATACCAGGCTATGAAAATAACAACAAGTGTTATTGGCATGTTTCTAAGATGACCTCCAGGCTAGCTTCTGATCTTGCACTCACTGCACATTGGTCTAACCAGTGCTAGTTTCTTTACACTTGCTGTTGAATGTAATTAAAAAAATCTTCCATCCCAATCCTCTAAAGGTTACAAAATCTGTCCACTGCTTCTTCACAAGGTTCATACTGTGTGAGGTTGAGCTGAATGCATAATTCAAGGCAGCTGATAGACAGTGACATTTAACTTGAGCAACCCTTATCTAGCTTTTCAGCTGCCCCAGTCATATCATCCTAAAGCCCTGGACCTTGCTCCTTTCTTTCCCTACCTCAGCCTATCTTTTTCACCCTGCTTCCCAACATCCCTTTGAACTCTTCCACTACTGCACACCCTTTTCTCCTCTGTGAAGTGGCTTAGCATGTTTTCTATGTTTCAGACATTATAAAACAAGCACACCAACATACGAACAAGCAAATTAGAAGCAGGAGTAGGCCATTCAGCCACTTGAGCCTGCTCTGCCATTCGATAAGATCATGGCTGATCTGACTACCCACTTTGCTGCTTACCCCCAATACCCTTTGACTCCCTTGTTAGTCAAGAATCTATCCACCTTTGCCTTAAAAATATTCAATGACCCGCCTCGACTGCTCTCTGAGGAAGAGAGTTCCATAGAATCACAGCCCTCAGAAAGAAAAAAATTCTCTCATCTCCGTCTTAAATGTGAGACCCCTTATTTTCACACTGTGTCTCCTAGTTCTAGTCTCTCCCGTAAGTGGAAGCATCCGCCCTGTCAAGTCCTCTCAAGATTTTAAATGTTTCAGTAAGATCGCCTCTCATACTCCTAAACTCCAATGTATATGGACCGAACCTGTCCAACCTTTCATCATAAGATAACCCCTTCAGCCCAGGAATGAGTTGAGTGAACCTTCTTCGAGCTGCGTCTAATCCAATTATGTCCTTTCTTTAATAAGGAGACCAAAACTGCACATAGTACTCCAGATGTGGTCTCACCAATGCCCTGTACAACTGTAGCAAAACAACCCTACTTTTATATCCCATTCCCCTTGCAAAATACAACAACATCCCATTTGTCTTCCTAATCACCTGCTGCACCTGCATATTAACATTTTATGATTCATGTACCAGGACATCCAGATCCCTCTGCACCTCAGAGTTCTGAAATCTCTCTCCATTTAAGTAATATACTACTTCTTCATAAATTCTTCATAAATGCATGTTGTTGTTTTCAAGAGCCTTAAACAAACAAAATGGAATACACAGTAATTTTTGTAATTGTAACAAAAATGTATGTAAAGAAGGAATTTCAGGAAACAAGATGCTTATGATTTGTTAGATTCCACCCATTAAATTAGTCAGCAGTAAGTCTACACTTAGTTCATGATAAAGTTTGGAACTGAAGCCTGCACATGTCAGCGGGCTACTTGAACAATTGTAGCCTAGTGTCACCATGTTCTAGTTCCCCTTTGCCTAATCCAGGTACACAGAGCCCAATTTCAGCTCCTACACTGCCAATCTGGGTAATGTAAAATTGACCATCCCAACTCTACATCACCCAGTATTGTGTAGAATGACACAGCACAGAAGGGAGTCATAATCCAAGAAAGTTGAAAGGCTGTGGCATTTCACTTGAGGTGCACTTAGTTGACTTTTCAGCAGTCCCAACCATACCTCGCTGAAAGAGCTGTAAATTCAACTCACTCGCCTATCCTTTCCCCACAGCCCTGCAAATATTTCCATTTCAAGTGTCCACCTCCCATTCGGAAGATATTATTCAATCTGCTTCCAGCGCACTTTCAGGCAATGCATTCCAAGTCACAACAACTCACTGTGTAAGAAAATTCTCATTTCACCTTTGGCTCTTAATTAGGTTAAACCTGTATCTTTTGATTACTGATCCTTCCATTACCGGAAACAGCTTCTTCTTATTTATGTTAGCAATACTCTTCAAAAAAATAAAGAGTTGCATTTATATAGCACCTTTTATTACCATCAAATGTCTCAAAACACTTTACAGCCAATGAAGCACTTTGAAGTGCAATCATTATTGTGGTGTAGGAAAGGCAGCAGCCAATTTGCGCACAAGATCCCACAAACAACAATGTGAAAATGACCAGGTAATTTGCTCTTGTGAGGTTGGTTAGGGGATAGGTATTAGGCTGGGAATAACTGGGAATAACTCCCCTCTCCATTTTCACAATAGTACGCTGGGATCTTTTATATCTACCTGAGAGGGGACAGGGCCGTGTTTAACATCTCATCCCAAAGACGGCATCGCGAATAGTGCAGCAATCCCTCCAGCACTGCACACCTTGATTTTTATGTTCAAGTCTAGAGTAGGAGGACTAAACCCACAACTTTCAGGCGCAGTGTTAAAGGGTCTTCCCACAGAATCACAGCTGAAACAACTCAAAATAAAGAGAGGAAGGACTGAGAAGAAGGATTGTCATGGTTGGCTCAGTGTACGGGCGGGGAGGAAGAAGAGTGGAAGAGGAATAGTGGTAGGGGATTCCATAGTTAGGGGAACAGACAAGCATTTCTCCGGCTGTAGATGTGACTCCAGGATGATATGTTGCCTTCTGATGCAAGGATACCATAGAGCGGCTGCAGGACATTCTTAAGGCGGAGGCTGAACAGCCAGATGTTGTGGTTTACATTGGTACCAACGACATAGGTAGAAAGAGGGATGAAGTGTTGAATGCAGATTTTAGGGAGCGATGCAAGACAATTAAAAAGCAGGACCTAGTAATCTCCGGATTACTACCAGTGCCACACACTAGTGAACATAGAAAAAGGAGGTTAGAGCTGATGAATGCGTGGCTGGAGAGATGATGTAGAAGGGAGGGAGGGATTCAGATTCCTGGGGCATTGGAACCAGTTCTGGGGGAGGTGGGACCTGTACAAGCCAGACAGTTTGAATCTTAATGGGGCTGGGACCAATATCTTTGCTGGGAGGTTGGCTAGTGCCTTTAAACTAGTTTGGCAGGAGGGTGGGATATACTGAGGGTAGACTCAGATGGGGCAAAATCAGAAATGGCAATAGAAGACAGAAAATCAGTGAGTGAGTCTGGAAGACAGAGGAAACAAAAGATAGAAAATAAAACAGAGAGTTTGGCAGTGCTCAAAGATGTATACTTCAATGCAAGAAGTATGGCAAATAAAGCAGACAAGCTGAGGGCACAGATGACAGTATGTATCGTAGTTATTACAGAAAAATGACTTAAAAAGGGACCGAATGGCAGCTCAAAATTCCTGGTTACAGGGTTTTCAGACAAGATAGAGAGGAATTAAAAAGGGAGGGGGTGGTAATTTTGGTTAGAGAAGCAATTACAGCTGTGAGGAGGGATGATATGTTAGAAGGACCATCAATTAAGGCCATATGGATTGAATTTAGGAACAAAAAAGGGGCAGTCACGCCACTGGGAGTGTTGTTCAGACTCCCGAGCAGCCAGAGGGAGGTGGAAGAGCAAGCATGGAGGCAAATCTCTAGGGAAGTAATAGTCGGGGGCTTTAACTACGCCAATGTTAACTGGGGTAGTTTTAGTGCGAGAGGAATGGAGGGAATGGAATTCTTGAGGTGCATTCAGAAGAACCTTTTTTGGCCAATATGTAGCAAGTCCAAAAGAGAGGGTGCGGTTCTGGATTTAGTTTTAGGAAATGAAGCTGGCCAGGTGGAAGGAGTGACAGTGGGAGAGCATTTTGGTAGGAGGATCATAATTCAGTTAGTTTTAACATAATAATGGAAAACAGGGGTTAAAGTTCTAAATTGGGGCAAGGACAAATTATTAAACTGAGGAGTGATTTAGCAAAAGAGGGCTGGAAACAGCAACTTAGCAAGGTAAATCAGCCTCAGAGAAGTGGGAGGCATTCAAAGGGGAAATTCAAGGGCTTCAGAGTAAACATGTTTTCACAAAGAAAAAGGGTGGGACAGCCAAATCTAGAGGCCCGGATGTCAAGGCAGAAAAGGTAAGCTTGTGTCAGACACCGAGAACTTAATACCACAGAAAGCCAAGAGGACTATAGAAAGATGAGGGGTGAAATCTAAAAAGAAATTAGGAAGGCAAAGAGAGGGCATGAAAGAAAATTGGCAACAAAATCAAGGAGAGCCAAACGTGTTTTATCAATACATTAAAGGTAGAATTTTCGGGTCAGCGGGCGGCTGCAATCAGCAGGCCCGGGCGTGGCCACGATCAGCAGGCCCGGGAGTGGCCACGATCAGCAGGCCCGGGAATGGCCACGATCAGCAGGCCCGGGAGTGGGCAGGATCAGCAGGCCTAGGAGTGGGCAGGATCAGCAGGCCCGGGAGTGGGCAGGATCAGCAGGCCCGGGAGTGGGCAGGATCAGCAGGCCCGGGAGTGGGCAGGATCAGCAGGCCCGGGAGTGGGCAGGATCAGCAGGCCCGGGAGTGGGCAGGATCAGCAGGCCCGGGAGCAGCCGGGGAACGGACCACCAACCACGATCGGCCCACAACCGTGATTTCACGCTGGCTGGCCAATTAGCAGGCTAATTGTGTAACACGTGCTGAAAGGCTCAGTGCTGCTGGGGCGGGGGGCAGGAGGAGAGCAAGCGCTCAAGTCTGCGCGTGTGTGGGGCAGCGCGCAATGAAAACTCCCTGAAGGCAGAGAGCTGCCGCAGGGAGCTGAAGAATTTAAAGCCAATCAATAAAGATTTGGAACAGCAGAAAAAAGTGTCCACACGTCAGATTCACTCATGTGAAAATATAGATGATGAAAATTCTGTCCAAACATTTTTGTTTATTTTTTAGTTAATAGCAGAAACCTCATCCCGCCCTTGGATGAAAATTAAAAAGGCAAAGTTCACTTGGCCGATTCGCCCGCAAAATGTAACGTTGGATGGGCAGCGAAAAGTCACAGTCAATTGCTACTTTCATGGCCTTAATAAGCCTCCTAATTGTGGGCGGCTGCATTGCTGACTCTCGTGTGCGCCCACCGACTGAAATATTGTGCGAGAGTGTGATGATGTTGGGACGCTTGCCCGACGTCATCGTGCACTATTTCACGCTCGAGCTTGTTGGCACACGCCAGCACGCCCTGTGGAAAATTCTACCCTAAGAGTCAGAGAATAACTGCGGAAAGATTAGGGCTCATAAAAGGCCAAAAAGGTAACCTACGTGTCAAAATACTGCCCATGGCTGATACGTGACATTGTGACTCCCCAATGCTTGTCCACCTTGTACACGGCGCATGTGAGCAGTTTGACGGAATACTGTCCACTTGCCTGGATAAGTGTAGCTCCAACAGCACTCAGGAAGCTGGATACCATGCGGGAACGAAGCAGGCCATTTTACCATGCGGGAACGAAGCAGGCCATTTGATTGGCACCCCATCCAGCAATATCAACACTGAGACCAACATTGGCAGACGAGTGGACTATATGAAAGATGCACTGCGGCTGGTACTTCAGCAGCCCCCTCCAGACCTGCAAACTCTAGCAGCTAAAAGGACATGAGCAGCAGAGGCATGGCATCAGCAGCATCTGCAGGTTGCCCTCTACTACACCAGCACCCCACCTCCCCTCACTCCCCTACACAATGGCCGTGCCTTCAGTGTGGCTGGGTCAGCAACCCGCAGCTGCCTCCCTACCAGCAGGCCGCATGGACTGCAGTGAGGCAATGTCACCACAGCCCAGCACCTTCACAAGGGCTTTTTGGGATGGGCAGCACAGATGCTGACCTTGCCATTGATGCCCATGTCCCATGACAGATTCAGAAAATGGTGAGGTAAGATCACTTGCCCCGGTGGTGCGGATTAAATCGTTCATGCGTTTCCTGCACTTCAGGGGCACTCTTCATCTGCACCCCTGTGCCATTGACCGCTATGGCCACCGCCTCCCAGGCCGCTGTGGTGAGTTTGGTCGGCGTCCTGCTCCCATCCCTTGGTAAGAGGTCGTCCCTCCTGCCATCTACGGCCTCGAACACAGCCTCCAGGGAAGCATCACTGAACTGTGGGGACGATGCACACTGCTTTCTGGAGGCCATTTCGGTGCCCTGAAGTGCTGGCACGCTGAATCACTAGCTTTTCTGGTGCCTTTTAAATATGGCACTTGGACATGACGATGGGGTGTGCAACTTACTGCCTACCCTGCCACACGGTGCAATGTAGTCCTCCAGCAGAAGTCACTTTGACTTTCCACTCCCGCCAAAGGACTTAGGCCCAGGACAGAAAATTCCGCTAAATAATTATCCTGTGCATCATCCCTAAGGCCTTGCCTCCCTTGCTGAAGTATAGTGCCCAGAATTTGAACGAGACCTCCATTGAGTTCCAACTACTGATTTCTAAATGGTCAGCAAAACTTCCTTACTTTTACACTCTATGCCTGCCTTTAAGCAGCTTTTTTCCAATTGTCTTGTCACACACATTTTATACTCCTCAACTCTTAATCCATAGTGGCAGCCAATATTCCCCAGGTACCCTGTGGTAGAATCCATGGGAGAGTGGCAACAAGCAATCAAACGGATGAAAAACAACAAAGCCTATGGCCCTGATGGTATTCCAGCCGAGGTCTTCAAAGCTGGTGGGTCTTTGCTCACATCAAGATGCATGCCCTCATCCTGCAGAATTGGCAGGAAAAAGAACTTCACCTCACTCCCAACTTCAGGAATATGACAATTATAACTAACTTGAGAAGGGAGATAAATGATGCTATGGAAACTATCAAGGTGTTTCCATCTTCTCCAGAGTAGGGAAAATCCTGACATGCGCTCTCTTGAATCCCCTATTTCCAGTGGCTGAGACATAGCGTTAGTTCAGACCTAGAGGAGCCTCCTACATGGTCTTTGTTGCCAGGCAAATCCAACAAAAATATCAAGAACACCAGGGGAGGAATTTTCTCCCCGTCAGGTGGACTGGGTGGGAGCAGGCGCGGACGGGCGTGCAGCTTATCGCCACCCGCAATTGGCTGGGCGTCGCCATTTTGCGTGGGCGGGCCAATTAAGGCCCGCCCAGTGTGACATGCACCCGGAAGTGCTCAGCGCTACCTGTGCGGGCGGGTTGAGGAGGGAGAGTCAGGACATGCACTCTTTCGCGCATGTGTATGAAAGAGTGCGGAAACCTCCCTGAGGCACAGAGCTACCTCAGGGAGATTAAGGAAAGTCATAACAATTTGATAAATAAAAAAATAAAATTATTCAGGCGTGTCCCCTCATGTGACATTGTCACTTGACGTGGGACATGTTTATCAATTCACATGAAACAATGTATTAAATTAATAAAGCTTTCAAGAAATCTCATCCCGCCCGTGGATGAGGTTCCATGAAAAATGCGAAGGCCGCCTGGGTTCTTCGCCTGCCCGCAAACTTTAAGGTTGGACGGGCAGCCCTGTTAATTACTTCAATTAGTTTTTAGATGGCCTTAATAGGCCTTTGACAGTTTGGTGGGCGTGCAGCCAACTCTGGTGCATGCCATCCGAACTGAAGATTGGAATGATGCACGGTGACGTTGGGATGCATGCCCAACGTCACCGCGCGTCATTTTATTCGTCGGCGAGTGGGGCCCGCCCCCACACACCAACCAGAAGATTCAGGCCCAGGAACTCATTTATTTGGCTCAATAAACCGTGAGGCTCTGTGGATTGTGCTCCAAAGACTTGGATGTCCAAGAAACTTCATCGCAATCCTGCAATTGCTTGATGCTAATTTCACTGCAACTGTCTCGAGTGGGAGATCTGAAACAGTAACCTTCAAAATTGCGACCAATGTCAAGCAAGGCTGTGTGATAGCCCCCATACTATTTACAACCTACCTGACGTACATACGTACCAACATACAAACATACAAATTAGAAGCAGGAGGAAGCCAGTGGCTGACAGTGGCTATTCACCTTATCAAAGATCAACTGCCCTCTGGTGTTAGTATGAAATGCCACCAAGATGGAAAACTCTTTAACCTCAGTAGCCACCATGCCAAAATTAAACTGGCCACCACAGGTCTACATGATCTACAGTTTGCGAATGACTGGAGTGTCGTTGCCCACTTTGCACCAGATTTGGAAGCCATTCTCAATCTCTTCAATTCTGCAAGAAATAAGAAACTCAGCCTATCCTTGAAAGTTTTCAAAATAAAACTCATACATCAACCCAGACCTGTTCAGCCAAATATTCCACCTCACATATATATTGAAGGAGAGACTCTGGAATATGTTGAACACTTCCCATACATTAGCTGCCACCTTTCTCAGAAGGCCACTATTGATGAGGAGATCCAACACCAGATCAGCTGTGCCAGCTGTGCCTTCTACAAACTACAGCAGTGAGTGTTTGACAACAAAGACTGCCACAGTCCAATAAAAGTCCTAATGTTCAGGGCAGCTGGCATCGCCGCTCTCCTGTACTGAAGTGAAACCTGGACTGTGTATCAGTGACACACATAGCACTACAGAAATTCCGTCAGCAATTATTCTGCCAGCACACTTTCGATTCAAAGGGAGGATCACCAAAAAAATGCTAGCGTCCTTCTTGAAGCCAGCTACACAAGCATTCAGGCAAAACTCCTGCAGAATCAACTTTGATGGACTGGACACTGCGTCCGAATGGCTGAAATGTGTCTCCCCTACCAGGTCCTGTTTTCTCAACCCTTTCATGGCCAGCGTTCCAGCAGAGGACAAAGAAATCACTTCAAAGACACTCTGGAGCTTTCCTTGAAGCGTGGCAGCATTGACATTATTAACTGGGAGGAGTATGCTAGCCAATCACTCAAAATGGTGACAACTTGTCCATCAAGCTGCATCATGCTTTGAGTTACAATGTCTTAATGGCGAGGCATTGTGACAGCAGAGAAGGAAAGAAAAGGAAGCAAATCCTGCACTCCGGATCCCACTACCGCATGGGATATCCTGCCCCATGTGACCAAATATCTGTGAGTTGAGAATTAGCTTGTTCACAGTCACATGAAGACTCATAGCAGGAACTCATGATCTTGATAGATGTCATCCTCAAATCGAGAGACAGCCAACAATGATGTCACATACAAAGATTTGTGTATATACAACCCTAGGCTTCTTTGTTCTTGTAGCCCCTTGAAAATAGTACCATTTAGTTTATGTTGCTGCTTTTCTCATTCTTCCCACCAACATGCATCACTTCACACTTCTTGCTTTAAACTGCACCTGCTATGTGCCTGCCCATTTCATCAGTTGATCTATGTCCTCCTGAAGTCTGTTACTATCCTCCTCATTTTTTACTACTTTTTCAAATTTCAAACACTGCAGTTACTGAGTGAATCTTGGAATTCTTCTTGGGATTTTCATGAGGGCCCTCTCAATCCCTGATCCTAACTTCACTGGAAGATCAATGAAAACAATGCAAGCCCCTTCATGTTTACAACTATGTCAATTATTTTGGACTGAGAATACAGTATTGCTGTGAATTCACATTTTGGGTTTGATATTCAGCTTCAGATGTTTAAAGTGTGGGTATTCCTAAATTAAAACCCAGACAGAATACTCATCGTGGGCTGAATTCAAAATGGAAACCGCTCTTACGATTGCTCCTTAAGATGAAAATCTTTATGCAGATTTAAAGAGCAGCATCACTTAAAGTAAGGATCTTGTGTAAAACAATTTGACAAAAAGAGTTGCTGAGTGTGGCTGGATTACAACAGAGTGGGTGGAATATTAAGCAAATACTTGAAAATTGAGAAGGATCCAGAAGAGCAAAGGAATTTTTTAAGATAGGACCTAGACATGACAGGCACCCTGTCATCATGCCTGTTTGGACAGAATGATCTCAGTGAACAGAGAGGAATCCCCATCAACTTTCCAGGTTTTTGGTGTGGCCTAAGATGTTGATGGATTCATCCAGAATGAGGTTCATGTACAAATTCACAGTCCTTGGAAATGGGAATGTTTCTCTCCTGCATGATTTCAGCTGGTCACTCGAGTGAAGAGATCCAATAAACATTCTGCAGCTATTTTGCTCCTGAACTAAAAAAACAGCAGTGACCTGCTTTTGATTATGACCAGCTATCAGAAAAATAAATCAAGCAGTGAAGAATAAAAGGATAAGCTGGCAGTTACCCAGGCCAGCAAATATGTACTTCTCCAGAAATATGTGTTTCTTCACAGCAACTAGAAAGCAGCCCAATTGAACGAATTCAGTGAATATAAATGCAATTTTAATGCAATATGGCATTTGGTGTTTTTTTATTCAAATCTTCTTGTTATGTGAACCCTCCTATATTTTACTCTGTACTCTCAGTGGTGCTTTGAAAGTATTCGAGGTGCATGTTTGTTTATTCTCCCATGAAAAAGGACATCACAGCGATGATGATAAATTTCACAGTGAAAAGCATTGCCTCATAACAAATATTTCTTTCTTCTGCCCTTTTCCTTCCTCTCTTGAATGCTCTTGGTCATATATCGGAGCCCTTCTCCCGAGCCTCATCAGTCCTCCCTTATCATTTATGAGAAAGTATCTGTTGGCTGGTTGTTTGAACAGAGGTGACCTTGTACTGGAAACAGACCTTGCCTTCAACCAATGCACTTTGCAGCAGAGGGTAAGGGTGAGGTGGGGGGTGGGGGCGGGGGCATGGGGTGCGGTTACTCGATAGTAATGTACATTACAACAACTCTCAGATGCAATGTTGGGAATAGAAAGTTCATAAGTGGATTTATGTATATTTTGTTTTTCATTTCAGCCTTATTTTGGTGTACATGGGTCTAGTTTCAGATTGTATTTCATTAATCATTTGTTCATACCCCTTAATAATGAGTAGCATTGCAATGTAACCTGTTGAAAGGAAATGATCCTTTTGATTAATTTAAATGAAGGTCTGCATTTAACGGAGCATGCAAAAGTGTTATTTGATATACTAATATATTAATATCCAGACTCACAGTATGTCACTCTTGCTACACAGATGTCTGTTACATTTGAACTGTGTCAGCTTCCTTAACTATTTTCAGTTGTGTATAGAGTTGTCTTATAATTGATACATTAACATAAAGGACTTATGGTAAAAGTTTTCTTCAGAATGCCAATTAAAACAAAGGCTGCAAAGCATGAATTACAGAAAAAGATGTGAACAGAACACAATTGGAACAAAAGTTTTGTCTATTTCAGTTGCCAGAAGTAGCTCAAAATTCTTTTAGTAAAATTCTAGCGGTATCTAATTTTTTCACTAAAAAAATGATTGAAATGTCATTAAAGGCAGTACAAGTGGTGCCATGGGTCTGTGTAGCAACTTTTATAATGGGATGTGGTGCACTACGCCAATAGGTGCAGTTCCCCACAGTGCATGTTTTAGATTAACTGAGCAATCAGGGAAGGTGTTTTTCAACAAGGAAGTAAAAAAGTATAGGCTATAAAGAGCCTTCCTCTTATACATCAGAATACCTGGACGCAGCTATATTCATAGGGTTTTGGAAGTCAGCTATTGATTGAAGAAAGATGATGTGTGTTGCAGAAGAACCTGATGAATTGAAGAAGAAAAGGCAGAATAAAAAGTGACTTAAAAAGTGATGTCTTTTGTTGCTGCCTTCTCAGGAGACACTGGCAGATCAAGTCAAAGAGGTAAGTGGTCCATAGTTTAAACTCTAATGAGTGGATCAGAGGCAAAGTCATACCCAGAATCTGACAGAAAACTCTGTTCAAATTTATATGCTTTTTTTGTCCCAGTTCAATTACATGAGAATAAATGAAAAAAAAACGTGAAGGCAAATCAGGTTGCATGGATGCTGATCACGTTCAATGCTTGAGGAGAGGAAAAGGCTCAGTTTTCCAAAGTGAAGGGCATTAGAATTTTGAGTTGACACTGAAGCCTATGTTTGAACGAGTGTCAGCTCACTCTTCCAGTGCCAGGCAAATTCATTGGAATGTTTCCACTCGCTTGGTGTTGGATAAGTTTGCCTTTGAAAGGAGAATAAATGTTAAGCAAAGGGCAAAATTCTACCTCTTGAATATATTAAAACTGCTCATGCTGTGCTGTCAGGAAGGCATCAGGGCCCAGTACTATTTATAGTCGCATTTGCATTGGTCAGTGTCTCCACAGAAATTGTGGCTGTGATCTTCCTTCTTTCCATCACTCATTTGCTCTTCTGCTAGTGCCCCCATTGGTTAAATCAAACAGACAGGCAGGTCTCAGGCTTAGTTCATTCTGGGCAATTATTTTCATAAAACAGCAGGTGTTTTGTTTGTAGCCTGGTAACCTGACAAATGTATAATTCCATGTGCAACATTTCACGTGAGGATGAAGCATATGGAAGCACAGCTCCTTTACTTTGGGAAGCACTTGCCTGTATCACCGTCCATACTCTTTCATAATAAACAATGTCTGAATTTACAAATAAAATTAACAATGAGATATAACTAATTTTTATTGCTACAGAAATAACATCTCTATACAAAATCTTTAATATATTTTAACAGTGCAATCAATTTTATTAATTTTTTTGCCCCCAAACGCTCCTGACTATAGCTTCCCTCCCACCAGGAAAATATGACTTCTCAGTAATGCTCATCAATAGCTTCTCCACAGGCAGCCAGCAGAAGGTGCAAGTTAAATTAGGAGGGGGTGGCTGGATGATATCATTACTGTCTTATGTCTCTGTTGCACTCCCACTTGCAACTCGATGAAAAGCTCAACCAGCTGAGTGACAGACGACCCGGAGACTTGGACTCCTAACCTTTTCCTTGGGAAGCATCCACCAAACAACACAAGCTACCCACTGCGTTCAGTGGGATGCTTTTGAAATGCATGATGCTCCAAGCCATATGCTTGCTGTAATGACTAAAATGCTCAAGTTTAGCGAAAAAGTGAACTTTATATTCCTTATAGAAAGATAGTAGGGTACCGCCTACGGCCCAGCACATTTAAAGTCGAAGAAACTGAGTATTCTCCTTGAAGATGATTTTAACTTTCATCTCAAGTATTTTACATAAAATTGAATTAAAGTGCAATCCCATTTATGGCCAGGCAATTTTTGAATTTAGGATAACTGCATCTTGTTTTGTAATTATGATGTTGCTGTTATCCTCTGAAAACTAATGTGGCAGTCATGTCTAGACTCTATTACTCGGTCTCCTGGCTAGTCTCCATCCTTGCAGCCTCTGCAAACTTGACCTCTTCCAAAACACCACTACTTGTATCCAAACTTACGCCAAGTACGATTCACCCATCATCTCTATGCTCACCAGCCTACATTGACTCCTGGTCCAGCAACACTTTCATTTTAAAATTCTCATCCTTGTTTTCAAATCTCTCCATGGCCTCGTCCCTTCCTATCTTTGTAACCTCCTCCAGTTCTACAGCCCTCGAAAATCTGTGTGTTCCTCTAATTTTGGTCTCTTGCACGTCCCTGACTTTTATTCACTTTATCATTGACGGCCATGCCTGCAGCTGCCCTGACCCTGAGCTCCAGAATTCCTGAACCTTTCAGCCATTCTACCTCGCTTTCCTCCTTGAAGACACTGCTTAGAGCTTCCTCCTTTTTGTCTTAATATCTTCTTAAGTGACTCAGTGTCAAATGTTGCTTGGGCAGGGAGGGTGGCAGGCACATGCCTCGATAGTTGTTGCAATCACTGCAACCACTCTTGCTCTTGTCCAGAGTCACAATCTTTGCATATCCTGTGTCACTGCCCCCTCCTTCCAGCACAGACAGAGAAGTTTATGCAGATATTGCAGGAGTGTTGTTTCCCATGCTTGATGAGTTTGGGCAGTATAGCATCAGCAGTTGGAGTATTGCCAATGGTAAGCAAGTCAATAGCTTTGATAAACTCCTCCACTGTCGGTTCGATATCAGGTTCTTCCAGTGACAGGCAGGTTTTCTGTGGTGTCTGGAGCTTCCTCGGTGACAGTGTTCCCCCTAGAGCACAAATCAAGGTAGTGATCCACCCATCCCTCCAACTGTTTATTGCAGTCAGTGATGACTTTGTTTTCAATGGAGCTGTTTTCTTTGCTGATGAGCCTGTTGCCTTTTTGACCCCTTTGTACATGCCCCGAGCATTCCATGTGTTGAAGGACATCTGGATATTCTGGCAAAGCTGTAACCAGAAATCATAGCGCCCCATCTGACGGTCTGTACAACTTTATCTTGAATGGCGCTGAGTGCATTCAGAGTCTTCTTTGCTCCCGCAAACTTTGAAATTGTCCCCTACACACCAAGATCGAGATCATCTATATGTATCAAAAAAAGCAAGGGTCTCAATACCAACCCCTGGGGGACTCCACTACAAATCTTCTTCCAGCCCAAAAAATACCCATTAACCATTAACCTCTGGGTGGAATTTTCCAAGCCCGCTGTCGGCGGGCATGGTAGGTGGCGTGCGCGGAAAATGTGCCGCGACCTGCTTCACAATGGTATGAAGACAGGTCGTGATCATCCAGTCAGCCCACGGACAGCGGGCCGCCTTTCACGACATCAGTTGGGGGGAATTAATTGTAATACATTAGCATATTATTAAAAGGACAGCCTGCCAGGCTCTTGGACCCCGCCGTATCGTCCGTCCACGTCGACGGGACAGCACGCTGACATGTTTCACAACAGCGCGCGGGCAACGTGCACTTGGCGGCCTTCGCTTTGGGGGAACTGAGGTAAGTGAGCAGCAGCGTTCTCCACAGCTCACCCGTTGTTTACAGGTCTCAGGGGCACCGGGGGACAGAGGCAACTGATGCCTGGCCCTGCAGGTGACTGCTGGGAGGGGGGGTGGGGTGGTGTCTGGGCAAGTGCTGGCCAGCCTCAGAGGTGATTGCTGAGGGCGGAGGTGTCCAGGTGCAAGTGCTGGCCGGCCCCGGAGGCGACTGCTGAGAGGGAGGGATGTCCAGGGGCAAGTGCTAGTCAGACTCGGAGGTGACCACTGTTGGTGGAGGGGCGGGAGGTCAAGTGCTGCCCTGGTGCCGCATCCCGTGGAGAGGCAATTGAGGTGTGGGGCAGGGTAAGTGAGGGAAGTGGCCACACATTAGGGACACCTGTATAAATTGACCATGCCTCTGCAACTGAGACAGATCGGGCTCAGCCACAGTGATATGACTGGGGTCAGGCTCCTAGCTTGCCCACCCATGCAAGCAACGTGGAAGCACCAAAGGGCCACCAAGCGCTCCTTATCTTACCCCCACTGCCCCCAGCCCCTGAACCACCACCCCCACTCCACCCCCAGCACAGAATGCGAGTCCGGCACCACTTTATTGGACCGCGGAGCAGTTGGACTGCACTCATTGTACAATCTCCCCGCCAACACTGGCCATGTAACAGTCACTGCTGGAGACGCTCACAGCCCCTTTGCAATCTCAGCATCCTGGTTTGGACCAGTGTCCCCCATGTCGCAGGTTGATAGGGTAACCATGCAGCGCACTCATCTCTGGCCATCTGAGGGGTGACCAGCACTCTACAGGAAGCATTAAGGGTCACACAGGCCAGAAAAGATGCTAAGTACAGCCATGATAACCACGTCTCTCTCTGTTTCGTGCCGCAGGAGGACCACGTCAGGATCATGGATCCTGGTGACCTAGCTGTATGCCTGATGGCCTACAGAGACCATAGAAAACAGAGGGGAGAGAGACTGAGGCTCCTGGCTATGCAAAGGCAGGAGCAGAAACCTCATGAAGAAGGGGCAGCAGGGACTCCCGCACACACTGCCCAGGAGTGACAGTGAGCTGTGGCTGGTCGGTGCCTAGCGACACCCAGGGTCTATAGATGCTGCCTGCCATTCCTGCAGATGACTGAGAACCAGTGTCGCCGATGACTGCGCATGTCTAGGGACCTGGTGGCTCACATCTACCACTTACTGCAGGACTTGGCGCCAAGGGAACATGGAGGGCATCCACTGCCAGTGGCTGTGAAAGTGACCATGGCGCTCAATTTCTATACCAGTGGCTCCTTTCAGGGTTGCACAGGTGACCTCTGTGGGATTTCATAATCCACCACCCACAAATGCATCCATGAGGTCACGGATGCCATCTTCTCCATGGCACACAACTTTGTGCATTTCGCCCAGGACCAGGACAGCCAGGATGCAAGGGCCATGGGATTCACCCTGAGCTCAGGATTCCCACAGGTGCAGGGTGTGACTGACTGCACTCATGTGGCGCTCAGGTCTCCATCGCTACACTCAGTGGACTTCATCAACCGCAAGAGCTTCCACTTGCTGAATGTGCAGCTGGTATGTGACCACCAGAAACGCATCCTGCAGGTGTGCGCACAGTTTCCAGGGAGTGTGCACGATGCCTGCATCCTGAGCCGCTCGCAGATCCCTTCAGTCTTCCAGAGTCCACAGAAGCTGCAGAGATGGCTCCTGGGGGACAAGTGCTACCCGCAGAGGCCGTGGCTGATGACATCTGTGCCGTGGCCTCAGACTGCCGCAGAGTGAGGGTATAATGAGGCTCATGCAGCAGCTCACAACTTGGTGGAGCAGACCATCGGGATGCTGAACATGAGGTTCGAGTGCCTGGACCTGTCTGCTGGAGCCCTGCAATACAGTCTGCAGAGGGTGTCACGCATCATCATCGTCTGCTGCATCCTTTATAACCTGGCGCTGCAACAAGGAGACGAGCTGCCTGAGGAGGAGATGGAAGAGCTACGCGTCTTCACCGATGAGGAGGACGCCAATGGGGATGAGGGTGAGAGGGTCCTCGGTGATGATGACAGGGATGAGGCCCTCACACTGGCTAGACGAGGCACACTTGAGAGGCCCTCATAGCTGCCAGCTTTGTGGAGGATGATGACGACATGTAGTGAGGTGACCCCGTAGATCCTCACATCGCAGTTCTGAATTTTTGACTCTGGTCTGGCTTTTGGCAGAGCGAATATCGTCTGTGAGAATGCTCCTGTCATGGAGATGTAGTGGAGGCCCTAATAGTCGCTCAATCACAGGAGGATGTTGACAACATACAGTGAGGACATTCCATAGATCTTCACATAGCCTCTGAGAATGTCTGACTTCTGTCTGGCCGAGGGCAGCTCACTTGTGCTCCATGATCAGGGCCATCTCAGAGATGCAGCCATGAAACTTTAGACACATCTGATGCTGCGTCCGCCTTCAGCACCTCAGCCCTTCAGAAACTGTTGCAGCATCACTGGTCACAGATGCTGGTGTGATGGGGGCCAGCCCCACCTTACAGGTGCTGAGAACACACAGAGAGAATGAGAGAACTCTTTAGTGCCTGCTAACTACATTCTGGCAGCAATGACCAGCATTGCTGAGATGCAGGCATCAGTAATGTTTCCAGGGAGCATGAGGCTGAAGGCTGCACAGAGCACGGGGGAGAGGCCCTGGACCGAGATACCTGCCTTTATCTTGTGCAGAAAGGTTTCACATCTGAGTGACAAGAACACTGCTCATCAGAACAAGGAGCCACAGGCAGGGAAACATTATTAGGAGTTTATTGTCAATAGTGAACAGTAAGTACAAGTGATCAACACCCATGGCCAGGCTGTGCAACTACTTTTACCTAACTTTCCTAACCCTGCTGCTACATGTTGGTGTTCCCTGGGCATCCACAGCAGAGGTGGAGGTAGCCTGCTGACTGTGACGCCCTGTCTGTGATGACTTTGGTGGGCATCCTCTGGAGGGTCAAGATTTTGTGGGCCCCGGCCTGCTTTTGGGGTCCTGCTATGTAGCAGCGGCACCCTCCTCAAGCTGTGGAGCTGGAGCTGCTGGGGTCACAGGAAAAGGGGATTCAGATGGGCCAGTCAATCCCAGAGTCACCTAGGTGGATGGGCATGGAGTGTGCACTTGCTGATCCTCCCCGCTATGGGTGCCCGAGGGCTTCTGACTGGTTCCGTGAGTGGAATGGGTAGCTGGAGTGAGATCGAGCTGCCCGGCACCCCTCTCACATACTCACTGTTGGAGACCAACTATGGCATCAGCGATGGAGTTAAGCCCGTGCAGCAGAGCAGGAATGACATCCTGGACCAAGGTCTCCATGGTGGCCGCCATCCTACCAGTGTTGACCTCGGTGCGTTGCAATGCCGGCGCTATCAGCCTGAAGATGGGCGGACTCCTCCATCGTGCCTTGCAATCTGAGGAGTGCAGCGGACCTCCCTTCCTGTTGCTCCTTAGCTTGCCTTTGCAGCTCCAGCAACTGTGGCATGACTGACTCTAGAGGCTCATCATCTGACTCAAACTCAGCAAACTCAACATTCTAAGCTCCAGCAGTCCTCCGGGTGCCGGGAACCTGGGCAGACCCTGCCTCCACCTGCTGTGGATCAGGGAGTGCGATATGCTCACCAGATTGTGATCCCAAGGCTACGCTAAAGCTAGGCCCCACCGAGGTGTGTGTCTCTGCACTGGTGGAGGGTGAGTGCTGTGACGGGACTTCAGGGAGGGTGCCTTCCGATTCCTCTTCAGAGGTTTCTTCGGGGCTTGATCGGAAGCCCTGGGCCATGGACTCTGTCAACTATTTGGCAGATGTGCCTGCGAAAGCACGGGGAGATAATCAGTGCATGGCAGTGGCCTGTGAAAGAGGAAACATCACTCACGGTATGGTTGTCTGATGGATGTTGCACTGCTGGATCCTCACTTGGTAGAGCAGAGCCGACCTCACCGTCAGCACAGGACTGACCCCAGTCATTGCAGCCAGCTAAATGGCTCTGTTTCCAATTCTGTCAAAACTTTGATCTCTGACATCCCTCCACCTGTCTGCGACATTCCCTCCTGTTGTGAGCCAGTTTGTCCTGCACGGGTAGAGATGGGAGATTGTATCAGGATGTGTACCAGGCCAGATGATAAGTAGCCTGGCCTGTGTGGGTGGTGAGTGGTCCCATGGATGGGATGAGGACAATGAAGGTGTGTGTGAAAGAGTGAATGGTGATGTCCCTTGAACTGGCAGTGAGTGAGGGCCCTGTGGATGTGTGATGGGTTTGTTAGTGTGAGTTGGGAGTCATGAAAAAAGTGACTTACTCTGGCGAAACGGAGGGGATCATTCATTCTTTTGCAGCGCTGGGTGGCTGTCCTCCTCTGCAGGGCACTTGCGCTGACCACCGCTGCCACCACCTCCCAAGCCGGATTGGTGACTTTGCTGCCCATCCTGTGACCAGAGTGGAGGTAGAGCACATCCCGGTGGGCCTCCACAACATCCTGCAGTTGCTCGAGGGATCCGCGCTGAAGCGGGATACTGCAGTCTTTTTTCCTTTGCTGGCCATGTCTCCTAGGCAGTGGTGATGAGCTGCTGGCGATGAGCGCTTTGCTGGCGGCTGCCTTTTAAAGATGGCAGCCGACGTGAAACAACAGTGGGGTGATGGCAAGCAGGCGAACAACAGCCCACAAGTCATGGAAACTGCATGTTTCCTGAGAGTGAATAAATAATGAGGCAGGCCTGAGACGATACAATGTAAAAGCCTGGCATTTTCGTCGGCGGGTAGGACTCCATTTTACCCGCCCACTATGGCACTTAGTGTAATTCTGAGAAAATTCCGCCCTCTGTTTCCTATCCCTCAGTCAATTTTGTATCCAAGTCGCTACTGTCCCTTTTATCCCATGACCTATAACTTTCCCCACAAGTCTGTTGTGTGGCACTGTATGGAACACCTTTTGGAAGTCTGTATACACCACTTCAATGACCTTGTCTTCATCAACCATCTCTGTTACCTTTTCAAAAAACCTCCAGCAAGTTAGTTAGACATGATTTTCCTTTAACAAGTCCATGCTGACACTTCAAATCAATCCACATTTTTCCATGTGACTATTAATTCTATCCTGAATAATGTTTCTAGAAGTTTCTCCATCACCGAAGTTAAACTGACTAGTCTGTAATTGCAGGGAAGATCTTTACAACCTTTTTTAAACAAAGGCATAATGTTTGCAATTCTCCAGTCTTCTGGCACCTCCCCTGAATCCAGTGAACTTTGAAAGATTATTGCCAGTGCCTCTGCAACTTCCACTCTCACTTACTTCAATATTCTTGGATGCGTCTCATCCGGTCCCAGTGCCTTATCAACTTTAAGTACCGACAGCTTATCCAATACCTCCTCCTTATCAATGTTAAACCCTTCTGGTGACTGAGTTTCCTCTTCTGGCACCATGGCCTGGGCAGCATCTGCCTCGTAGATAAAGACAGATGCAAAGTATTCATTTAACACCTCAGCCATGCCTCTTGTCTCCATGAGTAAATCCCCTTTTTGGTCCCTAATTTGCCCTACTCCTCCTTTCACCAATTTTTTTTACTACTGTGCTTATAGAATACTTTGGGATTCCCTTTTATGTTAGTTGTTAGTCTTTTTTCATAATCCCTCTTTGCTTCTTGTATTTGCTTTTCCACATCTCTTCCGGAGCTTCTGTATTCAGCTTGGTTCTCAATTGTATTTGCTACTTGACACCTGTCGTAAGCACACTTTTTCTTCCTAAACTTAATTTCTATCTCCTTTGTCATTCAGGGACCCCTGGATTTGTTTGTCCTACCTTTCCCTTTTGAGGGAACATGCCTTGACTGTGCCCAAAGCATCTCCTCTTCAAAGGTAGCCCATCATTCAGCTATTGTTTTTCCCGTCAACCTTTGGTTCCAGTCTATCTGGCCCAGCTCCGCTCTTGCCCCATTGAAGTCCGATCTCTGCCAGTTGATTGTTCTAATTCTGGATTGACCAATGTCATTTTCCACCATCATCTGAAACCTTATGATACAATGATCACTGCCCCCTAATGTTCCCCCACTGTCACTTGATCTACTTGGCCCACTTCATTCCCAAGAACCAGGTCTAGCAGTGCCTCCTTTCTTGTTGGACTGGACACATACTGCTGTAGGAAATTCTCCTGAATACAATCTAGAAACGCTTGTCCCTCACTGCCCCTTACACTACCACTATCCCAGTCTATATACGGGTAATTAAAGCCCCCTTTATAACTACTCTACAATATTTACACCTCCCTGTAATTTCCTTGCAGATTTGTTCCACTATATCATTCCCACTAGCTGGTAGTCTATATATTACATCGAGCAACTTAACTGCACCCTTCTTATACCTTAGCTCGAGCCAAATTGATTCTGTCCTTGAATCCTCTGTCAGATCCTCTTTCTCCAGTACTGCAATGCTCTCCTTAACCAAAAATGCCACCCCTCCTCCTTTTTTCCCTTCCTTATCTTTTCTGAACACCTTGTAACCAGGAATATTTAACACCCAGACCTGCCTTTCCTTAAGCCAGGTCTCTGTTCTCATTACAATATTATTATCCCACAAAGCAATCTGTGCCTGTAACTCCCCAATTTTATTAACTATACTCCGTGCATTCACATACACGTTGTGTAACCCTGAATTAGACTTCATTACTTGCTCCCTTACTCCGACTCCATCTATTAACTTACTATTCTCTATTTTAGTGCTATCTGCCTCCCCCAGCATTCTGTGCATACTGCTATTACTTTCTAATATTGTCTCCTGGTCCCCTCTCCCCTGCTGAGTACGTTTAAACCCTCCCCAACAGCACTACCAAAACGCTTCGCAAGGAACTCAGCCCCGGCTCTGTTCAGATGCAACCTGTCCGGCTTGTACAGGTGCCTTCTCCCCCAGAGCCAGTCCCAGTGTCCCAGCAATCTAAGGGTTCACATCTTCTTTCTTTTCATTTATTTGTTTGCCTGGTGCGATGGATTCTGTCCACTTGTTGGGCAGAGACTCTAAGCTCCAAGCACCCACTGAAGCAGATGGGCCGTAGCAGGTCAGCAGCTTACTAGTCAGGGACTGCCCAACTTGAGTTGGGCAGTGGCTGTCCACTGGGACACGATGGTCCCTCCCACCATCATAGACAGCTCGTAGCTCCCGTCCTTGATCAATCGAGTTGGGCTTATCACTCGTAACTGCTCTCACGTTTTGTTCTAATGCTCTGTAGCGACACTGGACTGTTCCCTCCAGGGCACAAGCCTGGGAAACATTTATGGAGACTCTGGGCTGCCCAAATGTCAGGATGCCCCTATCAACCTCCCCAGTTAAGTCCAAAGGGAATGCAAAGCACTGCATTTGGCACCACCTTTGTTGCACGAGTTGCCAGAAAGATGATATATTTAGACATCAGACTGCCTTTGGGCTCCACTCCAGATCTTTATTTTAATCAGGGTTTATTCCCTTAGCCTTCAACCCTCCCAAAGTATCGTCTAGGCAGTGGAGCTATACGCCCACAGCTGGGACTTTGGTTCATCAGCGGCAGGGCGTATCCACATGGCAGTGAGCCTGCACACCACGATTGGGGGCCAAACCGCCTCCAAATTCCTGTAAAGCATTAGCCACAGGACCTAGTTCCATGTGTCACCAAAAGGGGACACAGCTGAGTCCTTGCCAATGGAGAGGATGTGCGCTGACAGGGAGAGACTCACTGATTTGGCTCTCTTTTTTCCATATTGCTGCTAGCCAGCTATGTGGGCTGAAAATGAGAAGCAAACTAGTACACAAAAAGCAGAAAGCATGCTAACTCTCTTCACCCAACACCAGACAGATCATATCAGCCTGTTGGACACACAGTTTCAAGATTATTTAATCTTGTTCTGGATGGAAGAATTCTCTCTATCTACGCTATTGAATCTTCTGATCATTTTGAACACCTCAGTTAGATCACCTATCAACCTACTAAACTCATAGCAATATAAGCCAAGTTTTTTGCCATATTATTTAACCCTTTAAGCCCTGGAATAATTCTGGTGAACCTATGCTATACCCCTTCCAATGTCAATATGCTTTTCCTGAGTTTCAGCACCCAGAACCAAATGCAGCACTCCAGATGTGGTCTGACTAAGGTGTGGTACAATTGAAGCATAACTTATTCATTTTTAAAATCCAAAACGTTTAAGATAAAATCCAATATTCCTTTCAAATAGGGTGCATATGGCATTTCAGGGTCAACCCATTCCTCCCCTATCTTATTTTTTGCCCCAGCTCTTCTGGGCGTTTTGGATATTGGCTGAGTGCTAGCATTGTCTAAATTGTTTAATTATTTAAATCACAATGGGAAAGATACATGGCAGAACATGCATTTTCAAAGCAAGTGCTTAGCTTTTTTCAATAACATAGCTATAGACGTACTAGATTTTTAAAGTCTTAAAGGAACCTGCACACCCTTGAGTTTCTCTTCAGGGCTTGTTCACCTTCACTGCTGCAAGGTAGCTTTACAATGCATGACTCGGTCTGAATGGAATTTTATAGGTTCATTCAATTCCAAGTCTGTGGAACATTTTTCATTCCCAGAGGAATTTTATTTGATTTCCCTTGCTGCCTTTGCCACCCCATGTGTTACACTTTGGTACAACTTGGTTGCACGAGTTGCCAGAAAGATTACACTAAGATGCGCTTATACCAGTGCATCCCGAACTATTTTCCAATCTGACTCCATTTCAACACTTGAAAATTAACATGACCCCAGACATCAACAAAAACAAAACAGAAATAAGTCAGCATAATAACATTCAATGTATAATTTTTAAAGCTCACGTATTATAGATCATCATACAATATATCATATAAATATGAAAACTTGTGTTTTTAAAGTACTTTGTTAAATACGATTATTTTATACACTCAAGATCGTAAGATCATAAGAAATAGGAGCAGGAATAGGCCATTCAGCCCAGCAAGCCTGCTGTGCCATTCAATATGGTCATGGTTGATCTGATTGTGGCCTTAACTCCACTTTCCTGCCTGCCTCTCCCACCCTCTACCACCTGTCATACTGCCCCATAACCCATGACTCCCTTGTAGATCAAAGATTTGTCTAGCTCAGCCTTGAATATATTAAATGCCACAGCCTCCACTGCTTTCTGTGGAAGACAATTCAAAAGACTAATGATCATCTAAGAGAAGAAAGTCCTCCTCATCTCCATCTTAGTGGGAGACCCCTTATTTTTAAACTGTGCCCCCTAGTTCCAGACAGGAAAGATCCTCTCAAAATCCACCCTGTCAAGCCTCCTCAGAATCTTATATGTTTCAATAAGATCACCTCTCATTTTCTAAACTCCAATGAGTATAGGCCCAACCTGCTCAACCTCTTCATTCCAGGAGCCAGCCTGCTGAACCTTCTCTGAACTGCTTCCAATGCAAGTATATCCGTCCTTAAGTAAGGAGACCAAAATGGTCCTCGGTACTCTAGGGGCAGAATCATCCCAGATTTGCACTAAGCACAATAGCCACTTCCTCACACTGGGCCCCATATCTGCAGCCGCATGCACACCTCTCAGTGTTCCCAGTCCAGAACAGATGCACAGAAGACCTGGCCCTGAAAGACGAGAAGGTTGCAGCCCACTGATTCAGCGATGCATCCCTGGGATGGCTTTTGGACACTGTTGGAGCCTGCTGCGTTGTCCACTATGCCCATCAGTGTCACCACACTGGCTTGGGAGGTGATGGCAGTGGTGGTCAGCACCAACACTGCATGGAAGAGGTTTACCATCCGTGCAGAAAGAGGATGAATGACCTCATCCGTGCTGTCAGAGTAAGGCAACCATCTCATCACTCTAAACTCACACATACACTCAAGCCCATCACACATTCACTGGCATATCACTCACTGCCAGCTTAAGGGACATCACCACTCACTATCTCACACACACCCTCACATTTCCATCTGGCCTCATCTCCTCCAGAGACTGTCCCCTCACCTGCACCCTCTTGAGACCACTTGCACAGATCAGCATGTGTCCCCACACACACCTTATGATACCCCCTCCTTCCCCAGTACTGCCCTCACCCTGCAGCTTCTTCCCTTGCCTGAGGCCACTTCTCCCCCTTCCCCAAGCAAGCCCTAGATCTGCAGCCATTGAAAAGCCACCCCTGCCTTGGCTGGTCTGGTAGGTAGAGACCTACCCGTGAGCCCCCTAAAAGTGATGTGGTACTGCCTGCTAAGCCCAGCACTGATGACTGTGAGTGATGCCCAAAGCAAGGTAGGCAATCACACCTCGAGGTGCCAAGTGCAGCTCACCAGGTGCACGTTGCTTATGTTCTGTTGTAAACGCCAATGTGCTTGGATGATCCAGCATGGGGGTGTGCTTCCAGCAAGCTGGGCTTATAATGCTATGTAGATGTATTATATTGAAGTTCCTGACGTCTGACAATGGGAAACACGGCCTGCCGTTTAAGGACAGAGCGGACAATTGCAAACTGGTTTCATAATGGTGTGAAACTGATTTTTGGCCTCCTTGGCATATCGTGCCACCAAACATGCCCACCGCCAATGGGCTTGGAAAATTCTGCCCTACGTGTGGCCCCACCAATGCACTACAGTAGTTGAAGCAAATCTTCCATATTCCATTCCCCTTGCAATGATGGCCAAAATCCCATTTGCCTTCCTAATTACTTGCTGTACCTGAAAGTTAATTTTTTGTACAAGGAAATCCAGATCCCTCTGTACTGCAGCATTCTACAGTGTCTCTCTATTTGAATAATATTCTGCTTTTCTCTGCTTCCTGTCAAATTGCACATTTTCCAACATTATACTCCATCTGCCAAATGTTTGCCCAATCACTTAACCTGTCTATTTCCTTTTGCAGACTCTTTGTATCCTCCTCACAACTTGCTTTCCTACCTAAGTTTGTATCACCTGCCAATTTGGCTACAATACAGGTGGTCATTTCATCAAAGTCATTAAATTCGATCATAAATAGTTGAGACCCCAGCATCAATCATGGAAACACTCCACTAGTTACAGTTTGCCAACCTGAAAATGATAAAATTATCCTGACTCTCTGTTTCCTGTTAGTTAGCTGTTGCGTTATAGGGTAACGCTTTGTTTGGATCTGACCGGTATTAGTGGAATCAAAGAAGACAACTGATTATAAATGTTACTTTATTATATTTACACAACTACAAGCAATAATCTCACGTCCTTCTGCCCATCGAGGACCCCGTGGCGACGGCTGGGCAAGAGAAATCCTCAAGTTCCTTGGCATCGGTTGCGAACCCAGCCCACAGGTGAAGTCTGAATTCGACTGGAAGGTCCCCGCCTTTATAGCATGGTACAAACAAAGGACTTACCTTGTTTGCTACATTATTTCTCAAGTTAGTCATGGCCATCTGGTGCTTGCAAGCATTATACGGATATTAACCAATGAGCGTCATTCTGAGACCGTGGCAATCCGCAGATTCCCACATTCCACCCCTTGAGGCTCAGGGGTTATCAAGCAAACGAGTATATGCATGAATTAATTGCTCTATAGCCATTACCTTTTGTTACAGTTTATATAATTTATATAGTAATATCAATAAAACCAAAAATGTGATACAGAGTATGATTAGTAAAATCACAATTGGATTTATAATTAAGGTGAGCATCGTAGAGGCTTTGGGAAACCATCCGCTGAAAATATCTCACCAATGATGGGTGGTTAAGGTATGTAATTCGGCCGTAATACGAACTAATTCCTGATTCGTGTATACCATGACAACTTCCTTCTTAATTAAGTGATGTTTTACGGTGGTCAAATACTCAGTAATTTTGGAGTGATTCCAGAGGAATGCTTCTAATTGTTTCAAAGTTACAATCGGAGGAAGACGTTGTATACCATTAATTTGTTTATATCTTACTATGGAATTCCACTGCCTAATGGGGCACGTCTTATGGATTAATGGATCATAAATCCGATAAATTTTAACTTTGCATAAATTAATAGGGGGATCTATTCGTTCTGAGTTGAGGTAAACAGTGTGGCCACTAGTAATGCAAACATGATTATGCCCAATTTCATGTATAATAGTATTATTTACGGGTAACTTCCTACATGTTCCTCCCGAGGCTCGAATGGTGCACGGCTCAAACACTGGGGTGTGATAAGGACAAACCAATCCTTCAGGTCAGTGCTTATAATCCTCCCCAACATGGGTCTTATTATATTCATCCAACCATGTTCCATAGAATACAGGGAGCCAAAACTTAGCTCCAAATAAATTTACACCATATACCTTTACGAGTTCCATTTAGAATTGTAGCTGTTACATTGCATGCAGTATCATTACATTGTATACTCTTCAGGTCTGGATTTATAGTCAAATTAGTATTAGTCAAATTTAACAGCTTCATCCATGCATTATAATGCCTGGTATATAGAGTAAGTTTCAATTCATTCTGTTGGGCTATCTCATACAATTCCATCAAATTGCAATGCCTTAGGGCAAAAATAAGATCCCATGTCCATCCATCAGAGGTATAACGATCCACAGAAGTAACCACGTCATCTTCACCTGTAATGACATAATGTAATAGCTGCTCTTATTTACAGTTTCACTCTCTTTTCCTCAGTTTATCTGTATTTATACAGGTAGGTATATCTTTATTCTCAAGAAACACCCAATAAGTATTACCTTCCCCATGTGCCAATACTTCTCCTTGTACTGGTTTCTTATTAGGGTAATGCACCCATACTTCTCCACCTTTACATACATTTTGTTCAGTGGACTTTAGTTGTTGGGGAGGGACTCGGTTCCGCCCCATCATCCATTCAATAGGAGTTTCCCCAGGCCTAGGCCGATTGCTAAGATTGTATTCTGCTTGAGCTAATACTTTCAACCATCCCCTCAGAGTATAGTTGGGGGTTAGCAATTTGATATGTTGCTTCAATAGCCCATTCATTCGTTCAATTAATTCTGAGGCCTGTGGATAATGTGGTATATGATACACCCACAAAATCCCATTGTCCATTACCCATTGCCCGACTTCTTGTCCGGCAAAGTGTGAGCCATTATCTGATTGTATCTCATTAGGGACACCGTAGCTCTGCACAAGATACTCTAACCCCTTTATTGCTGCAGCTTGGTTTGTTTTCACAGTGGGATGGGTGACCATATAACCTGAGTACGTATCTACCATTGTAAGTACATACTGATAATCGCTGCTGAAGGGGTAAGGGCCCTATATAATCAATTTGCCAGATTTGCCCTGGTCCCACCCACATTTTTATCTGTCCTAAGGGTTTCTTCTGTAGTGGGAATTGTTTCACATTCTGACATGTTGGGCATTCAGCAACTACCATTCATGCGGTATCATGTGTAACTGGGATTCCTCTGTCAGATGCCCATTGTTAGGTTCCTGCCACCCCTAGGTGTCCGAATTTCCGATGATCCCATTGTGCAAACTGCTTAACTTCCTCTTCTTCAACTTTAATAGCTCGAACTCTTGTCATCTCATCAACGTTTGCATTATTCATGCTAGTGGGTGTGGTAGTTTTCACGTGGGCGCCCACATGATTTACATACGGCTGTCTCTTATGGGCTTCTTCCCATATCTGAGCCCACAAGTCTTTTCCCCAAAGGGGTTTTCCATGTAAGGCCCACTGATTATCCTTCCACTTTGGCATCCAGACTGCCATTCCATTGGCTACTGCCCGCGAGTCAGTGTAAATATGTACCGCCGGTCCCTCCTTTATCCTCTTTTCCTCGGCAGCTGCAGCACCAATTTTCTCATGCACCTCAGCCATCAGTTCTCACATTTGCAGCAAGGCTCGCTCTGCATTCAGAATGTCCTCCCGATGTGGCACTCCACCCTTGGAATCCTTGCTGTTGTTAAGATCATTAATAGATGCTGCACATTGGTCACAAATATCCTGCAACTGTTGGTACCACTACATGGTGCTTGAATCTGCCTTTATCTGCAGCCCTTCTTTACAATTGGCTTTCTCTTGTGGAACAGGCTTTACCATTTCAACTTTGACTTCCTGCTTTTTCTGAAGTGCTTTCTCCTCCTCCTCCTTTATCCTCTTTTTCTCATATGTTGCACCAATGTAGCCAAAACTTCCCCGACTATCTCTTCAGTTGGTCCTCGGATTAGAATATCATCAGTATAGTGAGTGATGCTAATTCCCGGGGAGAGGTTACAACTTTCCAAATCACATGCTATCAACCCAAGACACAAAGTTGGACTATGTAGACAACCCTGGGGCAGTCTCTGAAAAGTATATTGCCTACCATCCCATGTGAAGGCAAACTGATTCTGGGATCCTTTACCCAAGCAAATGGAGAAGAATGCGTTGGCGAAATCAATCATACCATTCATTCATAACTTGCTTTGGCAGCTCTCCCTGATTGCCTTTATTGTGTGACTTATCTGGTTTCTCTAGGTCAGACACCACTTCCCGCACCAGAGGCGCACTCGGCTCCCTTTTACCCCCCACACTGTTTCTTCCATAATGCATACATAATCCCAGCCAGGATACCATCTATTTCTTCTTCAGGTACCCCCGACTTCAAGGGAGCTGTAAACATCTCTCATCTGGTAATCTTCTTCCTAACACCGCCATTCCCATTTTAATCTCCCCTCGGTTTCCTTTCTCCACTATTTGTGACTTTGGCTCTCGCTCGCCCTTCTTCGACATCCTCTAACTCTCCTAACAACATTACCACAGTTCCCACTGGTTGTCCTTGTGCTGGACCTAACAAAGCTAGCAAAGCGCCTTTTAAGCATGGAGGACCGTGTCGCATTAATCGATTTCTCATACCAGTTCATGATCTGGTTCCTGAAAGTTTGCGGTATAAATCCCTATTTGGGTCATCATCTCTCGCAAATAGTTACCCGCCTCTGTCACATTAGTCCAGGGTGTCTGCCTTACCCTGTGAAGCTGCCTGCACTGCTCCCAGACAAATTGCTTCATCCTCTCTCTCTCTCTGTCTGTCTCACTTCCTCATACCATTTTACACATGCAATAGCTGCCACCTTATCTTGTTCAGGTTGCCTGGAGAGACTTTACAGTCCAATAATATTCTCATAAAAGTTTTAAAACAGAAATCAGGCATTTACATGTTTTGTTTACTTATCTTCTTCAAACAGCATTTTATTGTCTCAAAATTAGCCCATTGTTTTTTTTAGAATTATCCCAGATTCATTAACTCGGCCAAAATTGGATTTCTGCCAAACTTTGTCAAGGTCTTGAGCTTAACTTCATATTTTGGGAACAGACTTACAAATACAAAAGCTTGCAGCATTTGAATTAGTGCCAATTGTTATCAAAAACTCTTTAAAATGAAAATTCCCTTTTGAGAGCTTTATCACGAACCAAACTTCAAAATTTTAAACTTTGTAAGAACTGTAATTTACACCATCAAAATTAAAACTACCTCTTTCTCATGTGTATTGATCTGTATTCAGATTAAAGGTTCCATATGTATATCGACATGTTCTTCATTTTAGATAGCATCCTAGTTATTCAAAAGTAGCCTCCTAAATTACACTGCACTTTACATCTCAAATTCATCCCAATGCAGATTTCCTTCTTTGCTGTATGGTGGCCAGTCGTACAGCCACTTGAGTTTGCTGATCCTCAGCCTTGGCTGCTTGCTCCTGAGCAGCCTGCGCTACTTCTGCTCCGACAATCGGGTTATCTTTCCCTTACTCTCCTGCAGCTCTTTCACCTGTCTTTCATTTTCCCATGTAAGATATCACAGAATGACACAGTGCAGAAGAGGCCCTTCGGCCCATTGAGTCTGCACCGACATGTGAGAAACACCTGACCTACCTACCTAATCCCATTTATCAGCACTTGGCCCATAGCCTTGAATGTTATGATGTGCCAAGTGCTCATCCAGGTACTTTTTAAAGGATGTGAGGTAACCCACCTCCACCACCCTCCCAGGCAGTGCATTTCAGACTGCCACCATCCTCTGGGTAAAAATGTTTTTCCTCACATCCCCCCTAAACCTCCTGCCCCTCATCTTGAGCTTATGTCCCCTCGTGACTGACCCTTCAACTAAAGGGAACAGCTGCTCCCTATCCACCCTGTCCATGCCCCTCATAATCTTGTACTCCTCGATTAGGTCGCCCCTCAGTCTTCTCTGCTCCAATGAAAACAACCCAAGTCTATCCAGCCTCTCTTCATAACTTAAATGATTCATCCCAGGCAACATCCTGGTGAATCTCCTCTGCACCCCCTCCAGTGCAATCACACGCTTCCTATAATGTGGAGACCAGCTTCCTATAATGTGGTGACCATATCGCACTGCAGTAAGCAGAATCCACCCCACTTGACTAGAACTTTTCCACATGGGGAAACCCGCTCCCTCCTTAATTGTGTAAGGTAATTTCTTTGCACTATTCTCTATCTCCTTATCCCAAATTTCGGGTGGTCCCACTTTAGCTAACACATTCGCTACCACCCTAAAATGACCTGAGGCAGTCCCTCCTGGCACCTGACATATTCTATCACCCTCAGGGATACTAGAAACTGCCTTTTTCTTCCACATATCGCTCAGATCCTGCCGACTACGCCAAATGTTACGTTATGCAGGGTAACGCTTTGTTCAGATCTGACTGATATTAGTGGAATCAAAGGAGACAACTGATTATAAATGTTACTTTATTATATCTACACAACTACAAGCAATGATCTTATGTCCTCCTGCCCATCGGGGACCCCGTAGCGACGGCTGGTCGAGAGATATCCTCAAGTTCCTTGGCACAGGTCGCGAACCCAGTCCACAGGTGAAGTCTGAATTCGACTGGAAGGTCCCCGCCTTTATAATATGGTATAAACATAGGACTTATCTTGTTTGCTACATTCTTTCTCGAGTTAGTCATGGCAATCTGGTGCTTGCAAGCATTAGACAGATTATACTATATTAACCCATGAGTATCATTCTGAGACTGTGGCAATCCGCAGATTCCCACATTAGCCAATCCTCGATCTCAGCCCCAACACCATAGGCTCTTATCTTCTGCAGTAACCAATTATATAGCACATCTACTGGTTCTCCTTCATCCACCCTGCTTGTTACATCCTCAAAGAACTCTAATAAATTAGTCAGACATGATTTATCTTTCACAAAACCATGTTGGCACTGCCTGACTGTATTATGATTTTCTAAAATCATAATACCTCCTAATAATGAATTCTAGCATTTTCCCAATGATAGATGTTAAACTAATTGCCCCATGGTTCCCTGTTTTATGTTTCCCTCCTTTCTTGAATAGTGGTGTTACATTTGAAATTTTCCAATCTGCTGGAAGCTTTCCAGAATATAGGGAATTTTGGAAGATGACAACCAATGCATCCACTATATCTGCAATCATTTATTTTAAGACCCTAGAGCTGAACGTTTGCTTTAGCTACACTTACCCTTTTCAAGCATGTGAACCTCAAAGGCTTCTACTCTCTCAATCTTCAGGTCGGCGACCATGACAATGGATCATGTAGGTATGTGCACGATACCCTGGGAGCATCCGTGACTCCTACATCCTCAGCAAGCCTTAGATCCCTGACATCGTCCAGGGGCCACACAGGATGCAGGATTGGCTCCTTGGGGACAAGGGCTACCCACAGAGGACATGGCTGATGACACCTATGCAGCGGCCTCAGACTCCTGGTGAGAGAAGGTACAACAAGGCTCGTGTCACAACCTGGAGTTTGATTGACCACACAGTTGGCGCCCTGAAAATTAGGTTCTGGTGCCTGAACAAATCTGGCGGAGCGTTCCAGTACAGTCCCCAGAGGGTGTCATAGTGGCTTGCTGTGCGCTCCAAAACCTGCGATGCAAAGGGGGAAGGACCTGGATAATGAGGAGATGCAAAAGCTGCACATCTCCTCCGATGAAGAGGAAGTCAAAGGGGATGGGGGTGATGTGCTCCTTGAAGGCGAGTGTGTGATGTGCTCCTTGGAGGCATTGCACTGGCCAGACGAGGCAGGCATACTCGTGAGGCCCTTATTGCCATAACATTCCAGGAGGACGATGACGAGATGCAATGAGGATATTCCTGCGCTCTTCACATTGCATCTAAGAATGTCTGACACCAGTGTGCCTGAGGACAGCACATATACATTCTGTGAAGAGGCTCATATCATCAAGACACTGCTGAGATACAGTGGGCACATGGACTTTAAGACAACTTGATCCTTTGGTATGCTTCATCACCTGTTCCCTCCAGCACCACACCTTCACGTGTCAGGAATGCTGACGAGGGGTGGGGGGTGGGGGGTGCAGCCTCGCCTCTAACATGCTGAGAGCACACAGAGAACATCATGGAACCCAGTGACACTTGGGCATGAGATTCTTGCAGCAAATAAAAGCCACATGGAGGTACAGGCATCGCTGATCTAGAGATTGACTTTGAAGCCAGACAATCACTTTGCTCAGTCCACAAGCATGACCCAAACCTCCTGTCGCTTGCCAGTTCATCTCACTATCCTGCTCTTATGCCCACAAGTCCATCCTTGGCCTGCTCAATGTTCCAGTGAAGCCCAACACAAACTGGAGGAACGGAACCTCATCTTCCAATTAGGCACTTTACAGACTTCCGGACTTAACATTGAGTTCAACAACTTCAGATCATGAACTCTCTCCTCTATCTTGACCCATTTTTTATCCACTTTCCCCCCTTCCCCCTGCAACAGAGCCATCTGTCACTTGATCTTAGGCTTTGCTTTATCAGAGCACTGAGCTTTGTTCTGCTATTAACACCTTCTGCTATCTTACCTTCATGCCACTATCAGCACCTTCTTTAGTCTTTAACACTACCATTAACACTCCCTTTATCCTGTGCCCATGACATCTTTGTCAAATCTGTCCTGACCTTTTATTTTGCTTCACCTGCTCTACCCTCTCTTAAACAGTTTAAAATCCATCACATTTCTACTTCCCTTTAGCTCTGAAGAAGATTCATACGGACTTAAAATATTAACTCTGTCTCGCTCCACAGATGCTGCCAGACCTGCTGGATTTTTCCAGCATTTTCTGCTTTTATTTGTGAGTGCGTGAGTTGAGAGTGATAAGAAGAGTGACTTACCCTGGCGGAACAGAGGAGATCATTCACCCTTTTTCAGCACTGGGTGGCTGTCCTCTTTTGAAGGGTGTTGGCACTAACCACAGCTGCCACCACCTCCCATGCTGAATTTGACACCTTGGATGAGGTTCTTCACCCAGAGTGGGGTGGAGGGCATTGCGGTGGGCCTCCATTGCATCCAGTAGGAGCTCAAGGGAGGTATCGCTAAATTTGGGGGCAGCATTTGGCAGCCCTCAGTCCCCAGCGGCTTCCTATCCCTTGAAGAATGCTGGCTCTGTGCAAGGATGGCCTTTAAATAATGCGCCCGGTTTACTGAAGGCTTGAGGTCATGGCGGGACAGGGGAATCAGAGGCTGCCCCACCAGAAATCCAATGTAAAACCTGTGCCTCTCATTTTTTAAAAATAAAATGGTGCACGACATGGTGGAAAAAGCCGCCATTGCTGTCAGCAGGTGACAAGCCCATTTCCCAGCCTGAAATCGGACTTTGCCATGTTCTGGGACAATTCCACCCTTTGTCTTCTAAACACCTTCAAGAACAGAAAAGAAACAGAACTCCATCTGCAAAAAGCTCTACCTGTCACTGTTTAGATGCCAATCCTATAATACTTCTTTACAAAATGCAGGATAATTATCAAGGTTAAAATTAGAACACTACATGGCACTACATGAATAAAAAACAATTAACCTTTTCTTAAATCATGCAATTTTTATAAAAAGCAACCGAGAGTACATAAAGATACAGAATTTTCCTCATTCCAGATTTTTTGATCATGTGCCAATTTACTTAAGTTCTCAGTCTAATATCTTACCTGAACTGACTGATGGATAATAGACAGAACTTACCAGTAATCAAAATAATTTGAAAATAAGTAATAGCATATCCTTTAGGAGAAAAAAAAATCAATGGGAAATGTTGAGAAGTGCTTATTCTTACACGAGTCCCAACCCATTCATTTTAGTCATTTTCTGTTTATCAAAATGATAGGTAACCTTTGAAGAATGGAATATTTTTTCTAAATTGCAGTCAGCCATTGTATCAAAATGTTACTGATAAATCAAGGATTAGTCACTAGCAAATGACACAACAGAGCACTACAATACTAGACTTAAAAAGGGGCCTGAGTCACCACGCATTATCCTTTCTCTGCTTCCAATCTTCGTTTCCTGTTCTGGGAGTGTTGAGTGCTGGATTTTGTGTGTATTTTTGTTTCTGTTTGTTTCTGTACTGTTAATTTATCTTTTTCTTCAGCAACTGAATAGAGAAATAATGCCAGAGTTCAACTGGGACCATCAGAGCTAGACAGAGAGAGAGAGAGGGAGAATCTAGACAGACAGACAGAGTGGAAGAAAATAAAAAGAGAGAGAAAGGGAGGGAAAGGGTGAAAAAAAATGAGAAAGACATAGTTCTGAATTTTTATTGAAACACCCAAAATGCTTTCTGCTAACCACTGGGAAATTCACACAGAAGAAACTTGTAAACAGTGCTGCAGAAAAATATTGTTAATCCACCGACATGTGGAAGGTTCCAGGGTCCAAAATGTACATTAAAATGGTGACTAAACATTTAGGATTAATTATACCACTATGAATGAATCTCATTTATATAACTACGCAAACTGGCGTCAAGAAAATGGAAAATGGCCAAGGTGTCTTATGTCAACTAACTGTAGAAAAATTGTTCATAGCAAACATGTTTGCAAGCTTACTCCCTCACAGTAACTATCTCTGAGCTTTAAATAGATTAAGACCTCAGGAAATGGACCTTTAGAGGACCACAATTTCCCTGATGCCGCTAAATTTGCCATGGTCCGAGGTAATGAATTGTGATATAGACAGCAAAGTTTAGATATCCATGATGTGATTTCAGGGCCAAGGTCCTGATTTTAATGGGGAGATGGGTATAGTGCACACAAGCTCCAAGCCAAGTTGCACACCCACAGTGTCTGGGTAGGTGGAGACCAGCCTTTTGCATGAATTTGGCTGGAGCTAGTTCTTCCCAAACCTGACCAGGTCCACTGCCTGGGCTGGGAATTGGCCGAAATTAGGCTGTGGACATGGGTATGTGAGAATGGTCTCCAAACGTCAGTTGAGGTGAGCTGAGGCCTGCAATCATTGGTGAGGAAGGAGCCTGGAGCAAAGAAACGCTGAGGCTTCCTCATGAAGTCAGAAGGAGAACTCCTGCTCCTCCTGTCATGCACGGTTACCTAAAATAAAATTATAAAACTTAACCGTAAAGCCTCATCTTGGCCTACAACCCTGGTCCTGACTGGATTGTTCTAACGAAGAAGCCGCCACTACTCTCCCGCTCAGGACTCCAATGAATATTGTAGTTGGATCGTGAAAAGATCAGAACAGATCTGCATTTTTAAAATCTTTCACGCCAATATGTTTCCAAGTCAGGATGATGAATGGCTTGGAAGGGAACTTCCAGGTGATAGTGTTCCCATATATCCGCTGCCCTTGTCCTTCTAGATGGTAGTGGTCATGGGTTTGGAAGGTGCTGTCTAAGGAGCTTTGGTGAGTTCCTGCAGTGCCTCTTGTAGAGGGTACACACTGCTGCCACTATGCATCGGTGGTGGAGGGAGTGAATGTTTGTGAATAGCGTGCCAATCAAGTGGGCTGCTTTGTCCTGGATGGTGTCAAGCTTCTTAAGTGTTGTGGGAGCTGTACTCATCCAAGTAAGTGGAGAGTTTTCCATCACATTCCTGACTTGTGTCTTGTAGATGTTGACAGGCTTTGGGGAATCAGGAGGTGAGTTACTCGCCACAGGATTCCTAGCCTCTGACCTACTCTTGTAGCCATAGTATTTATATGGCTAGTCCAGTTCAGTTTCTGGTCAATAGTAACCCCCCAGGATGTTGATAGTGGGGGATTCAGTGATGCTAATGTCATTGAATGTCAAGGAAACACTGAGGGCAGAGAGGGCACAGAATACTTTGCTGGCCATGTCCTAAAGGACATAGTTGCTAGACTATATTGGAGGCTCCTCTCACCTACATCAGTCCACCTCAAATAGATGATCAATAATTTGCTGTCTATTTCCAATATGCTCTGCTACTACTGATGAACAATGGCAGCAGTGTGTACCACATGCAAGATGATCTACAGCAACTTGTCAAACCTCATTCGAGAGCATCATCTAGATGTCTACAGTCTAGAAGGACAGAGGCTGCAGACATATGGGAACACCATCACCTGGAAGTTCCCTTCCAAGCCACTCACCATCCTGACTTGAAACTATATGACCATTCTTTCAGTGTCGCTGGGTCAAAATCCTGGAAGTCCCTTCCTAACAGCACGGTGAGTGTCCCTATTCCAAATAGCCTGCAGGGGTTCAATAAGTGAGTCACCATTACCCTGTCAAGGGTAATTAAGGAAGGACAACAATGGCTGACCTAGCCAGTGAGGCCCACATCACATAAATGGATTTTTAAAAAGTGGTGTTCAACATGAAGAAGTACTGATGCATCAGCTGAGGGAGAGCGGTAAGTGGTAAACAGCATGTGATTTCCTTGCCCATACTAGACCTGATGCCACAAGACTTCATGGGGTCCAGAGTCAATGTTGAGGATTCCCAGGGCAACTCCCTCTTGACTTTATACAACTGTGCCGCCACCTCTGGTGAGATAGACAGCAGGACAGGACATTTTCAGGGGCTGTGATGGCGGAATCCAGGACATTGGCTGTATGGTCTGATTCGGTGAGTATGACTATGTCAGGCAGTTGCTTGACTGGTCATTGGGACAATTTTTCCCCAGATGTGTAAAATAAGTGCAAAATAATTCAGAAATGTGATTGTTTCAATGGCTATAAAAACACTCCTCGCATTGTAAGTTAAGGCAAGGAATCAGGGATTAGTTGACATTATTCAAATCCACTCTGTCAACAAGCCACTTACACATACTAATATATGTTAATTCAGACCAACAAATGTAAATTAATGTAAAACATACATTGCTGGTGGTAAAATCACCAAATGCAATTCAGGAGCAGATAGAAGCAGCCATGTTTCTCTGGCCCTGAATTGTTTATTCTTTATGAAACACTTTGTAAATTTAAAGGTGCACCTTTCAGAATACAAGCAATTTTACCACACTGGAGGAATGGTCCTCCACATTAATCTTACTATTGGCATCAGTTCATCTCAGAAGTCGCTGTCTAAGACCTTTCTACCACAGCGCACCGAGAGACTGGGAACTGTTTAGAGCCCCTCGGGCTGTACAGATCAAAATGAAAGGCTGTAAATGATTGTAATATTGTTTGTACTGATGCACCTGGTGATACATTTTGTAAAAGTTTAACCTGGATTGTACCCTTGTAATGTTGTTTTTGAAATGGTTTTGAATGTGATTGAAGATTTTTTATGAATAAAGTATATTTTTAACAAAAAAAAAAAAAATCTCAGAAGTTGATGGACTGCACCTAGGGAGTACATTGCTCCTGTATTCAATATTGTCTCTAAGGCTGTAGAGGCCAATTTGTGGGTGGCAGTCCTTTCTGCAGCTGGCAAAGATGAATAGTGTTGGCCTGAAGTCGACTGATGTTTCTTTTTTATACCTTCCAGTGAGCTCTCTTTTTCACCATATGATCATTTATTTGTCCTCTGCTTTTACCACACCCTTCCTGACTGCTTGCCACCAGGAACTCCAGTCAGCAGCAAGGACTTCCCATGCATTGACTCTAATCGTGGTCAACTTGAAGCCTTGCTTGCAGATGTCATTGCATCACAGAAGTAGGCAACCTGTTAGTCTTGTGCCAATAGCAAGCTCGGCATAGAGCATTTCTTTGGGGATGAAGCAGTCATCAGTTCAGCTCACATGACCCAGCCATCGGAATTGCTGCTGACTCAAGAGGGTAAACATGCTGGGGATCCCTGCATGCTGGTATACTTCTGCCTTGACAGGAGATGCCCAATATTCAGCTGAGGTAGTGGAGCTGGAAGCTGTTCAGCTGCTTTTCTTGGCTTGCATAAGTCATTTTTTAAAATTCATGGAGGGGATGTGGGCTTCACTGGCTGGCCCAGCATTTATTGCCCATCCCTCGTTTCCCTTAAGAAGGTGGTGGTGGTGAGCTGCATTCTTGAACCGCTGCAGTCCATGTGCCTTGCTGCTGTAAAGGAGGCTGCTGAGAACACAACCCTGGTGCACGTGGAGCTTTGTATTTTGGTTAGTTTGCTGTCAGTCCACTCTCGACTTCTCAACTTTGACACGACAGCTGCAGCCTTATCACTTCTGCTGCTGATTTTGGCTTCACGGGACAGGTTGCTGGTAGCTGTTTATCCAAGGTATGTGAGGCTTTCAATGTTGATGGAGGATGGAGTCTCTATGTCATGGCCCGTAACTTTGGTCTTCCTGATGCTGATTGTCCATCCAAACTCCTTTCGGGTCCGAGGGAGCCGATCTACAAGCTGTTGCAAGTGAACTTCAGTATGGGATGCCAGTGCAGTGCCATCAACAAACACGAACTCATGAACCAGGGCGTTACGGACTTTGGTTTTAGTGTGCAGCCTTGCCAAGTTGAACAGCTTTCTGTCAGCTCTGGCACACAGATAGATGCCCTCATTTGAGTTACTGAATGCATACAATAACAGCATGGAGAAAAATATGCCAAAGAGACTTGGCGCCAGAACACAGCCCTGCTTGACCCCGCTGCTGAATTTGAAAGCCCCCATTGATGCTCCATTGTGAGTTACAAAACTGTGCATGTTCTCGTGGAAAGAAGAATTGATGCCCAGGAGTCCTGGTGGACAGCCTATTTGCCGCAATCGTTCAAAGAGTCCTTCTCTGCTGACAAGGCCAAAGGCCTTGGTGGGGCCTATGAAGGCAATGTAGAGTACACTCAGGGGGCAGGGTGAGGAGGCATGTCCCAAGTCTACCTCAGCCAGAATGGAAATCAGACCCTTATGTTATGTTATTCCGATTCACATTCTAGCCATCTAGCCAACTGAGCTAACCAGCCTCCTTTTAAATGAAACTATGATGCAAAATATTAACCACAAGAACCTTGGATGTCTGATGTTTTGTTCTTACCTGTAAGTGCCAAACATTAGGAATAGAATTTCCACAGATGTTGTGTCATCTCCCAATGCAACAACATCTGTAGGGGATTGGTGAAGGCATAAACCCTGGAGAAATGAGGGCTGAATTTTACATCCCGCGTGAGTGCCCAACTTGATCTGTCGCAAAATTGTGTGAGATGATGTCGGGCGAGCGTCCCAACGTCATCCCGCGCTGGTGTGATATTTCGCTCGGCGGGCATGCACAAAAGTCGGAAGCGCGCCCACCATCAATCAAGACGGCAATTAAGCCCATTAGTGGCGCAATTGTCTCCAATTCTTCGTGGCCCGTCCAACCTTACGGTCAGTGGAGGACGGGCAAATTGGCCAGGCGGACTTTGCTTTTTTTCATGAAACCTCATCCAAGGGCGGGATGATGTTTCTATCATTAAATAAAATAAAAATAGAAACCTGTGAACCGCAATTTTATCATTTATATGTTCAGGTGCCTGACTGTGATGCTTGGACATTTTTTTCCTGACTTTCAAAACTCTACTTCATGGTTTTCGGGTCTGCAGCTCCTTGAGGCAGCCCTCGGCCTTCAGGGAGCTTTCTCTCAGCGTTCGCCCGCCGCCATGGAAACATCACCGCCAGTCCTTCTCATGCCCCCACCCCGGCAGCGCTGAATTTTGCAGCGCGCGCTTCACGCTGGATGGCTATTAATTGGCCAGCCAGCGTGAAATCGCAGTCAGGAGGCCAATCACGGGTGGCGGCCCGTTGCCCAACCCCTCGAGGGCCTGCCGATTGCCCCCGCCCGCCAAGCTGAAAATTCATGCCAAGGTACCGGCCGTTTGCATAGCTTCTCTGAAATTTTCTGCAAGTCACTGGCTCTCACCTCCCAGCACTGTGAGCGATTATGGGCACACTTGTGGGAATTAAAGCATTGGTCTGCAATGCGACAAGTGAACCTTGGATGAACTCAGGGTTTAAACACCTTCCTCCTCACAGTAACGATGCAAAATGGGCACAGGCTTCGCTCTACACTGTTGAGGATTAGATTCAGGCACTTTTCGCAGAACTCAACCAATTTGGGAAGCCCAGATATTGCCTGAGCAAACAGCTGGTCATGCGTCACAAAACCAATTTTCCTTCCTCCCCACTTTACTGACAAGGAAATCAGACATAAATGGCAGCAATTTTAACCTAACCCATCTGTTGGGAAAATAATGGCATCAGGTGCAACAATAGTTTTCCACTCCACCTGATTTTATTCTAATTGAAATCAATCGAGAGAAATACCGGGCATGTATTAAACCAACATCCCATCCAATCCTGTGGGTTTACTGCCTGGTGAGATAAGTTACAATTACCTGCTATTCTCTGCTAGATCACCATGGGGTGAATTTCTCCCAGAAGGATAAACTAGTAAAACTTGGGGATGACTGGTAATGGTCCGAACTGGAGTTCCATTTTAAGGTTGACAAGTCCAGTTCGGACCAGTAACAGTCATTTCCCAATTAGAGTTTTACTGGTTTTTCCTTCTGGGCTTTGGGGCAATGTCCCCCGTTTGGTTGTTGTAATGTCACCTGGTGGAAACCCCATCTAAACGCACATATGAGATGCCTCCCATTGCCAGCCCGACATCCCCCCAGCCCCAACCCTGGATTTCCCTCCCTCCACCATTGCCAAGGTTAGTAAAGGCAGCCCCCTCCTCACTTACCCCATAACAATGTCAATGGAGCTAGAGGGGGCTAGGGGAGAGAGAGTTCCCGCAAGGCACCAAATAATCGACTTTAACAGCCCCTAGTGTTTAACAGCTAAAACGAAGTTAAAATAAATATAATCTCAGAATACATAAATTTTAAAATGCTATAATTATGTTCCAATCACTCCTGCTAAGACCAAATGCCATTCGCCCTCTGGCCCCTCACATTCCATTGGCCTCTTGCAACTATTTCAAAACTGCCGTTTTATCCCAAAACATTCTGCCATTAACTGACTTAAACTCACTCTTAAAATAACCAACAGGCAGTGAAGATACATAATTACATACATGTCAGTAAGTCACAGCCTCAGTTGTAGGTTTGAGACTTGAATCCTGTTCAAAGAGTATTCAAAAATTGGCAATTCCACAACTAATCTAAAATCTCCTTGAATATAACATATTTTCTCAATCAAATGGTTGCACATGATTTGCCAAATGCAAGGAACAAATAAAGATCAATGATTCTGATGTGTGACTTAAATAGCTCCATTATTAATGGCAATCTTTTCCAAGTTATGTCTTCAAACTATTGCATATTGAAGGGTAACACAGATGCGCTGTGTCATCTTCAACCCATCTTAGAAGGAACAAATCATTAAAACATTTTGTGGTGATCATAAAGGCATTAGTTATAATTAATCCCTCTTCAGTTTAAAATGACCTAAAATGAATTTACCAATTTACTTTAACATCAGAAACACAGTGGCCCCAATATTTCTTATAATCTGATTTCTACCTATTTACATGTTGTATAAATGGCAGATGTGTATGGATTCCAATACAAATCATGCCAACTTGGCATGGAGAAAAACATATACACAACCTATTCAGATGCATTGATATATAATATAAATGTAATATATACTGAAAGTATTTAGCCATCTACTTTATAAGCCTGGACTTTCTCCCAATCTTCTGTCAGATGAAAGATCAGGGGAAACTCTGAAGAAACAAAGCAAAAAGCCATTGTGGGCACTCCCGCAGGGTTTGCACTGATCTTCAACGGAAATTACACTGGGACAAAGGAAGAGCTTTGTGGGCGGCCCGCTCCAGAAATTTTATGCATTGAAATTTTCCAGCTGTTTGCCTGGACACCGATGGGAAATGTGAATCCAAACACAATATTTTTGCAGTGGAGAATCCTTATCACTTTTAGGCCACAATTCAAATTCATATTCATATAAGTTAATTCGCTAATTACATTCCAAATAAGGATGCTTTCTCCAATTCTGCAAGTTCAGAGCAAGATATGGTTCCGTGATGGCTCAATGGGTCAACTGAGGTGAGGTGAGGTGTGCAACTGAGCTTTGGAGATGATTTGTGTAAAGTGGGTGAGGTAACACTCAACGTTTCAGTACTTCTAGCTTCAGGCACAATACTTCTTGGGAAGAGAGAAATGATCACACAGACTCTGCTCCCAACCAACAGCCAGTGCCCTTTGCTAGAGAGTACATGTCTGTGGATACTGGGTAAGGTAGGTTTGGTCTTGGCCATGATGCTCCTCCCTCCCCTATCCTTGTTTTCAAACCCCTTCATAATTTCATGCCCTCCCTATCTTTGTAACTGCCTCTAGCTCTATACCCCTGTAGTCCTGACGTGTACTTTACTTTAATCCTCGACATTGGTGGCCATGCCTTCAGCAGCCAAGGCCCTAACTTTGGAACTCCTTCCCAAAACCTTTCTCTCTCCTCCTTTAAGGTGTTCCATAAAATCAAACTCTTTGACCAAACTTTTTGTCATCTGTAATACTTCCAATGTGATATGGTTTCAGATTCTGTTAAATAATGCTCCTGTGAAGCGCCTTGAGGTGCCTTACTAAATCAATGTGCGACTGTTATAGCTGTTAAACAGCTTGCTCACACATGGAAAATGAGCTTGAGGCGATGTAAAAGAGGGTAGCCAGTGAATGTGGCATTGCACCTGTTTATCAGTAGGCTGATTCAGGATAAGCAGTGAAACATTGGAGGGGGAAAAATAAAAGTTAAGCATGAGGAAATGGAGTAAAAGCAAATGATGATAAGGTCCTGCCATTAAATTTGTCAAGACTTTCCCACTCCTGGCATTTCTAGGCCTTCCTGCACAGAATTTCAGGACAACTTGCACAATTGAGGGGGTCAATTAATGAGGGTTTTAAGATGATGAAGGTGTTTGATGGGGTAGACATGTAAATATAAAATAAAAAACCAACAAATCCAATAGGGAATTCAGGTAAAGCTTCTTGGTTAGAACATGGAACTTACTCTCACAAGTTGAGGCAAATAGCATAGATGCATTTGGGCACAGAAACACCTGTTTGGACTAATTCAGCCGAATGGCTTGTTTCTCTAAACTGTAGACTCATTCTAATGGCAGCAAAGCTGCATTGCTCAGGTGTTTAATATTCCGCTGTAGTTGAATTGTTAGTATTTGAATATTTTGTAAAGCGCCCTTTGCTTGTGTTCAGTCCACTGAGAGAGAAACAGAAAAACAAAGGAAATAAATCAGCCGCAACAATAGTCACTCTTTTGATCCAGCTAAACTGTACTTTTAGGTATAATTCTAATAGATTACTGCGACTGGCACCCTTAGCTAAATTACAACAAGCTAATTAAGATAGATCCCATCTTTCTGAAAAATAAATATTTTCTTCTTTTCCTAATGGAAGCTTTCTTTCAATTAAATAGATTTCATGCATTCATAAATTCAGTGTCAGATTAATCAAAGATTTTTGAAAGAGTTGAATGCATTAATTTCAATACTTTTGTAGGCATTACAGGATCGTGTTTGCATGACTTCTCAGTTACATAAATAACTTATACATTGCAGGGCTGCAAATTTGCATTCCTTCCTATGTAATCCACCATAAATCCAGTGGGAATACAGGGAAAATCTCAGAAATTAGGGCTGAACCTTTGATCTCCACAAGGTCACTGATGTTGGTACGGGCATGGTTAGGGGAGGGGCGGGGTCTCTATGTTTTGTTTTTCCTTAGTCTGGGAATTCAAGTATGCCAACACTCAAATGAATGAATGCTCAATGTATGAGTGTTTGCTTCATGCAATGGCACCTTAGGAGTTACAATCAATGTGGGCAATTTTTATCCACTGCGCACCTCATCTACAGCAGAATGTGCAGATGAATCAAGGAGTATAGGCCTTATGGCCTGTACACCTAATGTCCATTGGAGCTGGAGGCTTGCTCCCAGGACTGGACCTCTGAAGAAGTGGTAATCCCCATGAATGGTATTGTAATGATGGAGCCTTTTTCTGGTACCTACCAGCCGTTTGCTGTGGTGAACATCCTAACTCTTATGCTGGGATAATACATCATAGAGTTTCAGTGTTCCTCTGTTTTGTAACTAATTTTTCACCTACTAAACAAAGGACTCTCTTGGCTTAATGTAGTCCTATGGGTGCAAGCACAGCAATCTCTGAATAAAATACATCAATGTTTCTGTACCTGTTATATAATTCGGAGCCTGACATTACCCAGGAAAACATATGAACTTTGTGCAATTCAATAAAAATTGATATAACATTAAAAAAATTGAAGCACCCATTAACACTGAATTATTTCTGCTGCTGTTGCATTAATTCTGTATATTCTGTAAATTTTGCACTGTTTGTTTTAATAGACTTCTAATAGCAACATTGAACCATGTGATTGTGTTAGGGCCTGAAATTTCTGTATTATAAATTCTAATGGGCTTGACACCAACTTCTTTAACATATGAAGTCCATTGTTTGAAATTATATCACCAACAGCCACTGAGGGGTGGATTTGATGACATGATCATTCTTTGAGATACATTTGTTCGCTTGCGATACACTTATGAGTAATTCCAGAACAAGGAAATATACTGTAAGATAGTCACTACCAGATCAAATGAGAAACTTAATTTGCCATATTTGAATCCGAAGTTGCATGAAAGAACTTCCTCACTCATCTTAATGGGCTCCATCCTGCGCTCAAATTCAACTTTGAGATGGAGCACTCAAATGAGCTCCCTTTCCTCGACGTGTTGATTGAGAAACCTGCCCGGGGGTTCTCTACTACTGTCTACCACAAGCCTACCTTCAGTGGTTAATATATACTTTGAGATTCCCACATTTCTTCGCAGTTTAAAATTGGAGGAGGTGGTGGCATAGTGGTATTCTTGCTGGACTAGTATTCCAGAAGACCCAGGGTAACTCTCTGGGGGCCTGGGTTCAAATCCCACTATGGAAGATGGTGAAATTTGAATTCAATAAAAATCTGGAATTAAAAGTCTGATGATGATCACAAAACCATTGCCAATTGTTATAAAAACCCACCTGGCTCACTGTCAGATCTCCAGACCCACAGCAATGTGGTTGACTCTTAAATGCCTCTGAACAGTGTAATTAGAGATGGGGAATAAATGCTGGCCTAGCCAGTGATGCCCACATTCCATGAAGAAATTTTAAAAACTTTTTAAATAGGGCCAGAGCCATTTGCTTACTGTGCAAGCTTGATGCTGAAATAGGGGGCATCCTGCAGGATAATGGCTACTTTGATTAGATTATTGCTCGCTGTACGTGGTGCAAACTCATGAATGGGCCTAAGCCCATTGAAATGCTGCCACTTTCAGTCTTGAAAAGTGCCCAGGCTACCTTAGATTACCATGTAAGGGTAAAGTGTCCCAAAAATTTGAACAACACGCTGTTACCATACAGTAGCAACACAAGTGGTATTCTCCATTAACAGGATGCTGCTGTCAAGCCAAAAAGATGTTCTGCCTTTCGCACAAATGAGTAATGCAGTATATGAATTTCAGTGCTGGTGTGATGGCAGGTATGTAGGCCATATGTCCCAAAGGCTGGCAGATCGTATCATACAGCATATCCCTTTGGCTATTCACAACAGGCAAAGTACTGACCATACCCAATCAGCCTGCGCTTGCAAAGCTCAAAACATAGGCCGGAATTGGATGTTTAACATTCTCGCTGCATTTTCCAGTTCAGATGCCACTGCGACTGAGCCAGAAAACTTGCCCATAGTGTCCAACATCAGATGTGATTCTGCAATTGGACAACGCCTGCTAAACAATCCTGGTTATGCTAAGAATTACACTGAAAACCAATTCAAGATTATTAGATGGGCTCGCAGTGTGGCTCACTTATGCATGCTAGAAGCTACATATATTCACACATTACGCCCTGTCCTTTGCAGACAGAAGGAGCATGTCAATGCATTGCACCTTTGTCAACTAAAGCTTGATGGACAACCATTCCCTGGTTCATTCCCATGGCAATGCCTTAAGAAATCAGAGTCAATCTACCTGGATTGAATTTAGACCAAAGCTTGTCAGTTAGCTGTTCCCTGGTGCATTCTCCATAGCAATGCCTCTAGCAATAAGAGTCCACTTGCCAACCAATCAGCACTCTGTTGTTATGCAGTATAAATTGTTGTTCCTTCACTATTGGTATTCATGCAAACTATCCCAATGAGTGCATGACAAAAAACTTCAACAGCATGTCTCTTTTTTCAGCAACACTCAATTTTAATGGGAATGTCTTTACGTATAGGATTATGTGAATCAGGAACTTGCTGCCACATGGAATGGCTAAAGCAGATATAATTGCTGAATTTAAGGTCAATAGCAAGCATTTATGATAAATGTACTCGTGTGCACTGTCCTGATTACCAGAGTAGACCGAGGTGGGTGACTGTTTAACCTTGCCTCCCTTGATTTTAACTCCTAAGTGCCTATTGTATGAAATTGTCATACTGAGCTTTCATCCATTTGAGCATCTGTGTACTTGATTAACAATTTGGCCCTTTTTTCACTCTCGCTTAAAGAAAGAAATAATTACATTTTTAGAATGACTCTCGCAACTTTAGGGTGCCCAAAGGTACTTTGTGGCCAATTAAGTGCTGTTGTAATGTGGGGAACATGGTAGCCAATCTGCACGCAACAAGCTCCCACAATCAGCAATGTGATATAACTAGATAATTTTTTATTAGTGATGTTGATTGAGGAATAAAAATTAGACAGAGCATTGTAGATAACTCTTATGCTTGTCCTTGAAATTGCATTATAGTTCTCTCCACCTGAGAGAACATGTAGGCCTGAATTTTTCAGGCGGCGGGCAGGCTGTTCTGGAGCGCCGCCTGCGATTGGCTGCGTGCCGCCATTTTACACGGGCGGGCCAATTAATGTGTAATGCACAACCGGTCACGCAGAGCTACCTATGCGGGCAGGGGGAGGAGGGAGAGTCGGGGCCTGCGCTCTTTCGCGCATGCGCATGAAAGAGCGCAGAAAACTCCCTGAGGCACGGAGCTGCCTCAGGGGGATCAAGTTAATAATAAAACTTTTTCAAAAATAATGTTAAAAATTATTTAAACATGTCCCCTCATGTGACAGTGTCACATGGGCTGGGACATGTTTGTGATTTCAGAAAATTTTATTTAATGATTTTATAAAACCTTCAGGGAACCTCATCTCGCCCGTGGATGAGGTTTCCTGAAAAACGCGAAGGCCGCTCGGGCTCTTCTGCCCACCAACCTTAAGGTTGGATGGGCAGCATTGATAATGAGCTTAAGTGCTTTTTTAATGGCCTTAATAGGCTGTTGACAGTTCGGTGGGCACAGCTGTCTCCGATGCACGCCCGCCGAACAAAAGATAGAAATGAAGCATGATGGCGTTAGGACGCATGCCCGACGTCACCTTGCGTCATTGTGCGTGTCGGCATGTCGGGCCCGCCCCTGCACGCCGACGGCAATATCCTGGCCTTGGGGCTTTGGCATAATATCACACCTTGAAGGTAGCACTTTCAACAGTGCAGCACTTGCTTACTGCCACACTGGCGTAACGGCCTCGATTTTTATACTGAAGCCTCTGTAATGGGGCTTAAACCCGCAACCTTCTCATTCAGAGGTAAGGGGATTCCCAACTGAGCGAAAGCTGATAACTCAATTTTTCTTTCCCTCTCTATTTTCCTTACTGTGTCGATTTGACGTTGAATTTACTCACTCAAATTTACATTTCCTTCTCATCTTTGGCACTGTTTATTTCACAATTCTTCAGCCTGATCAATTAAGTAGATGCAGAGTTACTTATCCAGTAACATTAGGTCTCAGATGCCTGGATTCTGTTGCTGTACCATTACCAGATCCCACTTTTGGCAACTTACATTGCAGAAAAATATAGAAACCTAATTGCACAAGGGAATGTCCCACTAATGGCAGAGGCCATTAGATATCCTGCCACAGCAAAATCTGGCCCAATAAAATCAGTTGGCACTCCTTTATTATCCAATGTTGGAATATTAGAGATCTTAAAAATGATATAACTTAAAAATAACATGACGTCCACGACAGGAGCTGCCACATAAATTTAGTGGCACCTTAACTCGTTCAGAAACATAATTTCCAGATAATTGAAATGTTCCCAATGCTAAGACATGGAAAATTCTGTGTAGTGAACTTTTCCACAAGATCTCTAGATAGTGAATTCATTTCAAATTCTGTTAGCATTAGTGTAGTCTTAAGGAACAGGTGAGGCATCATATGTGCAAGCATTTGGAATGTCAGCCCCCTTGGGAATTCTTGCCACACTAGCGAGAGCTCGGTACCTTTCCTACTTGAGCAGCTCCTGCACATGCCACTCCAGGCATTAGTCAATCAGTAACATCAGAAAGGATTTCTCAGTTCACTGATGCAACACTTAAAAGCATCAATTGCTTCATCTTTCTTCCTGTCAAACCCAAAGCAGTAAGTCAGAATAAAATAGTCTTTCTTTGCCACTGTAGGATTTTTAAATGTCATGGGGCCCATTTACAGCACTTAACAGAACCTTCAGCAAACTAAACTGTTTTCATAAAGTGAAGAAAGAGTTTAAGTTTAATGAATATGCTGCTTGTGATGTTATAACTAATGACTGTGTTTATCAGATCCTCTATTAACTTGATTCACAAGATACCGTATCCACTCGAGTAATGGCCGATCTCATGTTTCAGTCAACTCCCGACTTTGGCCAAAAAATTCAAATGCTTTTTACTTACCACCCGCTCACTGCTGAAGTCACCTCGCCCTAGTGCAGACCTACTCATTGATAGTCATACAATAGTACACCACTGAAGGTGGCTGTTTAGCTCCTCGTGTCTGCGCACATCAACAGGTGCAGCAAAGGCTACCATCTCACTGGTGCATGCTGCATTCTCGCTGATCCTGCCCTCTAATATGGCAACATGGTATCAAGAAGGAAAAGCAGTCCAGCTCAAACTTAAAGCCGTTGAGATTGCAGAGCAGACGAATAATTGTTCAGCAGTTAGAGAGTTCAAGATATCGGAGAGATTGGAGGAAGATCTCAACACAGCTTAGCTAGATGCCGAAGAATAAATGTGTAAAAGGATGAAATCCTAACATGTGGCTGCAGTTGGAAAATTAAGTTTCAAAATACATCAGTGAAAATCGCCAGAATGGACTCTCAGTTTCTCGCCCTGAAGCAAGCAAGAAAATTAGGCATTGCAGGTTTCAAAGCCAACCCTGGATGGTATACTAGGTTTATGAAGAGAAACAATTTTGTATTTCGACAGAAGACCAAGGTTTCACAGCGTCTCCCAGCAAAACTTGATGACAGGCTTATCATACTTCAGTGGTTTATAATCCAACCTTGGCTAAAGAATGGATACAGATTGGCCCGGATTGGGGACATGAATGAGACTCCCAGGAATTTTGACATGTCAGCCAGTCAAATGGTAAGCAAAGTTGGAGGGAAAACAGTGTTAGCGAAGGCAACTGGCCATGAAAAAACTGAACGAAATTGTATAAATTTGTTCATATTGCATTTGTTTTTGATGAATTTGATAAGTTTGATGAATTTAGTGTACACAGATTAATGTCTGTCTCCATGGGGGTCATTATTTATTTAGTTATAAATAATAATTCAAGAATTAAAATACATTTTGGCTCCTTTTGTGCTACTTTTGGGGGAGGGATTGGCAGGAACAGTTTCTGATCTGGCAACCCTGCGATAGGGAGACAATGGGAAAGGGTATATTTCAACCCCTCGAAAATATTACGGGTGTAAAGGTTAACCCTCTACTTTTTGGCTAAAAATTTTGTCCTGGAAACTTGACTTTTAGATGAGTACATATGGTAATTACAGAGCAGATAGGCCTTTCAATCCTGAAACATCCTAAAGTTTGCCCACTTCTTGCCCAATTGCCTCTTAAGTTGTTTCAGGATTTTCTCCAGGTTTCTGATCATTGATGAAAATTAAAAACGGCAGTGACTCCAACACCGGTCATCGGGCCCCACATTTAGTATTTCCCGATCCCAATCCCCTAAGAAGGACCTATTGTCTTTTATCTCCCAGCCAATTTATTAGGCACATCCAAAAGTTTCCCTGAATCCCCATAGCTCCCAGCTTAATTTATGGATATTTGTATGGAACCCTGACAAATGTCTTCTGGAAGATTAGGTACAACATGTTGTAGGGCTTATCCAAAGTCTGCTTGGGATGTTATATCCTCCAAAAATGCCAACAACATTGGTGAGGCAGGATCTTCCCCTGATGTTTGTGTCCTGTTAATCAAGGTAACAGATGATCTTCAGATTCACCCCTGGCGCTTGACTTCATTATTTTGTATGAGTTTGCGAGACTAAACTGTATGAGTCTTGAGTTATTACATGATTCAGTGCTTTTGGTGGCAGACAGCCAATTGAGGAATCAGATCTGTTTCTCTGAAACCAACCAAAGGCTTGTTGGGAAGAAAAATATTGTGTGACCCAATTATTTGTCTTCTATTACACCTGATTAGGTCTATGCCTTATGACCATAGTACTCCTCCCATTCTTCTGCTACTCAAATAGTTTTTCTCTATTGTCATTAAACAATTAACAACTAAAATAGCTCTGAAGAAGAGTCATTCAGGCTCAAAATGTTAACTCTGTTTCTCTCATCACAGATGCTGACAGACCTGCTGAGTTTTTCCAAATTTTCTGTTTTTATTTAAAATTTAAAAACGAATAATTACGATAAATTCATCTCTGACAGTTTTACATTGTTGTATGCTGGTTGTACCTGGCTAAAGAATGGTTGATGAGACAAAGATATGTCTGAACAATAACTGGTATATTGGATGAACATAACTATACACAAGACATACAAGACTAAGTATTACTCAGTCTATTCCAAGAGCATGCTCTCTCACAACTCTTGGTCATGTGTCTCTTACATCAACATATGGGCGGTACTGTTTCTCCAGTCCCATACATTAACCATCTCAACATGAACATCCCCCCAAGTCTTTGTCCACACATATTTTACATTTATATTTACATACTAAGCCACCTTCCCCCCAAGCCTCTGACTTCAGAGATTCCAGTGGACTGGAGGTTTCACGACTCCCCCTGATCATGACTTGGAAGACTGGTCGTGTTTCTTCAGACTTCTTTGCTTTGACTTGGTTGGTGTGTGAAAACAATAACAATAGGGTAATTATATTAGGTGATTTCAACTTTCCCAACATTAATTGGGATAGACATAGTGTTAAGGGCTTGGATGGAGTGGATTTCTTGAAATGTGTACAGGAGAACTTTTTAGGTCAATATGTAGAGGGTTCAACAAGGGACGGCACAGTGCTGGACCTAATTCTGGTGAATGAAGCCCGGACAGGTGGCTGAGGTGGTGGTGGGGGAGCATTTTAGTGTTAGCGACCACAACATGGTACAGTTTAAGTTTGTTATGGACAAAGAAATAGACAAGTTGCAAAAAATGTTTTGGATTGGGGGAGAGTGGATTTTTGTCAAATAAGGCAGGATCTGGCCAAGGTAGACTGGGAACAGCTACTTGTGGGGAAATCTACAGAGGAGCAGTGGGGGGCGTTCAAAAAGGAAATGGGGAGGGTACAGGCTCAACATGTTCCCTCTAGGGTGATAGGAAGGAGTAACAAGCCCAGAGAACCATGGATGACCAGAGATATTCAGGTTATGATAAGAAAGAAAAGGGAGGCTTTTAGCAGGTACAAGGGAAGCAAATCAGCGGAGGCATTAGTGGAGTACCGAAAATGCAGGGTGGAGCTTAAGAAAGCAATTAGGAGAGCCAAGAGGGGATATGAGAGCGCTCTGGCTGGTAAAAGTAGGGAAAATACCAAGATATTCTATAAGTATATCAATGGGAAGAAGATAACCAGGGAAAGAGTAGGGCCCATAAGGGACCAAGGGGGCAATTTATGGGTGGAGCCAGAGGACATTGCTAGAGTGAATGAGTACTTCACATCTGTCTTCACCCAAGAGAATGAGGATGAAGGTATTGAACTCGGGGAGACAGACTGCGAGGTTCTAAAGCAAATTGATATATGGAGTGACAAGGTATTGGAGGTGTTGGCAGGCTTAAAAGTGGACAAATCTCCAGGTCCAGATAATTTGTGTCCCAGACTGCTGAGGGAGGCAAGGGAGGAGATCACAGGGGCTCTGACCCAAATTTTTAATTCCTGTCTGGCCACAGGGGAGGTGCCAGAGGACTGGAGAGCAGCCAATGTGGTTCCGCTATTTAAGAAGGGTTGTAGAGATAAGCCAGGGAACTACAGGCCAATGAGTCTCATGTCAGTGGTAGGGAAACTATTGGAGAAAGTTCTGAAGGAGAGAATCTATCTCCACTTGGAGAGGCAAGGTTTGATCAGGGATAGTCAGCATGGCTTTGTCAGAGGGAGTTCATGCTTAACAAATTTGATTAAATTTTTTGAGGAGGTGATCAGGTGTGTAAATGAGGGTAGTGTAGTTGATGTAGTTTATATGGATTTCAGCAAAGCCTTTGACAAGGTCCCACGTGGGAGACTTATAAAGAAGGCAAATGCACATGGGGTACAGGGTAATTTGATAAAGTGGATTCAAAATTGGCTTAGTTGTAGGAGACAGAGGGTGATGACAGAAAGATCCTTTAGTGACTGGAAGCCAGTGTCCAGTGGCATACCACAGGGATCAGTGCTCGGTCCCCTATTATTCATCATTTATATAAACGACATAGATGACTATGTGGGGGGCAGGATTAGTAAGTTTGCGGATGACACAAAGATTGGTTGGGTGGTTAATAGTGAGGTTGAGCTTGGGCTACAGGAAGATATAGATGGGATGGTCAAGTGGGCAGATAAGTGGCAGATGGAATTTAACCCTAAAAAGTGTGAGGTGATACACTTTGGAAGGAGTAATTTGACAAGGAAGTATTCAATGAACAACATGACACTAGGAAGTTCAGAGGTACAAAGGGACCTTGGCGTTTGTGTCCATAGATCTCTGAAGGCGGAGGGGCATGTTCGTGGGGTCGTGAAAAATTCATATGGGACACTTGCCTTTATCAATCAAGGCATAGATTATAAAAGTAGGGAGGTCATGTTGGAGTTATATAGAACCTTGGTGAGGCCACAGCTGGTGTATTGTGTGCAGTTCTGGCCACCACATTATAGGAAGGATGTGGTTGCACTGGAGATTCACCAGGATGTTGCCTGGGATGAATCATTTAAGTTATGAAGAGAGGCTGGATAGACTTGGGTTGTTTTCGTTGGAGCAGAGAAGACTGAGGGGTGACCTGATCAAGGTGCACAAGATTATGAAGGGCATGGGCAGGGTGGATAGGGAGCAGCTGTTCACCTTAGTTGCATGGTCAGTCACAAGGGGACATAAGTTCAAGGTGAGGGGCAGGAGGTTTAGGGGGATGTGAGGAAAAACTCTTTTACCCAGAGGGTGGTGACGGTCTGGAATGCACTGCCTGGGAGGGTGATGGAGGCAGGTTGCCTCACATCCTTTAAGAAGTACCTGTATGAGCACTTGACACATCATAACATTCAAAGCTATGGGCCAAGTGCTGGTAAATGGGATTAGGTAGGTAGGTCAGGTGTTTCCCACGTGTCAGTGCAGACTAGATGGGCCAAAGGGCCTCTTCTGCACTTTGATTCTGTGATTCTGTGTTTGGTAAGCTCTGCAATGTCTGGTGCACTGTCAGTTTGTCACTGGCTCTTCCAAGTGTATAATGCATAATTCTCTTTCAGGAATGAATATAAGATTTCTCCTGTCCCTTCTTATCGTGCCTTCTGGGGTATGTATTAAATTGGACCATTGTTGATCAGTATTCGTTTGGACAATGACTCCTTCTCTCCCTTGATCTCTTATCTATACTTTGTCCCCTCCCTTCAACCTGGGCAGGTTGCTAGTACAGTGCCTCTGGTGTTCTCAATCCTCAACTCTCTGATAGTGCCGGATTTCCACCCCTGGGATTAATTTCTTGGGTAGGATGGGAAGTTGTGTTTGAAGCTTTCTGCCCATCAGCAGTTCAGATGGTCCTACTCCACATTGCCATGGAGTAGACCTGTTTGTTAAAAGTGCAATTGGAAAATCCAGGTTCTTCTTTAAGAGGATTTTAATAGTGTGAACGCCCCTTTCTGCCTCACCATTGGATTGGGGCAACCTCAGGGAACTGGTGAAGTGTGGGAATCCATAGTTCTCGACAAAATGGGTGAAATAGTTAATGACGAATTGTGGACTTTTATCGGACACCACCTGGTCCAGAATGCCATGTGTTGCAAAGACTCCTTTCAAAGCCTGAAAAATCGACTCAGGGTCTTAGTGCATAAAAGTTTCACCTTGATCCACCTGAAGAAGTAGTCAATGATTATAAGGAAAGGTTTTCCATTATACATAAATAGATCCATTCCTAGACATTCCACGGTCAAGTTGGGAACAGAATGGGAATAAGGGGCTCCCATTGATCTGATCTGTGCACTGCGCACACTTGTCACTGAAAAATAATTTCTTCTACAGATCTTGATATTGCCAACACACCATTCCTAGCCTCTGACCTGCTCTTGTAGTCACAGTATTTATATGACTAGTTCAGTTTAGTTTCTGGTCAATGGCAACCCCCAGGATGTTGATAGTGGGGGATTCAGCAATCGTAATGCCATTGACTGTCAAGAGGCAGTGGTTAGGATCTCTCTTGTTGGAGATGGTCTTTGCTGGACACTTGTGTGGGGTGAATGTTACTTGCCATTTGTCAGCCCAAGCCTGGATATTGTCCAGGTCTTTCTGGTTTTGGACATGGACTGCTTCAGTATCTGAAGAGTCGCAAATGGCGCTGAACAATTTCCAATCATCAGCGAACATCCCCACTTCTGACCTTATGATAGAAGGAAGGTCATTGATGTAGCAGCTCAAGATGGTTGGGCCGAGGATGCTACCCTGAGGAACTCCTGCAGTGATGTCCTGGAGCTGAGATGACTGAACTCCAACAACCACAACTATCTTCCTACGTGTTAGGTATGACCCCAACCAGTGGAGAGTTTTCACCCTGATTCCCATTGACTCCAACTTTGCTAGGGCTCCTTGATGCCACAGTCGGTCAAATGCGGCCTTGATGTCAAGGGCAGTCACTCTCACCTCACGTCTGGTGTTCACTTCTTTTCTCCATGTTTGAACCAAGGCTGTAATAATGTCAGAAGCTTAGTGACCCTGGCAGCACCCAAACTGAGTGTCAGTGAGCAGTTTATTGCTAAGCAAGTGCCACTTGGTAGCACTGTTGATGACCCCTTCCACTACTTTACTTATGATGTAGATTAGACTGATGGGGTGGTAATTGGCTGGGTTGGATTTGTCCTGCTTTTTGTGTACATGACATACCTGGGCAATTTTCCACATTGCCAGGTAGATGCCAGTGTTGTAGCTGTACTGGAACAGCTTGGCTAGGGGCACAGCAAGTTCTGGAGCACAAGTCTTCAGTACTATTGCTGGAATATTTTCAGGCCCCATAGCCTTTGCAGTATCCAGTGCCTTCAGCCATTTCTTGATATCACTTGGAGTGAATCAAATTAGCTGAAGACTGGGACCTGTAATTCTGGGGACCTCCGGAGGAGGCCAAGATGAATCATCCACTCGGCACTTCTGGCTGAAGATTGTTGCAAATGCTTCACCCTTATCTTTTGTACTGATGTGCTGGGCTCCTCCATCATTGAGGATGGGGATATTTGTGGAGCCTCCTCCTGTACTGAGTTGTTTAATTGTCCATCACCATTCATGGCTGGATGTGGCAGGACTGCAGATCTTTGACCTAATCCATTGTTTGTGGAATCGCCTAGCTCTGTCTATCACTTGCTGCTTATGCTGTTTGGCATGCAAGTAGTCTTGTGTTGGAGCTTCACTAGGTTGACACCTCATTTTTAAGTATGTCTGACATGCCCTCCTGCACTCATCATTGAACCAGAGTTGATCCCCTGGCTTGGTGGTAATGGCAGATTGGAGAATATGCCAGGCCATGTGGTTACAGATTGTGTTTGAGTACAATTCTGCTGCTGCTGATGGCCCACAGTTCCACATGGATGCCCAGTCTTCAATTGCTTGATATTTTAAAAATCTATCCCATTTAGCATGGTGGTAGTGCCTCACAACACGGTGGAGGGTATCTTCAGTGTGAAGACGAGATTTCGCCTCCACAAGGACTGTGCGGTGGTCACTCCTACCGATATTGTCATGGACAGATGAATCTGCAGCAGGCAGGTTGGTGAGGATGAGGTCATGTATGTTTGTCTCTCTTGTTAATTCCTTCACCACCTACAGCAAACCTAGTCTAGCAGCTAGGTCCTTTAGGACTCGGCCAACTCGGTCTGTGGTGGTGCTACCAAGTCAAGCTTGGTGATGGACATTGAAGTTCCCCACTCAGAGTGCATTCTGCGCCCTTGCTATCCTCAGTGCTTCCTCCAAGTGGTGCTCAACATGGAGGAACACTGATTTACCAGCTGAGAGGGTGGACGCGGTACATGGTAATCAGCAGGAAGTTTCCTTGCCCATGTTTGACTTGATGCAATGATGCATGGGGTTCGGATTAAAGCAAACACGATTAAAGCAAAATCTGGCAAATGGAGTAATAAAGTTAATTAACAATTTAGATTGTTTATCTAATGGCACTGCCAAAAACCACTACTGGCATTGTGCTTCGAGGACATTGTACTCTTGGAGGGCTTAGTCAAGCTGTCATCCAGTGGGGACATTGGGCGAATTTCTCTCGCTACAGCTTTATTGAGTTGAGTCAAGTCCACACAGATGTGAAGGGAACTGTTTAGTTTCGGAACCAGAACTATTCTGGTGCACCACTCTGTAGGCATAGCAATGGGAGAGATGACTCCTCTCTTCGTCACCTCTCCAAGTTGCAGTTGGACCTGTTTCATGAGTGGATGTGGTATATTCCTTGGTGTAAAAAGATACAAGTTTAGTATCTTTCTCAGAATTATGCTGTATTTAGCCTTCAGCCTCCTCAAACCAGTGAATAACATTGCAAAGTCCTTTCTGAAGTCAGGCCTAGATCCTTGCTGATTTATTTCCCCAACCTTTTGAATGAGATTTTTTTTATTATCCAGTTACAGGATATGGGCATCGCTGGCTAGGTCAGCATTTATTTACCATCCCTAGTTGCCCCTGAGAAGGTGGTGGTGAGCTGCCTTCTTGAACCGCTGCAGTCCATGTGGTTTAGGTACACCCACAGTGCTGTTAGGGAGGGATTTCCAGAATTTTGACCCAGCGACAGTGAAGGAACGGTGATATATTTCCAAGTCAGGATGGTGAGTGGCTTGGAGGGGAACTTCCAAGTGGTGGTGTTCCCATCTATCTGCTGTTCAACACAAGCTTTTTAACTTAGAAGAGAGAATTCCAGATTGTGGAGGACATATAATGTTTCTCGTATCTATTTGTTCTTGTCTTGGAGCGTTGCTTGCAACATACCTTTGACCTGTATCTTGATCCCTCCTGGGCCATATAACTGGGTTGTAGCCTGCTTCAGGGATTGTTACTAGTCACAGTTCTTTGCCGGATAAGACTGTTATGCTTGCTCCTATATCTAATTTGAAATTAGCGGTATGTCCACTGACACAGATATCCGCCTTCCAGAATGCGTATCTGGGGTCTTTGATTTCACCCAGGAAACATGGTTTTTCCTCTTCTTGTTGAGGTTCCTAAATTTCATTGATGGCCTTGTGTGTCAAGATTCGCTCCTTATTCTCTGTGAATCTAGAGGTTTTAATTCTTTGCATCTTTCCGAAGTGTCCTACCTTATATAATGAAATCATTCTGAAGTGCTTGCCGGACTCTGTTCACACCTGTGGGGCTTTTTTGGCACCACAGCTCTGGCATGGTTTGAATGTGTCTTGAGCTTTTGTTCCATAAGGTGTCTTCTTCCCTGGAGTATCTTTGACATTCTTTTGTTTAATAAGTTTTACCTTCATTGGGGTTTTCTGAGCCATGATTTGTCTTCTCCTCCAAGTATGGCTCTATTTTGTTTACAGGCCTCTGTTTGTCTCACCAGCAGTAATGTCTTCTCTAAAGTTAAGTCTTCTTTGCATTGTAGTAGGTCAGATAGGGTGTCATCAGTAACACCGACTGCAATGCAGTCTCGTATAAGCTCAGTTTTAAGATCACCATATTCACAACCTATCAGCCAGTTGATACAGGTCATTGGTAAAGGTATCCATTGGTTCACCTGGCTCCTGGACCCTTTTGTTAAACCTGTCTCTTTCTAATATCTACATAAATTAAAATAATTAGCAAAGGCTTTTAAGACATCTTCAAATTTGACTGATCTTTCATTAATACTTTGTCTTTCAATAACATCATCTGCAATTGCTCCAATAGAGTACAATAACATATTGACTTGTTCAGTCTCAGACTTATTGCCCAATCCAGAAGCAATTCAGGATCTTCAAAATCTCTTCCTCCATAGTGCCCAATTCAGTGTTTGATTTGGTCCTTCCATATACCTGAATCAGTCAAGCAATGTGCATTTGGAATCCATAGCTGCTTTAAGATCTCACAAGGTTTTCCCTGATTTCTTAAACTTCTGTTGCAGTAATGGTGTTTTCCTGTGCTGACCAGCCTTTTACTGATACCTGCTGCGATCGCTGATCCTTTTTGGTAATCATCAAAAGAATGTCAAAGATACTCCAGGGAAGAAGACACCTTATGGAACAAAAGCTCAAGACACATTCAAACCATGCCAGAGCTGTGGTGCCAAAAAAGCCCCACAGGTGTGAACAGAGTCCGGCAAGCACTTCAGAATGATTTCATTATATAAGGTAGGACACTTCGGAAAGATGCAAAGAGCTAAAACCTTTAGATACACAGAGGATAACGAGCGAATCTTCTCTGATCGGGATTTTTCACAGACCACCATGTGCTATGGTGCATCCCTTAGTAAGCTGAACAGTTATGTTTTTCTCTGCCGCTCTCCCTCCACGTCTTCTAGGCAGCACTTTTGGAGGTTTTCAACTCTCTTACCGAAGTCTTCAGTTTTGGGACCATTTTTCCAGGTCAGACTTGCAAACTTTTTTAAAGTTGATTTTTGGAGTCCTTCACAGCTTCCACCAAGTTTTGTGTTGGTTGTGGCTGGCTGAGGAGCGATTAATATGACATAGGTATATCTGAACAATAACTGGTTTATTGGATGAACATAACTATATACAGATATACAGGACTAGGTGTTACTCAGTCTAAGCAGCATTCTCTCCCTCGGCTCTTGGTCATTTGTCTCTTACATCATCACATGGGCAGTACTGCTTCTCCAGTCCCACACATCAACTCTTTCAACACTGAACACTCCAATACTACATACATCACACTCATTTCAAATTGGTGGACATTGTCAGCGGCCACATTACAGTCACAGAAACATCAATAAAGAAACAAGAAAGGAAACCCTGATACATAAAGTCCTACACATACTAAAACTTAACAAGGTACCAATGTTTGGACTGATATTAACTCATCTCATTTGTAATTTTCAAACCAACAGCACCAAGTGGACCAAAAACTGAAAAATAAAAGCAAAATACTGTGGATGCTGGAAATCTGAAATAAAAGCAGAAAATGCTGGAAAAGCTCAGCAGGTCTGGCAGCATCAGTGGAGAGAGAAACAGAGTTAATGTTTCAAGTCCAATATGGCTGTTTAAACAGAAAATGCTGGAAACTCTGGCATTTCTGGCACCAAACTTGCTGAAAACATTTGCCTTGCCAGAGCTGGCATGATCTCTTCTCGTGTTAGAGTAGGGGAGTGATTCCTCTTTATTGCTTGCTTAAGGCCTTTGAGATTCAGGCAAATTTTGAGCCATCCATTTGGCTTCTCTTTCACCATGATGGAATTTACCAAACTGTAGGCTCTGTGACTCTGGTGATCACTTTCTTTTCTTCCATCTCCTTGAGCTTTCTTTCAAGCTTTCCTTTTACTTCTATTGATCCTTTACATGAGGAGGTGTAAAGGTGTATAGTGGTGTGATATTCAAAATCTTCAGAGCACCCAACCATCTCATCGAAACATTCTGGTTACATTTGTACCAGATTTTCCTTGCTTCTGATCAGAGGGCACTTTTCAGTTGGCATACTGCCTACAATCCTCAATGCAACCTTTACTGAGAAGCTGCAGCTCTTTGCAACCCCAGGATAGCAGGGCCATCAATGTCAGTGACATAGAACATATAGTTAACATCCTTTCCTTTGTGTTTCCCTCTGACTTGGGTTATTCCCAGCTGTTGACTCTCAGCTCCACCAAAAGCCAACAACATAATATTGCATTGTCTTAGAGCATTTTTCCTTGGGTAACCATTTTCTTTCAAATTTTCAGGCAAGATCTTCTAGTATCGTCTGAGTGGGGTGATTTTAGACTGTGCTCCATTATCAAGCTTCAGATTCAGATTTATGGTTGCTGGCCTATTTCTCACCCTCTTCCTGAACTGAATGGCTGTATGAATTTCTTTTCCTTGGGAACTATTGCATCCAGATATTTCTTGCAGTTGTATGGTTCTTTTGTCTATTGTGTTCTCAAACTCATTGTTATCTTCCAGGGTATGGATGTTTTGGTTTCTCTTCCTACTCATTTACTGTATTGATCTTTTTCTGATAACTCACTTATCATCTCTTTCTTTGTTCTGCACATCTTTTCTTGATGATTGGGCTTTCCACAAGCTCTGCAATTTGATTCTTATGTGAGGCACTTCCTTCTGTCTTTGAACTCATGTGGTCATCCACAGCTCTTGCAGATCTTTCTCACTGTCTGGTGTGTATTCTTTTGTTGCTGTTTCACTGCGTCAGTCCAGCTGCCTTCCTCTTGATTTAATTGAAAGCTATTCAGTGGGGCAGTCAGCATCTTCATCTGCCTACTTGTGGCTTCATGTGCTCTGGCAATATCTACAGCCTGCAACATTGTAAGCTTGTCCTTTCCAACTAAATCTTTTTGTACCTCAGGGTATGCAGAGTCCCAAATGAGTTGATTTAGCAGCCTTTCATCTGTGTCTTTAAATTTACATTTTATGGCTGCAATTTTCAGGTCAACAGGTTCACCTGAACATAAGAAATAGGAGCAGGAGTAGGCCATTCAACCCCTCAAGCCTGTCCCGTCATTCAATAAGATATAGCTGGTCTGCTCCAGGTCTCAATTCCTCTTTCGTGCCAGCTCCTCATAGCCCTCAGCACCTCAATATTTCAAAAATCTATCTGCCTCCTCTTTAAATACTGTCAGTGATCTAGCCTCTACAACTTTCTGGAGTAGAGAATTCCAGGCATTCACTACCTGGTTCCTGCCTCAGGCCTAGAGGTTCATATCTCTGGATCCAGTGACTTGACCTTGGCTGGAGATGTGCGCTGATCTTCTCAAAAGAATTCTCTGGGTTTTTACTGTTGCCCTTACTCATCTCCCAGCCATTAACCAAATTTAACTCTCTGTCCTGCTCAAAAAAGGATGTAGTTGACCCTTTCCTCTTCATGAGGAAAACTGATGAATGTCAGTCTGCATTTTTTAAAAACTTCTCAACCGCCTCTATAACATCATCAGCCTTCCAATTCCAGCCTGATTTAAGCCTCTCTTCCCAGATGGTAAGAGGCTTAAAGACCTATCCAGCCAAGTCTGTGGACCGATCACATTCAGAGAAAAATAAAAAGAGTAATGTCACAGAAATAGTAAAAGTAAGCAGTCACTTATGGGAGTGGTTTATAGGCTCTCTAACCACACTGTAGGACGGGGTCTACATGATAAAATAATGGGAGCTTGTAAGAAAAGTATGTTGATAATCATGGGCGATTTCAATGAACATATAGATTAGGCAAATCAGATTGACAATGGTACTCTGGATGATGAGTTCATAGAGTGTTTTCAGGACAGTTTCTTAGAGCAGCATGTTTTAGCACCAACCAGCAAGCAAGCTAGACTAGATCTGGTAATGTACAATGAGACAGGAATAATTCATGACCCCATAGTGAAGGCATGCCTAGGTAGCAGTGATAATAACATGATCGAATTTCACATTCAATTTGAGGAAAAGAAGAGTGGATCTAAGACTAATGCTTTAGGCTTAAATAAGGGCAATTATGAAGGCATGAAGGCAGAGCTGGCTGAAGTGAATTGGGAAATTAAATTAAGGTATAGGTCACAGAGATGCAGTGGCAGACATTTAAGGAGATATTTCAGAATACTCAGAAAAGATGCATTCCAGTGAGAAAGAAAGACTCCAAGGGAAGCATGCACCGTCTAAAGTGAACTAACGAATTTAAAGAAAGTATCAGATTGAAAGAAAAAGCATATAATTCTTCAAAAATGAATGGCAGGTCAGAAGATAGGACAGAATATAAAGAATAGCAAAAATGGCTTAAAAAAATAATGAGGGAGAAATTAGAGTCCGGGAGAAAGCTAGCCAGAAATGTAAGAACAAATAGTAAGATTTTCTGCAGGAATTTAAAAAGGAAAAGAGCAAGTAAAGTGAGCGTTGGACCTCTACAGAGTGAGAATGGCGAATTAATAATGGAAAATAAGGAAATGGCAAATTAATTAAATAGATATTTTGCATTTGTCTTCACTGGAGAGGATACCAGTAGAAATAAATGTGAATCAGCAGGTGAAAGGGAGGGAGGAACTTAAAACAATTACAATCACCAGGAAAAGGGTACTAAAAAAATTATCAGTACTAAAAGCTGACAAATCCCCAGATCCTGATGGACTTCATCCTATGGTCTTAAAAGAAGTGACCGCTGAGATAGCAGATGCATTGATTTTAATTTACCAAAATTCCCCAGATTCTGGAAAGGTTCCATCAGATTGGAAAATAGTAAATGTGAGTCCTCTATTCAAGAAAAGAGGGAGATAGAAATAAACTACAGGCCAGTTAGCTTAACATCTGTCATAGGGAAAATGGTGGAATCTCTTATTGAGGAGGTTATAGCAGGGGACTTAGAACATCTCAATGCCATCTGGCAGAGTCAACATAATTTTGTGAAAGGGACATCATGTTTGTCTAATTTATGTAGTTCTTTGAGAAAGTAACAAGCAATGTGGATAAAGGAGAACCAGTTGATGTGCTGTACTTAGGTTTCCAGAAGGCATTTTGACAAGGTGCCACATCAGAGGTTACTACACAAAATAAGAGCTCATGGTGTAGGGGTAACATATTAGCATGGATAGAGGATTAGCTAATAGGCAGCAGAGAGTAGGCATAAATGTGTCATTTTTGGATTGGCATGACGTGACGAGTGGAGTACCACAGGACTCAGTGCTGCGGCCTCAATTATTTACAATTTATATCAAAGACTTGGATGAAGTAAGTTGTGAAGAGGACATAAGGAGCCTGCAAAGGGATATAGCTTGATTAAAGCGTGTGGGCAAAGATTTGGCAGACCGAGTATAATGTGGGAAAATGTGAACTTGTGCACTTTGACAGGAAGAATAGAAAAGCAGCATATTACTTAAATGGAAATATATTGCAGAACTCTGAGGTACAGAAGGATCTGGGTATCCAAGTGCATGAATCACAAAAAGTGAGCATGCAAGTACAGCGATTAGGAAGGCAAATGGAATGTTGTTGTTTATTGCACAGGGAATAGAATATACAAATAGGGATGTTTTGTTTCAGTTATACAGGGCATTGGTGAGACCACATCTGGGGTAATGTGTACAGTTTTGATCTCCTTATTTAAGAAAGGGTGTAAATGCATTAGAAGCAATCCAGAGAAGCTTCACGCAGCTGATACCTGGGATGGGGGTTTTATCTTATGAGGAAAGGATGGACAAGCTGGGCCTCTATCCTTTAGAGATAAGAAGAATGAGAGGTGATTTTATTGAAACATGCAAGATCCTGAGGGAACTTGAAAGGTCGGAATGCTGAAATGATGTTTCCCCTTGTGGGAGAAACTAGAACTGGGAAACTGGGAAACTAAAAATGGGGGCTCCCCCATTTAAGATTGAGATGAGGAGAAATGTTTTCTCTCTGAGGGTCATGAGCCTTAGGAACTCCCTTTCCCAGAGAGCAGTGGAGGTAGGGTCTTTGAATATTTTTAAGGCAGAGGTAGATAGACTCTTAACTAACAAGGGAGTCAAAGATTACCGGGTGTACATGGAAATGTGGAGTTGAGACTACAATCATATCAGCCATGAACTCAGTGTAGTAATTGTAAGTAAAACTATTAATAATGTTTTAGGGGTCATGTGATTGTACTGACGAATCAGCCCTAAGTGCAGGTAATCTTAGGGGTGGAGCTTTCTAGTTGTGGAACTAGTACAAACATGTAGCTTCTTCAAGAGCTCTGTAAATAAAATTTACTGTGTCAAGTGAAAAACCTGTCTGGTACACCAAGTTTATTACAATTGGCAACGAGGGAAATAGCTTCAACGCTGCACCTCGCCTCCTGAATGTGAGTACATTCATTCTTAAGGAAAGATAGAAATGCATACTCATCAGACATGCCACCTTTCAGCAGAATTGACCCTTATGACTCGTTCATGGAGGACTGGAGCCAGAACATAGAGTGCCTAGGTTTTTATTTTGTGGGCAAATAAAATAACAGTGGAGGAGAAGCAGAAAGCCATTCTTTTAAGTGTCTGCGGGAGCAAGATATATAACCTCATCTGTAATGGCCCTGACCATGCCCAAATCTATATCTCTTAATGAGCTGGTAGACTTCATGAAGACACATTTTCAGCCAAAGCCATCGGTGACCATGCAAAGATTTAAGTTCAACTCCAGAGTAAGGGTCCTAGGTGAGTCAATCGCAACTTATATCGAGAAGTTAAAGCAGTTGACTGAGCACTTTGACTTCAGAGATATACTCAACAACGTGCTGTGGGATCGGTTGGTTTGCGGCGTACACAACAACGCCATTCAGCGCAGTTTCCTTGCAGAAGTTAATATTGATCTGAAATGTGCCATGGAAATAGCGCTAGCTATGGAGAGTGCAGAGAGGGACTCGCAGGCTTTGCAGAGCATGCAACATGGCGCCATTCTTCAGTTGGGGCGGGAACCTACCGCCGGGAGACAACCGTGAAGCGGGAAACAGCCTCTACAGCTTGAAAAATTAAAAAAGCACACTGGAAGCATCTCACCAGCGATTCAGAAATTAATTTGTTACTGATGTGGGGGTAACCATGTACTGGAAACATGCAGATTGAAAAAGTAGAATGCCACAACTGCCACAAAAAAGGGCATGTTATAAAGTAATGCAGGGTGAAATCAAGACAGCCAATCAGACATCAGGCCAAGATGATTGAAGTGCATAATATAACAGAACCAGAAGCTGCTGAGACTGATATCTATTCTCGATATAATGCCAAAGCAGTAAAAACTGAACCAATCACCATCACCCTTCAAGTGAATGGAAAGCCTCCAGTCATGGAGGTAACCACTGGAGCCTCGACCAATGGTGGGAGAACACACATTTAAATACTTAAATGAAGGTACCCAGCCACTGAATCTGGAGCAAACCACAGCTCAGCTGAAGACGTACACTGGAGAGGCAATAAAGGTTAAAGGCATTGTCTCTGTACCTGTATCCTACAGACAACAGTCAGCCCAGCTTCCAGTGACTGTTGTAACAGGTGAAGGACCTAGCCTTCTGGGCCGCGATTGGTTGAAAGAAATTAAGCTCAACTGGTCAGAGATTTTTCACGTTAGAACAGGAAGAATTCCTGAGCTTTTAAGGAATTATGACAGCGTATTTTGTGACGAATTGGGAAAGGTAAAAGGTCTACAAGCAAAAATATATGTAGATTTGGAGGTGACATCCTAGTTCTTTAAGACCAAGCCTGTGCCTTATGCCCTAAAGGAGAAGGTGGATGCAGAATTGTGCCACTTAGAGAAGCTGGGCACCATCCAGCCAGTCCAATTTTTGGAATGGGCAGTGCCCCTATAGTCTCTGTGATGAAACCAGATCAAATTATTCACATTTGCAGAGACTGCAAATTAACTGTGAACAAGGCTGCTAATTTAGATAAATATCCAATCCTGATGATAGAAGATTTGTACACTAAGCTTGCTGGAGTAAAATCTTACACCAAACTGGACATGAGCCATGCAAATCAATGGCTAGAGCTGGACAGCACATCTGTAGGATGTGTGACCTTCAACACGCACAAGGGCCTGTACCAATAAACACGCTGACCCTTTGGTGCATCTTCTGCATGTGCAATCTTTCAAAGGGCCATGGAAAGCCTATTGCAAAGACTTCCCTGAGTTGTAGTGTACCTGGATGACGTCCTGATCGCAGGATCAATGGAAGCCGAATATTTGACCAAGAGATTTTAGGGATATTTTTGGAAGCTGGTGTACAATTGAAGAAAGAGATGTGCACTTTCAAAGTCACTTTTTGGGCCACTGAGTGGATGCCCAATGTTTGCATGCAGTAAAGGAGAAAGTCAGGGCAATCAAGGAGGTGCCCTCTCCTACCGGTGTCACTGAACTTAAGTCTTTGTCGGGCATGATAAATTATTAGTCGCTTCTTGCAAAACTTGTCAACAGTGTTAGCACCTTTACACTCATTATTGAAAAAGAACCATCGTTGGTCATGGAAGGCACAACAAGAAGAAGCCTTTGTAAAAGTCAAGAAGCTATTATACTCATCATGTCTACTAGTACATTATGACCCATCAAAAGAATTACTATTAACTTGTGACGCACCTCCTTATGGTGTGGGAGCTGTGTTGTCACACAGGATGGAAGATGGTTCCGAAAGGCCAATGGGCTGTGGTCAAAATTTTTAGCTCGGCAGGCGGGCGGGCACGCACCCGACCCTCTCAATCGTAAAAAGATGCGCGTTGACCTCGGGCAAGCTTCCCGACGTCAATGCGCAGTTACGCGATATTTTGATCGGTGGGCATGTGTCAGAGTCTGCAGCATGCCACCAACAATTAAAATGCCTGTTAAGGCCATTAACAAGGTTATTAAAATAAATTTTTCGCTGCCCATCCAACTTTACGGTTGGCAGGCAGGCGAAAAGGCCAAGTGGCCTGTGCACCTTTTAGGAAACCTCATCCACGCGGGATGAGGTTTCCTAAAGCAAATAAAAATAAAAGTTTTAAAATTTAATTAATTACATGCCCCTGCTTATGTGACAGAGTCACATGAGGGGGCATGTTTTATTACATTTTTCATTTCTTTATGTATTTTTAACAACTCTTCATCTCGCTGAGGCAGCTCTGTGCCTTAGGGAGATTCTGAAGCGTGCGCTCACGTGTATGTGTGAAGTTCACGCTCGCCCCACTTGCCCTCCTCCCCCCGCCCACACAGGCAGCACTGAGCACTGCCTCTTGCGTTTCACCGTGGGCAAGCCTTAATTGGCCCACCAGCGTGAAATTGCCTTCTGGCCTCGATTGCGGGCAGTGACCACCACCGCCCGCCTCCACTGAGCCCACCCGACAAGGGCAAAATTTGGCCCTATGTCTCCAGAAGCCTCTCTGCAGCCGAGAAGGGTCATTCGTAACTTGACAAAGAAGGTTTATCTGTAATATTTGGAGTAAAGAAATTACACCAATATCTGCATGATCGGCATTTCATCATCGTGTCAGATCATAAGCCACTAATGGGTTTATTTAATGAAGATAAAGCAAGTCTGCCGATAACCTAAGCCAGAATTCAATGATGGACTTTGATTCTGTCGGCATGTGAGTACACCTTTATGTGCCGTCCTGGTGTACATATTGCAAATGAAGACGCACACAGTCGTCTTCCGTTACCAGATAGCATTGTACATGTTCCAGTGCCACAAGAAGTTGTGCTTGTGTTAAATTTCCTGGACTCTTCGCCAGTCTGTGCAAAACAAATAAAAGAATTGGACAAACCAGGATCCAATTTTATCACAAGTCCAAGACCAGGATTTGCAAGTACTGTCGAATGCACCAGTCTCTGATAAAAGGGATAAAACCATTCTATGTTCATAATACTGAATTAAGTTGTCAACATGGAATCTTGTTATGGGGATCAAGAGTCATCATCCCTTTGAAAGGAAGAGAACCACCCTTCACAGAGCTTCACAGTGCACATCCAGGCATTTTGAAGATGAAAACGTGCGTGAAGTTATGTTTGATGGCCAGGTATAGACAGTGATATAGAAATAATGGTTAAACACTGTGTCCAGTGTCAGCAACAACAGAAGTTGCCCGTTTCAGCTTCACTGCATCTGTGGGAGTGGCCTGGTCAACCCTGGGTTAGGCTACACATAGACTATGTTGGTTCATTTTTATTTACCATGTTATTATTGATCATAGACACGCAGTTTAAGTGGCTGGATGTGTATGAAGTTACATCACTCATATCGTGTGCAACTATTGAAAAGCTGCGCCAACGTTTTAGTATACATGGTCTACCGGAAGTCATTGTTTCCGATAACGGTACTACTTCTACTAATGCGGAATTCCACAGATTCATAAGTTTAAATGGGATAAGCATATCGAAACAGCACCATATCATCCCTCAACCAATGGGTTAGCAGAAAGAACAGTGCAAACCTTCAAGACAGGAATGAAGAAGTTATCCAAAGGAACTTTAGAACCATAGAACACTACAGCACAGAAAAACAGGCCATTCGGCCCTTCTAGTCTGTGCCGAAATATTATTCCGCTAGTCCCATTGACCTGCACCTAATCCATAACCCTCCAGACCTCTCCCATCCATGTATCTATCTAATTTATTCTTAAAACTTAAGAGTGAGCCCGCATTTACCACGTCAGATGGTAGCTCGTTCCACACTCTCACCACTCTCTGAGTGAAGAAGTTCCCCCTAATGTTCCCCCTAAACCTTTCCCCTTTCACCCTAAAGCCATGTCCACTCATGTTTATTTCTCCTAATCTAAGTGGAAAGAGCCTACTCGCATTTACTCTGTCTATACCCCTCACAATTTTGTAAACTTCTATCAAATCTCCCCTCATTCTTCTACGCTCCAAGGAATAAAGTCCTAACCTGTTTAATCTTTCCTTGTAACTCAACTCCTTAAGACCTGGCAACATCCTAGTAAATCTTCTCTGCACTCTCTCAATCTTACTGATATCCTTCCTGTAGTTAGGTGACCAGAACTGCACACAATACTCCAAAATTGGCCTCACCAATGTCTTATACAACCTCACCGTAACATCCCAACTCCTATACTCAATACTTTGATTTATGAAGGCCAGTATGCCAAAAGCTTTCTTTACAACCTTGTCTACCTGTGACGCCACTTTCAGGGAATTATGTATCTGAACTCCCAGATCCCTTTGTTCCTCCACACTCCTCAGTGCCCTACCATTTACTGTGTACCTTGGTTTGACCTTCCAAAATGTAACACCTCACACTTTTCCGCATTAAATTCCATCTGCCATTTTCTGGCCCATTTTTCCAGTTGGTCCAGATCTCTCTACAAGCTTTGAAAGCCTTCCTCGCTGTCCACAACGCCTCCAATCTTAGTGTCATCAGCAAACTTGCTGATCCAATTCACCACATTATCATCCAAATCATTGATATAGACAACAAACAACAATGGTCCCAGTACAGATCCCTGAGGCACACCACTAGTCACAGTTTTTTTTTAGAATTTAATTTATTAATTATTTATTTGACCTGTCAACGGCCTATACATTTAAAAAATAATTAATTAATTAAAGTCATTAATAATAAATAGAATTTAGAAACATAAATTTCATGATTTCTTCTCAACTATAGCACAATTCCTCATGAAATTATGGATGCAACAGCATCTGAATTACTGATGAAACACCGTCTTTGTACAAGGTTAAGTCTGGTGTTTCCAAACTTAGAGGGGAAGGTAGAGAAGAACCAGAGTAGCCAGACAGTGAATCATGATATTCATCGCAAAGCTCAAAAATTTACTATGGTTTTCATGCCAAATTTTGGAACTGGACCTAGTTGGGTTCCTGGTATAATTGTCTTTGAAACAGGCCATTTGTCATACCAAGTAGAAGTGGAAAACCAGATTGTTAGAAAACATCTGGATCACCTAAGAAGTAGAGAGACACTCCAACAACCAATTACTCCACCTGAAATTGAAATCAAACCTTTATTCCCTGACGAGTCAGATCGACCTAGGATAGGCATACCTGATGGTCAGGATTTCCCGGTCAGTGGGCGGGGGGGCGGGACCCACACACCGATGCGTAAAATGACGCGGGATGACATCAGGCAGAACTCCCGACATCACCCCGCGTCATTTCAATTTTCAGGTCGGTGAGGAAGCAGCAGAATCAGTTGTGCACCCGCCGACCTGTCAACGGCCTATACATTTAAAAAGTAATTGCACTAGTTAAAGGACCTGCCCGTCCAACCTTAAGGTGGACTTCAGAAAAAGCATCAAACCTCATCCATGGGCGGGATGAGGTTTCATGTAGGTTTTTAAAAATTTAATAAAAGTTTAATTAAAAGTGATGGACATGTCCCAACTCATGTGACACTGTCACATGAGGGGACATATCAGGGAAATTTTATTTTTCTACTTTTAGCATTTTTGAATTTGGTGCCGATCTCCCTGAGGCAGCACTTAGCCTCAGCGAGCTGAGTGTGCTCTTTTGCGCACATGCGCGAAAGAGCACACTCTCGGTTTAGGGAATCCCCCCCGCCCCCCGCACAGGGAGCACATAGCACTTCCTCATAGATGTCACGCTGGGCGGGCTTTAATTGGCCCACCCACGTAAAATGGTGGCGTGCCCCCAATCGGGGACGCCGATCGGAGGCGCGCCTGCACGCACCCACTCCTGAACATCCCCCCCAACTGGGGGGGGATATTCTGCCTGATGTCTCTGTTGAATTAAATAATCCTGACCTGTCATTATCTAAGGATGTCCCTGGTACTGCAGTTCCTGATCATGTCGATCCAGTGGGATAATCTCAAGTCGTAGGGCTATGTCACTCTAACCAAATTAGAAAACCACCTCAGAGACTTAATCTATAATCGGATGTCCTGTGTATATTTGTATCTGTTATGGATTAAGATACTCTTGTAAATAAGAAATATGAAAAGAAAATTAAAGGAGGAAGAATGTAGTGAATGTAAGTAAAATCATTCCTGCTGTTTTAGGGGTCATGTGATTGTACTGTCGAATCAGCCCTAAGCGCAGGTAATCTTCGGGTGGAGCTTTCTAGCTGTGGACCTTGTACAAGCATGTAGTTTCTTCAAGAGCTCTGTAAATAAAGTTTGTTGTGTCAAGTAAGAAACCTGTCCAGTACACCAAGTTTATTACATCATTGAATGGTGGGGCAGGCTCGAATGGGTGAATGTCCTACTCCTGCTGTTAACTTGTACGTTCATATGTTCGTACAATTCATCATGAGCTGGAGATGTCCGTTCATTGTTCCAGTGACGGCCATTTCATTTTTATATAAGTACAACTCAAGCAACTCAGTTTTTCTCTCACTCTCTCCCTGGCACTAATTCTGGTTGATTTTTTTTCCCAATATAATTCAGCATTAATTCCATTTAAAATGTTTGGGAATTTACTTCCAGACATCCACTGCCACCATTTTATGTCTTCTGGTTCCACGAAGTTTGAAATAGTCACAATGTTAGACTCAAAATGCTGGAGCTTCATGGGTGTATTTCTTGCTGCTCTCCATTTGGCTGCTGGACTGATACATTGTTGCTCGGCACAATGACTGCAGCCCAACAGTGTGACACAAAAACAAAAAAATGCTGGAAAAACTCAGCAGGCCTGACAGCATCTGTGGAGAGAGAGACAGAGATAACATATGACTCTACAGCCTTCCAGACTTAACATTGAGTTCAACAACTTCAGACCATAAACTCTCTCCTCCATCCCCACCCCACATTTTCACCCCCCTTTCTTCCATATTCATTTTTATTTATTTTTTTTAAAAAGAATTTTCATTATTTTTTTTTTCTTTCCTTTTCTCCATTTATTTTCATTATTATTATTTTTAAAATTTATTTCCATTTTCATTCATTGTTTTATCCCCAGCTTTTATCAACCTTTCTTCCCCCACCCCACCCCCACTAGGGCCATCTGTCACTTCCCAGAGTGCTTACCCTGGCACATTATCACATTCTGCTTTCTTAATGTTACCATTAGCACCTCCTTTAGCCAGTACAACCACCATTAACAACTTATTGACCTTTTGTTTATGACACCTTTCACCATCTCTCCTGGCCTTCTATCCAGCTTCACTGGTTCCACCCCACTTAATCAGTATATAATTCACCACATCTCTACCTCCCTTTAGATCTGAAGAAGAGTCATACGGATTTGAAATGTTATCTCTGTCTGTCTCTCCACAGATGCTGTCAGACCTGCTGAGTTTTTCCAGCATTTTTTGTTTTTGTTTCAGATTTCCAGCATCCACAGTATTTTGCCTTTATTTTAGTAAATGTGACATCCTGGATATAGATTTGCATAACAATTAGCTCCTAACACTTTATGAATAACAGAACAATATGACACTGAGTTTATCTACCCAGAACACAAAGTTCAGAGGCACACATGCTACACAGTTACCAGTGCTCTTCACCTGTTCCGTGTCCAGGCAATGAGGGGAAGGAATATCGAGTCACTTTAATTTTTTCCTTGGCTCAATATAAGGAACATATCTACAATACACTCGACAGTCTATCATCTCACTTCACGACTTGTAATTGAGGCTGAAGCCAAAAATAACACTACAGGTGCACAAGACATTAGAAAAGTATACTTTGGAGATATGATAAAACCTGTGGGGATTAAAAAGTTGGAAGCAGAACCAGAAAGTAGAACAATGGGAACAAGTGAAAAGCTGATTTTAAGTTATCTGGAAGCAAGAATATCCTGTGAGGCAAAACATGAAATATTAATGCCAAAATTGCAGTGGTAAAATTTTGCAGAAACAAGATTTAGAGGAAACAAAGGAGAAATGTCTGAGTTTCAATGAGCAGCCCTTCAAGGCAGAGATAGTTCAGATACAAACCAAGCATAAGGAGGAAAGATAGGGCGTCCAAAGCTAGAACTCTCTGGATAACAAAGAAAATAGAGAATAAAATAAAACAGAAAAAGGCAGTTTATAAAAAGTATCAGGTACAGGATACAATGGAAAACCGGGCAGAATACAGAGTGCCAAGGAAAATGATAAAGGGAATAAGAAGCACAGAGAGGCTATGGGAATAAATAAAATTAAAGGAATAATGGGCCTGGTTAGGGGCCAAAAATGAGATATTCTTGTGCAGGCACAGGGCAAGACTGAGGTACTGACTGAATATTTTGTACCTTTCTTCGTAAAAGAAAAGGGTAAACACAGAACATGCTGGAAATGCTCAGCAGGCCCGCCAGCATGTGCGGAGAGAGAAACAGAGTTAACCTTTCAGGTTGATGACCTTTCACTCTGTTTCTGCTTCACATGCTGAATATCCCCATCTTTTTCTGGTTTATCCCAGATTTCTAGCATCTGCAGTGTTTTGCTTTTGTACTGATGAAGTTAGGGTTGCAGTAGAGTGATGGGGGGAAATTAGAGATATTGTATAGTGTAAAAATAGATAGAAAGGAGGAACTAAATAGGATGACATTGTTCAAAGTTAACCACACACCTGGTTTAGATCAGATGTCCCGAGCAATGCAAGTGTGGAGATAGCAGAAGCTCTTTCAATCCTCCTTGGATATGGGAGTGGGGTCAGAGGACTGGAGGGTCCCAATTGTTACACTCCTGTTCAAAAAACAAGAGACAGGTGAACCTATTCACCACAGGCTAGTAAGCCTGACTTCATTGGTGGAAAATCTGCTTGTGCCCCATTGTCAAGGACAAAATTGATTTTCACTTGGAGAAGGATGAGTTAATAAGCAGCAGCCAGCATGGATTTTTTTAAAGGCAAACTGATGCCTTCAAGGGAAATTGAGTTCTTTGCTGAAGTAACAGAGAGTTGGTGAATGTGATGCAGTGGATACATAAATAACCTTTCAAAAGGAATTTGATAAAGTATCACATCACATTGGTTCAGGAATTAGATGATCATGGGATTAAGCGATAGGAGACAGAGAGTAGCAGTGAGCGTTTTTGTCAGATTGGAGAGAGATATGCAGAGAGACCCCCCCCACCAGATGATAACTTTTAGCACAATTGATTTTCTAATTATATATAAATAGCCATGGACTTGGGTACACAGAGTCCAATTTTGAATTTTGTGGATGACACAAAACTTGGTAATGTAATTGAATTGTGAGGATGTAAGTAACAGACTCTTCTTCATTAACAGTCCCCCAGGATTGAGATAAAAACAGAAAATGCTGGCAAAACTCAGCATCTGTACAGAGAGAGAAACTGAGTTAACGGCCAGAATTTTCCTGTTGGCGATTTGGGGGTGGGGCCCGCTCGCCAACGGGAAAATGACGCGGGATGACGTCAGGAGGAATCCCCGATGTCATCCCGGTCCCTTTAAATTTTTAGGAAGGTGGGCGGACAGCGAAATCAGCTGTCCGCCCGCCGACCTGTCAATGGCCAATTGAGACCATTGACAGGCTAATTAAAGTAATTAAAGGCCCTGCCCATCCAACTTTAAGGCTGTTGGGCAGCCCAGGAGCCCCAACGGGCTTCTGATAATACATGAAACCTCATCCACTGGCGGGATGAGGTTTCATGTTCCTTTTTAAAAACTTTAATAAATGTAATGTGATATTTATTAACATGTCCCATCTCATGTGACATTGTCACATGAGGGGGACATTTTAATAATATTTTTATTTCTCTATTTTTTTACGTTTTTGACAGTGTCACTAATCTCCCTGAGACAGCACTTAGTCTCAGGGAGCAGGGCGCTTCCAGTTGGGCAGGCCGCTGGGTGGGCCTTAATTGGCCCGCCCACTCAAAATGGCGGCGGGCCCCATTTCGGTGGCGGGTCAGCTGTCCGCCTGCCGCCGAGCCGGTGGGGCCCGCACGCCTGCCAAGGGCAAAATTCTGCCCAATGTTTCGAGTCCACACAGCTCTTCTTCAGAGCTAAAGAGAAAAAGAAATGTGATGGAATTTTTACTGTTTAAGGGGGGGGTGGAGAAGGTCAGCGATAGCGGTGGGGGGCTGAGGAGAGGTTGATAAAGACATCACGGACACAAGACAAAAGGAGTGTAAATGGTAGTGGTGAAGACTAATGAAGGTGCTGATAGTGATGTAAAGCTAAGAAAGCAGAATCTGTTAATGGCAGCGCAAGGGTCAGCACTCCGTGAAAGAACAACATAGAACAAGTGACAGGTGGGAGTGGGCAGCGGTTGGGTAAAAAGGATAAAAAAGTGGGGAAAAAAGAGATAAAACAATGAATGAATAAATCAAAATGAAAGTAAGTAAATGAAAAATAAAAATACATTTTTAAAAAGGGATTAAAAAGGGATGTAGATAGAGGAGAGAGTTCATGGTCAGAAATTGTTGAACTCAATGTTAAGCCTGGAAGGCTGTAAAGTGCCTAATCAGAAGATGAGGTGCTGTTCCTCCAGCTTGTGTTGGGCTTCACTGGAGCATTGAAGCAGACCAAGGATGGACATGTGGGCATGAGAGCAGGATAGTGTGTTCCTGTTCAAATGTCCATGAAAAGTCTGTTCCTTCACTGTTGACCACACAATCTGGGCAATATTGAATTTTATAACATCTACAAGACTGGAAGTAAGCTTTAAAGGGCTGGGAACAAAACAAATAAAGAGTCATTTTGAAACAAAAACAGAGAAAGCTGGAAATACTCAGCAGATCAGGCAGCATCTGTGGAGAGAAAAACAGTGTTAACGTTTCAAGTCGATGACCTTCCATCAGAAAAGGAAAAAGTTAATGATGTAACAGGTTTTGAGCATGTACAGAAATGGGGAAAGAGTAAGGGGATGAAAGAACAAAAGTGAAGGTCTGTAATAGGGTAGAAAGATTGAGTGACAAAAGGGATGATGGTGCAAGACAAATGAAGATGATAATGAGGCAGCCAAAGAAAAAAATGCTGGGCCTAGCAGAAGTGTAAATGAAAACAGCAACATCAGCACTGTGTGCTGCCCAAAATATTCCAGCTGTAAGTGTCAAATGGATGATAGTGAGTCAGCAGTCCTTTTTACATATCTCCAGATTTTCATTTCCAATCGGGAGAGATGTAAGATTAGCTGCTCTTTCACCATTGTCCATTTTGCCCTCTTGCCCAAAGCCAAAATGATACCTGTGGTGTGTTTTCAGTGTTACATCTTTGAATTAATTAATGGATTTTGAGTGTCTACCTAATGATTCAGGGCTTTACTCATTACACAAAAACTCTACACGGACTTTAGTTCACCTCTGCCCTTTTAAGTTGGAATTCATTTCATCACCAAGATATTTAAAGCTTGGTGTTTGTATTATTGGTCATTATTAATTAAAATTGACATTGAGCCAAATAACAGTGTATAGGATTTGTTAACATTTAGCTCAAGCTCATTTACACTCACCCAGTATGGCATTGCTGCTAAATCATAATTAAAGAAGTAATCAATATTATTTGGACAAAGCGCCTTTCTGATTTGTTATATGTGACAATATTAATTGGCTAAAGTTCCATTCTGTGGTAGAGTATGACTTGTATTTTTGGTTTTGCTTGGCTTAGTAATTCTGCTGCATATTTTGTGTAGCATAACATTATGTTAGCATTTAAATGACACTTTGGGGGTTTCCATGTTACTAAATACACCTACTAATTTACTGGAAATGAAGATTGGTTCTGGCAATATGGAAATAGTGTAAATAGAGTATTTCAGTCGATAAGGATGTTGAATAGAGATGCATATTGCATTATGCCAAATTGTTACATAATATTCATCATGTAGGAATTGATAGCTAAGATCGACCCATTTTTGATCCTAGGCAATAGAGTAAAATGGGTTGTCCCTATTAAACACCTCTGATTTTTGTTTCTATTGAAGTCAACCAGGAGAGGTGTTTAGTTTGTGGTCAAGCTGATATCATGTGTTATAGACAATTGTCTGAAGCCTAGATAGTTTCAGTCACTCATAGTCTTTGTTGGTTTGCCTGACTTGCACTGTTTGTGTTTTTCTTTGTTTGACAATTTTATTGAAGAAGTTGGCATGATGAAAGAATGATGATATTCCTAATAAATTATTCATACCCTACTTCCAGAAGTGGGTTAACAAGCTTTCATGGAAATTGAGTGAAAAATGTACAATTAGATCAGTTGAAAGCAACTGAGCTTTTTTAAAAAATTATTTCATGGGATGTGAGCATTAGCAGCAAGGCTAATATTTATTTCCCATCCCTAGCTGCCCTTGAGAAGATGGTGGTGAGTTGCATTTTTGAACCACTTTAGTCCATGTGGTGTAGGTACCCCCACAATGTTGTTAGAGAGGGAGCTCCAGGATTTTGACCCAGCGACAGTGAAGGAACGGAAATATAGATCCAGTTTGGATGGTATGTGACTTGGAGCAGAACTTGCAGGCGGTTCTCGTGAGTCTGCTGCCAATATCCTTCTAGTTGGTAGAGTTTGTGGGTTTGGAAGTTGCTATAGAAGAAGACTTAGCAAGTTGCAGCAGTGCATCTTGTGGCCAGTACACACTGCTGCCACTGTGCCCTCGCAGTGGAGGGAATGCCAAACAATCGGGCTGCTCTGTCCTGAATGATGTTGAACTTTTTGAATCATGTTGGAGCTGCACTCACCCAGGCAAGTGAAGATCTTCCCATCACATGTGTGCCTTGGCAGATGGTGGACAGACTTAAGTTACTCCCCACAGAATTCCCAACATCTGATCCAGTGTTTGGGAGAGAGAAATAAAGTGATGTAATGGGTGATAGTGAGGGGTTTGGGGGCAGAGGAAGACAGAACAGCATCATGCTCTAGAGGCCTCTGTGTGCCCTGGCCCTCATCTTCCCGTTCCTCCTCATCATTGTCTCAGTTGATAAGGAAGGTATTTATTCCCTTCTGTTGATCCTCTTCCTTATCATGTACTTCATCTCTCACCTTCTGTTCCCCCGGCTGCTATAATAGATCTATAAAAGAGAATACAAGCTAAATAGTGGGTGAGTATAACGCCCTTGCAATTAAGTAGAAAAGAAACAGGTGGAAGCTTATGACTGCCTGGACCTTCAAAGTGATGCAATAACGGCAGTGTTCAGATATTATTTTTCTTAGGCAGCCCTTGGGATCGAGGATGACTTGTTTCAATTCCAGTTCAATGGGCTCTGAGATGGTCAATGCGTGATCTACAGACTCTGCTACATGTGGGGCAGGAGCTAGTTGGACAGTAGGGCAGATGACATATTTGGAGGTTTGTGTGCCCTCTCCGATGCCTCAGCTTCACCTCTGTATATTCCTGATGAAGTTTCTCAATGTATTCACCGCCTTCCCGAATGAGCCTGCTCCATTTTGATAGGTCATAATCCAGGGACTCCCACATGTTCAGGTATTAACTGGGCGCCAGCAGTAATACCCTGGTGCAGCTATCTGCCAAAGGAAGAGCAGAATAGCTCTCCATAGCTTGTTCTTTATAAGGCATGAGGTGTTTCTGGTTGGACCTACTCCTCCAGTATTGTACCTTTATGTGTCATTTCCTTCCACAAAATGTGGAGGGCCAAATTTTGCAAAGTCAGGAAGACTCTACGGACCTTTAAAAATGGTGGGCAGGCCATTGATGTGGAAGTCCCACCCCCATATCCGATAGATTCCTTTTTTGCCAGTAGGACACACAGGAGGGAAACCCAAACTCAATAGGGCCGTTTAAACTTAGTTCTGAGTTCAACATAACCCATTTGGGCTGTTGAAAGGGCCATGGCCCACATTATGGGAGCCACAAATTTATAGAGCAGATGTAAATAATCCCCAAGGGCATAAAATGTCAGTTTAACTGTAATGATTTGAAGCATTTTCCGAATCTCCTACTCTTTAAGCTATAAAAAAAACTGTCAGTGAGTGTCAAAAAATAACTTTGCTGGACTGCCTTGGCAGACAGGCCAGCTGGAGTAACATTTGTTCGATCAGTTTCAATAGGGTTCTTTGTTGATTTTTCTTAAGCGCTATTCATTATGAATGCTTGGCAGAATTTAAAAAGCTACAATTATCTCAGCAGGGGTTCTGAATTCATAGTTTGATTGACAGATAACAGATGGATTAAAGGTGATTTCATTCATTCATCTGGCGTGGGCATCACTGGCTAGGCCCATACTTATTGCCCATCACTAAATGCCTTTGAGATGGAGGTGGTGAGCTGCCTTGTTGAACCACTGCAGTCCATGTGTTGTAGGTATAACCACAGTGCTGTTAGGGAGGGAATTGTAGGATTTTGACCAGGGACAGTGAAGGAACAGTGATACATTTTCAAGTCAGGGTGGTATGTGGCTTGGAGGGAAACTTGCAGGTAGGGATGTTCCCATGCATCTGCTGCCCTTGCCCTTCTAGATGGTGGCAGTCATGGGTTTGGAAGGTGCTGCTTAAGGAGGCTTGGTGAGTTCTTGTAGTGCATCTTGTAGATGGTACACAATGCTGCCAATACTTGTCAGTGGTGGAGGGAGTGAATATGTGTAGATGGGGTGCCAATCAAGCGGGCTGCTTTGTCCTGGATGGTATCAAGCATCTTGAGTGTTGTTGGAGCTGCACTCAACCAGGCAATTGGAGAGTATTCCATCACACTCCTTACTTGTGCCTTGTAGATGCTGGACAGGCTTTGGGGAGTTAGGTGGTGAATTACATACCGAAGGATTCCTAGCCTCTGACCTGCTCTTGTAACCATAGTATTTATATGGCTATTCCAGTTCAGTTTCTGGTCAATGGTAACCCCCAGGACGTTGATAGTGGGGGATTCAGTGATGGTAATGCCATTGACTGTCAAGGGGCGATGGTTAGATCCTCTCTTGTTGGAGATGGTCATCCCCTGGCACTTATGTGGCACGAATGTTACTTGCCACTTGTCAGCCCAAGCCTGGATATTGTCCAGGTCTTCCTGCATTTGGACATGGACTGCTTCAGTATCAGAGGAGTCGCGAATGGTGCTGAACATTATGTAATCCTCAGCGAACATCCCCACTTCTGACCTTATTATGGAAGGAAGGTCATTGATGAAACAACTGAAGATGGTTGGACCGAGGACACTACCCTGAGGAACTCCTGCAGCTATGTCCTGGAACTGAGATGATTGACCTTCAACAATCACAACCATCTTATTCTTATCAACTCCAGTTTGCCAGGGCTCCTAAATGCCATACTTCATCAAATATGCCTTGATGTCAAGGGCAGCCACAGTCACCTCACCTCTGGAGTTCAGCTGTTTGTTCATATTTGGGCCAAGGCTGTAATGAGGTCAGGGGCTGAGTGATCCTGGTGGAGCCCAAACTGGGCGCCAGTGAGCAGGTTATTGCTAAGCAGGTGCCGTGTTGATGACCCCTTCCATCACTTCATTGTTGATGGAGAGTAGGCTGATGGGGCAGTGATTGGGTGGGTTGGACTTTTCCTGCTTTTTGTGTACAAGACGCACCTGGGCAATGTTGTACATACAAGTGTTGTAGCTGTACTGGAACAGCTTGGCGAGGGGTGCAGCACATTCTGGAGCACAAGTCTTCAGTACTATTGTCGGAATATTATCAGCGTCCATAGCCTTTGCAGTATCCAGTGCCTTCAGCTGTTTCTTGATATCATGTGGCGTGAATCGAATTGGCTGAAGACTGGCATCTGTGATGCTGGGGACCTCAGGAGGAGGTGGAGGTGGATCATCCACTCAGCACTTCTCGCTGAAGTTTGTTGCAAACGCTTCAGCCTTATCTTTTGCACTGATGTGCTGGGCTCCTCCATCATTGAGGGTGGGGATATTTGCAGAGGTTCCCCCTCCAATGAGTTGTTTAATTATCCAACACCATTAATGACTGGATGTGGCAGGACTGCAGAGCTTAAATTTGATCCGTTGGTTGTGGGATCGCTTAGCTCTGTCTATCACTTGCTGCTTCTGCTGTTTGGCACACAAGTAGTCCTGTATTATAGCTTCACCAGGTTGACACCTTATTTTTAGTTATGCCCACTGCTGCTCCAGGCATGCCCTCCTGCACTATTTATTGAACAAGGATGGATCTCCTGGCTTGATGGTAATGGTAGAGTGGGGAATATGCTGGGCCATGAGGTTACAGGTTGTGTTCGAGTACAATTCTGCTGCTGTTGATGGCCCTCAGCACCTCATGGATGACCAGTCTGAAGTTACTAGATCTGCTCAAAATCTATCCCATTCATCACGGTGTTGGTGCCACACAACGTAATGGAGGGTATCCTCAATGTAAAGATGGGGCTTTGTCTCCACAAGGACTGTGCGGTAGTCATGGACAGATACATCGGCGGCAGGCAGGTTGGCGAGGATGAGATCAAATATGTTTTCCCCTCTTGTTGGCTCCCTCACCACGTACCACAGACCCAGTCTCGCAACTATGTCATTTAGGACTCAGCCAGCTCGGTCAGTAGTGGTGCTACTGAGCCATTCTTGGTGATGGACATTGAAGTCCCCCACCCAGAGTTTGATTTTATTAGAGATTAACCACTTGAGGAGATTTAAACGCTTTTATTTTTTTTTACTGTCAAGTCTATGTAGTGAGAGCTGCATTAGATTTTTTGAAGGTTTTTGTTTCATCTCCACATGGGTGCTAAGGTCTGTCAGTGGTGAATACTGGATGAGTTGGCATTGCGTTGGGATGGGGATATGAGCAACCATGGGAGTGGTTGGGGGGCGCGAGATGGCATTGTGTTGGCATAGGAGTATGAGGAGCCATGGAGGGTGACAGCGACGGGGGCTGGAGGGCCAGATAGTCTAAAATCTTCTAAAACAATTGAGACCAATTAAGTCCCAGAAAGCTGAGGCAGCCATTCTAACCAGCCAACCTCAGCAGTCATTCACCCCTGTGTTCTGCTGGCATCTGCTTCCAGGTTTGACAGGCCCGCATTCATCCTGCACCCACCACTGGGTGAGGGGCACCCAGAGCAAACATCTTGCAAAAATCTTTTCACCGAGGTTAGTCCGGCAAGTCAGGAAATTTCCTTGGTCACTTTCAAAATCCGGCCCTGAGTAAATTAGGTGAAGGTTAGCGATAAAAAAAGGAGTGGCACCATCGTGACACGAATTCAGAGTTGTGATTAAAGCAAAGAGTTCACAAGTTATGTACACAAGTAATATGTTGTGAGTGGAGATAGGTAGCATTCTGTGGGATCTGAGCGACTGCCCACCTTTAATAAAAATGTATTTTGAAGGCTTAGTTGTATAGCTGTTACTTTTAGAGGATGAAGAGTATGCTGCTGTCAAGATTTCCAAAGGAAGAAAAGGTGACTGTCCTTGCTTATGTTACCTTGCCTGTCCTAGTTTGGCTTGTCTTTTGTCCTGAGCATGAGAGAGTTGCCACCTTCCTTTATATGCCATGAGTGACATTTCTGATAGGTTTTCTGTTGCTCTCTCTCTCTTCTCTGTACTATTTCTTCAAGGAGGATTGCAGACTCTGTGGAATTGTGACACCTCTTTGCCATGATTTTGTTCCTTCTTGGACTGTTTCCTGCAGGTTCTCCTGTGTGAGACATTCGAGGAAAGTGACACAAGAGCACTGATGTGACATGCAGTAGAGTCATCTGAGAGACAAGTGATTGAGGTAAGTACCGTTTCTTATTTATCTGCTGCATCACATTCAACTGCTGCAATCCTCACCCAGAATTGGCAGTTGTTATCTCATTTCCATGTACTACAGCGGGTTACCCTTTTACATAGTTCTTCTTTCAGAAATCATTATCCCAGTGGATATGCAAATGAGCTGATCCAGGCAACTCCAGTGTAGACACCTCCCCATACCATTGGTGTAAAAGCATTGCAACTCACTGGGTACAATTTTCAGGCCTATATTGCATAAACATGACGTGTATTCCCTTGAGTTTAAAAGTTGAATGGGTGATATGATCAAGGTGTTTAAAATGTTAAAAGGATTCAACAGTAAGATACAGAGAAACTATTTCCTATGGTTGAGCAATTAGGACCAAGGGAACATCATCTCAAAATTAGAGTTGGACTGCTCTGGAAGGAAATCAGGAAGTACATTTTTGTGTAAAGGTAAGTGGAAATTGGGAATTCTCTACCCCAAAAGGTTATGGGTACTAGCACAACTGAGCTTTCATGACAGAGATTGATAATTTCTTTTTTGTCAGGGAGATAAAGTTAAATGGACTTGAGGTACAGATACACAGGGCAGAATTTTATGGGTTGAAAGGATTGCAGGTGGGGGGTGCCTGCAAATCCCCAGGTAGCCTTCCTGCTGCCTACAACAAACTGTTCACAGTTCAGTTGGAGAGGAGGGCAGGCAAGGCCTAGGGCAACCCACCCACCCTCATCCCAATTGAGGTCCTTAAGTGGCCAATTAATGGTCACCTAAAGGCCACTTCCTACCCACCCTCAATTTTGAGGTCGGGTGGAAGAGTGCAGGTATGGACTCAAGCCCCAGGGGGGAAAAGTTGTGGGGGGAGACATCTCCATCGCTGACTCCCTTTCCAGGTCATGCAGCCCCCCCACCACCACCAAGGACTGCCTCTGCTCCCACCCCTCACATCCCATATGCCCCCTCCCCACCTGATCTGGTCTTGCCATCAGGACACCCCACTCCATCCCCATCTCAGCTCCAGGGCCTCCTCTCCTCCCAACCCCACCATGGGACCCTGCACCTCCTGCTCCTGTGGGCTCTGACACTTAGACTGGTGAGACTGCTTGTGATCTCAACAGTGGCCGCTGCTCCCGGTGGTGCTGCTGGGACTAGAGAGCTGCTAGCCAATCCGATTGGACAACACGTCCCTGAGGTGGAACTTCCTCCTGAGTGAGGAACAGAAGTCCCACTTCCAGCACATGGTTGCAGGATGTCATGATTGGCAGGGATGCATTACCCATCAAATTTTTCATTGGTGGGGCGGGAAACCACACTATCCAAAAAATTCTGTCCGCATTATAATTGAATTGGGGAACAGGCTTGAGAGGCTGATTGGCCTACCTCTGTTTATATACAAATCCATGCTTCCGCAATTAGGAAGAGGCCGCGTTATCAAGATCAGAGAAACCGTGAGGATATAATTGGCTTTCTTTTTCTTATGTACTTTTGACAATTTGATGTGTGATGTCTCAAGCGTGATGGGCACACTAGACAGGATAGTTTTGCATATAAATTAATAATTCTGAAGCTATTTTGTGGCTATAATCACATTTCAGGGTTAAGATGGCAATTATAAACCACTTTGGCTTCTTAGTTTATGATCTGTTCAGAATTACTTGATCAAATTATCATCCAAAAATAGAGTCTCACAGAAGGTCACCTCAAACAGATTCTTACAGTGGAAAAAAAAGTCAATCACCCAACTTGCTGTTTAATTCCAGTGAGGTTTTGATAATGCTTATTGCCTGATTCCAATCTCCCCATCTTCCCAGCTGTACACATGTGTGCCATGTGAAATCGTCTCCCAGACAGTAAGAATCATGAGAAGGAGGGAGGAACTAAAATGTTATTTCAAGTTTTAAGCTGGATTTCAGTACCATGATTCCGCGGGATAAACATTTATGACTTGTGAATTCATATCCTTTTTTTAATATAAAGTCTGAGTGCAAGTTCAGTAACACAAAGTGATATTCTCCTCAACACTACATTGATGAGCTAAGCCCTGTTCTCTTCATCGCCCGGGTTCCCCTCCAGATTGCTGGCAGAGATGCAGAAATTAGCTGTCAGTATAAATTATGGTGCAAGGTGAGCCATAGGCTTGGGCTATGAACGGTAGACACGCAGCACAAAGTGCTGGTAAAGGTAACTGCTTCTGATCTTAAAGTTCTTAAATGACAGAAATTGGTGCTGATGTGGCTTTTGCGTCACAAACCCTCCGTTAATTGAGAACGACTTGATCTGGTTTCTTGTGTTCGCAGTTCACCTCTTTGCTGCGATGTGCTGCAGCGAGTCAGAAAGTAGTTCTCCTCTACATGAAAACAATATTGACTCTGGTGATGCTTCGGAGGGTGATACATGTCATAAAAATTATGCTAAGCACAAAAATAATCAAAGTGCTGAAGAGAGAAACAACTTGGTAGTCGGCCTCCCCCATTGGATGGGGAGTAATGCAGTGGGCACAGCAAAGTTACAAAAACAACAATGTCAGGTCCTGGGTCCTGCGTTTTTTTTTTATACTTCCAAAAGAATAGTTTGTTTTTGTCAAACCTTCTTTTGGGAAGTAAATACTGTAAAATTGTTAACATTTTTGTGCTATATTTAATGAGATAGTTTATGGAACCTGCCATGACATTGTCTTCCGTGTTAAAATGCGGTTTGACAACAGCCTGTCTTTATAATGCTCCAATGAACTACAACTTTTCACGCAAGAGGAATCAGCGAAATGATCAGAAGAGGAAATATTGACAAAGACAAGGCCTAACCAGGTAAGAAATGGAGGGAGGGGGGACCTTTATTAAGCCATCTTACTCTATTAGAGGGATTTTGGGATTTGGCCACCATTATCTGGGCCTACCACCATTTTTTGCACTTGGTCGCAGGGAGTAGCAGTAAGACAGGAGCACGTCAATCAAATCGGCATGAAATCTCGGCTCATTTACATATAATAGGTGGGGAAGGAGTGGTCAGCGGTGGTCCCAACAGGAGTAGGGGGAAGGAAAATGGATCTTTATGCCAGGGAATCTTGGGAGGCCTTAGTGTTTGACTTAGCTCCTATTCTGCAGAAAAACATTTTATTTATTCTTTCATTGGATGTGAGCATCACCAGCAAGGCCTGCATTTATTGTCCATCACTAATTGTCCTTAAACTAAGTGGCTTGCTAGGCCACTTCAGAGGGCAGTTAAGAGTCAACCACATTGCTGTTCTTGGCAGACAGAAAGAACATGTACAAATAAGTGACAGCCATTCGCTGGTTCATTCCCTAGGGCAATGTCTTGACAAATCAGGGTCAAGCTGCCTGGTTTAAATTTCAAACAATGCTTGGCAGTTAACAGTCAATCACCATCAACTGGTGCATTCTCCATGGCAACTTCTCTACCATTCAGAGTCCACTTGCTAACCAATCAGCACTCTCTTCTCACACAGTATAAATATGTTGTTTCCCCTGACATTGGTATTTTCTTGTAAATTGTCCTGATGAGTACAAGACAAAAAGCTTCGACAAAAAATCTCTTTTATCAGCAATAATTAAGTTATGTACTACCAAACGGCTATTGAATGAATAATAAAAAAACTAGATAATACAAACACACAGCAATAGTCTTTTAGTTGGATAAGGGTCACCAGGGTTTTGTGCTTTATTCCTGTCTTCTAGTCCCCAGCTAGCTCCCCTACAAACTTACAAACCAAAAAAGTTGGGCTTGTTACATTTATTCCTGCCCTTTTCAGCTCATTAGTTGAAGTTGAGTAACTCTTTTTTATTTCCTTCAATGGAATTTCCCACCACACAACCTCGCAAGTCTTCATACAGTTGGGAGTTTAGAGTACTAGGGTGAAGTGTACTGATAGTCTATCTAATGGATATTCAATCATGTAGCTCCTATGTTTCCAAGTTGTCCCTGTTTACCTGCTTTCATGAGGTATTTCCCCAAGAGAGAGGAAACTGTGATTACACATTCCGTTAACTGTTGTTTTCCATGTGTTGATACTCCTGAGTACACATCTTCCATTGAGAGGCTGGCATATCATTCATGCCAGCTGCTCTCTCCATAAAATTATCCCTTTCCACATCTCGCCCATCCGAGGAAATTCCACCACTAGCATTTTTTTTAAAATTATGCTTGTGATGTGACCATCACTGACACCACCGCTGCTCATTGCCCATTCCTTGTTGTCCTTGAGAAAGAAAGACTTGCAATTATATAGCACCATTCATGACCTCAGGATGTTCTGAAATGCTCCACAGGTAATGAATTACTTTTGAAGTATAATCACTGCTGCAATGTATGAAATGAGGCAGCCAAGACAGGCACAGGAACTCCCACAAACAGCAATGTGATAATGACCAGATAATCTGTTGGTTGACGTATAAATATTGGCCAGGACACTGGGGATAACTCCCCTGTTCTGCTTTGAAATAGTGCCTTGGATTTTTTATGTGTCCACATAATGTCATATAAATACTGTGGCTACAAGAGCAGGTCAGAGATTGGAAATTCTGCAGAGAGTAACTCATCTCCTGACTCCCCAGAGTCTGTCCACAATCTACAAGGCACAAGTCAGGAGTGTGATGGAATGCTCTCCACTTACCTAGATGAGTGCAGCTCCCACAACACTCAAGAGGCTTGGCACCATCCAGGGCAAGGCAACCCGCTTGATTGGCACCACAGCCACAAACATTCTCTCCCTCCACCACCGACAAACTGTGGCGGCATATACCATCTACAAGATGCACTGCAGGAACTCAGCAAGCCTCTTTAGGCAGCACCTTCCAAACCCACAACCTCTACCATCTAGAAGGACAAGGGCAGCAGGTGGATGGGAACACCACCACCTACAAGTCCCCTCCAAGCCACACACCATCCTGACTTGGAAATATATCACTTTTCCTTTACTGTTTCAGAATCAAAATCCTGCCTCCCTAACAGCATCGTAGGTGTACCCACACCACATGGACTGCAGCGGTTCAAGAAAGGCGGCTCACCATCACCATCACAAGGGCAACTGGGGATGGGCCTAGCCAGTGATGCCCAGATCCCGTGAATGAATGCATTTTTAAAAAACTGATAGGGCAGACAGGGCCTTGATTTAATTTCTCTGAAAGATGGATAGTGGTAATGAGGGTGAGAAGTTGGTGGTGGGATTCCCTCTTGAACATCTGCAGTCTGTGTGAACAAAGTTACCCTCACAATGCTGCTGGATAGGAAGTTCCAGGATTTTCCCAGTGACGTGAAGGAATAGGCGATATATGTTCAGGTCAGAAAGAGGTGTGAGTTGGAGGGGAATTCAGAGTTGATGCTGTTATTGCCCTTTTAGATGGTGGAGATCACAGGAGGTACTGCCAAAGAAGTCTTGGGTGGCTGCTGCAATGAATGCTATTGACAGTGTGCACAACAACTACAAGACCGCCCTCTGCTTTTGTGACCTCGTAGGTTCCATGCAGGAGAAAAAAGGGTAAAAACAGACGAATCTCACACTATCATTGAAATGTGGAGCTCATTGAATATTCAGTGAGTAATTACAGTACACAGTTATTCTACAGTTCATTTTACATTTTGTTGTTCGTTCATGGCATGTGGGCATCACTGGCTAGGCCAGCATTTATCGCCCACCCCTAGTTGCCCTTGAGAAGGTGGTGGTAAACTGCCTTCCTGAACCGCTGCAGTCTATGTGATGTAGGTACACCCGCAGTGCTGTTAGGAAGGGAGTTGCAGGATTTTGACTCAGCAACAATGAAGGAATGGTGATATATTCCCAAGTCAGGATAGTGAGTGGCTTGGAGGGGAACTTCCAGGTGGTGGTGTACCCATCTATCTGCTGCCCTTGTCCTTCTAGATGGTAGTGGTTGTGGGTTTGAAAGGTGCTGTCTAAGGGGCCTTGGTGAGGTCCTGTAGTGCATCTTGTAGATGGTACACACTGCTGCTACTATGGTGGAGGGAGTGAATGTTTGTGGATGTGGTGCCAATCAAGCTGGCTGATTTGTCCTGGATGACGTCAAGCTTCTTGAGTGTTGTGGGTGTGGCACTCATCGAGACAAGTGGAGAGTATTCCATCACACTACTGACTTGTGCCTTGTATATGGTGGACAGGCTTTGGGGAGTCAGGAGATGAATTACTCGTCGCAGGATTCCTAGCCTCTGACCTGGTCTTGAAGCCACAGTATTTACATGGCTAGTCCAGTTCAGTTCCTGGTGAATGGTAACACCCAGGATGTTGATAATGGGGGATTCAGCGATCGTGATGCCATTGAATGTTAAGGCATGTCATGGAGTTATCTTTTGAGTATCCTAAAATGGAAGTGATCATTACTCTATTATAGCTTCAACACTGGTGAGGTTCAGTCTAAGAATAACAAGGTTATGCCAGTTTGAGCTGATGGCATATTGGGATTGAGTTGGCATTGTAACTGTGTCCATCCCAAAGCTTAGCATGTTTTAATGCCATTCCTCCAGTCACTATCAACCACTAACGAAATTATGGTGGGAATTTTATCTTCATCCAGCCATCAGAAACCTAGCTGGGCAGGGGTGTTAAAATCAAGTGAATGAAATGCTCATTCTGTTCCCGATATTCTTAATTTCACAATCTCTGATTTTTCTGCTATCTGAAGCAGCGCAGTGTCATGATGTGAGTTTATGGCAATAGAACAGAATAGATGCCCATGTATACAACTGAAACCTGTTCAGCCAAACAAAGAAGCATTTTAAATGTTTCTTTCTAGGAACAGGATTGTAGGTCTCTACAGCCCGGAGCAGCACCCACCCCCACCCCCGCCCCCCCCAGCCCCTGCACTGACCTTTGTCATGCCGCATCCCACCCCTACACTGGCTGCTCCTCAACTTCCACCCTTCCCCCATCTCTGCTTTCACCTGAAGGCAGCCTCAGAGCCGTCTAATTTGTTGCCGATTTTTCAGCCATTTCAATCGGTTGGCAGCACATTAATCAGACCCAGCCATTAAACTCAGCGTGGCCTCTCACCACTGCCCCCAGAAGGACCAGCCACTTCCAGCCCGTGAGTTAAAATTCCCAGCTACATGTGTTCAGAAGATAAGATAATAGGCTCTCAAGCTGCCACATGGCTTTTTTAACAAGGTTTTTCTGCAGCACAGCTTTTTAACACTTTCACTCTAACATATGAGACATTTGACGCAAGCATCTCATCTTAGCAGTGCTTAGTCCCAAATGAGAAACCCTATCCAACTAGACTTTCTTATTCTTGATTAGTGTCTCTAAAATGCTCAAAAGTCGCATAAACGCAAAGCATAATGAGTGACCGTAGATCGGTTGGTTTTATGTGGCAGATGATTCAGGTGGACAAGGGCTCTGTTATTGTTGTGGATCTTAGATGAGGTTGTTCATGGTCTGGATTTATAGATAGTATAGGAGGCAAGGTTATTGGTTAATTTGACCTTTTATTGAACAGTATATTAATTATGTACAGTACAGGCTTAACACGAGGCTCTACAAAGAATGATCGCTTAGTATACTGTTGCCATGTTACATTACCGATGACTTAGACTTTATTTTACATATTTAATATTAATCCTTTATACCTCTTCTCCTCCAAAGTCTCTGGCTCCATTAAATACTTTATTTACATTATCCTACATCCCCCCAGCCCAAAGTCTCTGCCTTCATGCCTGGTTCACAGGGATAAACATCATGGTGGTTTCACTAATCTCACAACCTTGTCCTCAGCTCTTTCAGAGATTGTGTAGGATTGAAGTTCTCTTTGTTCTCTCTCGTAGTCTGCAGAGTAGTATGTGAGTCATCAGAGACTATTGATTCTCTGTTCGGGTTGTGTTCCTGATCATATGGGTAGTTAGTCTATTTTATTGGTGGTCTTCTTCTCGTAGATAAGTGCACTTCTGTTTCTTCTCATTATTCCATTTTCAGTCTCTATAAGGCAAGGTAACAGATTTTGTGTTGGCTCCAAGACTTGACTGTTGTGATTCTGGTCATGAATCCAGACTGACTCACTTGGTTGGAGCTCTGGTAAATCATGCATTCTATGGCGTTGATTATAGTTTCTACTTTGATTTGCACCATACTCATCCTCCTTCTCCCTTACTCACTCTCTTTTTATCTGCTACTTTGACATGTGGTATAAGTGTGTGTGGAAGAACAGGAAGTTGAGTCTGTACACTTCTTCCCATCAGAAATTCTGATGGAGCCAAACCATTCTGAAGTGGTGTGGTACGGTAGCTCAACAATACTAAGCTGGTATCATAATTTTTCTTCATAAAACTCTTCCCATTCTTATCCCTCTTTTGGCCTCTCCATTAGCTTGTGGGTACCTCGGTGCACTAGTTGTGTGGGCAAATCCATTGTCATCCGTGACCGTCTTAAAACATTTGTTCACAAGCTGTGGGCCGTTGTCTAAAACGTCTAGATCTGGAATGCCATACGTGACAAAAATTTATTTTAATGACTTATTGACTGTTTTGTCAGACTATGAAGACGTTTGACTTCAATCCATTTGGAATAATAATTAACAACTATGAGAAATGTCTTCCCCTTGAGCTCAAAATTCACTCCGAGATGTTCACACGGTCTGGATGGGAATGGGGATGCCAGCAATGGTTCCCTTCTGTCCTGGCGATGGATTGCACAGATGATGCAGCTAAAAATCATTTCCTCTAATGATTTTGCAATCCCAGACAATCAAACTTAATTTCACACTCTGCCACAACTTTTTGTAATGCCTAGGTATCCATGATGTATCCTTTGAAGGATTGCGAGACTGAGGACTCATGGTATGTCCAGCCTCTCAGAATAAATGATCAAGTTATCCACTGCACTAAGATGTCTTCATTGCTGGAAGTATTCTTTCGGGATGAGATTGTTTGGAACATATTCTGGCTATCAATTTATGCAGTGTTCTCTGCTTCGTGTGCCTTTCCAATTTCAATCAACCTCTGTGTTGTTGCTGGTAGGAGTTTGGTTGTTAGTGAGGTATATGTTTCTACACCCTCAACAATATTTATGTCCTCCTGTTCAGGTTTTTCAACTGGAATGCATGACAATGCATCTGCTGGTGTTTGTTGTTTTCCTTGGACAAGTTTGTCTACTGGCTTCTGCTTGATGCCAGCTGCTCTTTCATGTAATGGACTTGTGATTCCTTCACCTGCTTTCATGGGAAACCTCCTGCCTGGTTTTCCTGAGATTTTCACACAGTTCTATTAGCTTCAGGTGCTCCCGTTTCACAGCACTTGTTTTAGTCTTCTCAGGACCTCTGACCAATTTTGGAAATTCTGTCAGTTTTTCTTGGCTTCTCAGTTCATCTGCTTTGTAGGTGAGTTGTAGGTCTGTACAAGCTTTTTGGCTTAATAGTGAACACTCTCGGTTGTGGATCACATACAAATTTTCTGTGATTTCTCTTCCTTTGTGCTGAAGTTTAGCAGTCAGCTATCCCTTGACTTTCAGTTGAATGCAATGGACTAATATGCTCGATGGCTGGAGGGAGTCTTGCTTTAGCCACTGCTCTATGTCTGAAAGAATTGAAACTCATGCTCCAGTGTCTAATTTGAAGTTTGTTTTATGTCCATTGACCATAATGTCTGCACTCCAATAGTTCCCATTTGATCTGATAATTTCTCCCCAGAGTGGCACTTTATTACCTTTTTGTCTTCAACTTCTTGAATACTACTTGATTTTAGATGTTTCTCCTTTAACTTTTGTTACAAGCTTTTTTGCTTCTCTTCTTGCAGGAGTGATGCTCCACATCTTTGGTGGAGAAATCTTTGTGCCAATGCAGCCTTTTCCAGCCACAATTAGAACATTAAATAATAGCGGCTACCACACCCCCTTCACTCTTTCTCTGTTTTGGGTTAGGTTTGCTGCTATTTCTGTGAACTACAAACTGTGCTATGTCAGCCGTTTTTCTCCACAAGATCTCTTTGTTGCCTCGATTAAAATCTGATTTTGTTTTCTCACTTCTTCATGCCTTGTTAACTGCATAGCCTTCAATAGGGTCAAATCTCCCCTCGACTGCAGAAAATCTGATAAAGGCACCTCTAAGAAACATAGAAATATGGGAACTAGGAGCAAGAGTAGGCCATTCAGCCTTTTGACCCTGCTCCGCCATTCAATATGATCATGGTTGATCCTCTATCTCAACGCAATATTCCCACTTTCTCTCCATACCCCTTGATGCCCCTAATATCCAAAAAATTATCAATTTCTTGCTTGAATATACTCAGTGACCCAGTCTCCAGAGCCTTCTGTGGTAGAGAATTTCGCAAGTTGACCACTCTGAGTGAAGAAATTTTTCCTCATCTCAGTCCTAAGTGGCCTGCCCCGTACCCTGAAACTGTGGCCTCTGGTTCTAGACTCCCCAACCAGGGGAAACATCCTCCCTGCATCTAGTTCTAGTCTGTCTAGCCCTGTTAGAATTTTATACATTTCAATCAGATCCCCTCTCATTCTTTTAAACTCTAGTGAATACAGGCCCAGTCGAGCCAATCTCTCCTCATACGACAGTTCTGCCATCCCTGGTGTCAGCCCAGTGATCCTTCGCTGCACTCCCTCTCTGGCAAGTATATCCTTTCTTAGATAGGGAGACCAAAACTGCACGCAATAGTCCATGTGTGGTCTCACCAAGGCCTTGTATAACTGTAGTAAGGCATCCCTACTTCTGAACTCAAATCCTCTTGCAATGAAGACCAACATACCATTTGTCTTCATAATTGCTTGCTGTACCTTTCATTGGCTGGTGTACAAGGACACCCAGATCCCTTTGTCCATTAACATTTCCCAATATATCACCATTTAAGTAATACTCTGCCTTTCTGTTTTTCACACCAAAGCGTATAACTTCACATTTATCCATGTTACACTGCATCTGTAATGTGTTTGCCCACACAGACAGCTAGTCTAAATTGCCCTGAAGCCTCCTTGTATCCTCCTCAGAACTCCGCCCAGTTTTCTGTCGTCAGCAAACTTGGAAATATTGCATTTGGTTTCTTCATCTAAGTCATTTATACATATCGTCAGTAGCTGGGGACCAAGTGCAGATCCCTGTGGTACACCACAGGTCACCACCTCCCATCTGGAAAAAGACCCATTTATTCCTACTCTCTGTTTCCAGTCTGTCAACCAATTCTCAATCCATGTCAGTATATTACCCCCAATCCCATGTGCTTTAATTTTGCCCACTAAGCTCTTATGTGGGACCTTAACAAAAGCCCTCTTGAAATCCAAATACACCACATCAGCTTGTTCTCCTTTATCTATTCTATTAGTTACATCCTCAAAAAAAACTCTAATAGATTAATTTAGCATGATTTCCCTTTCATAAACCAATGCTGACTTTGTCTAATCCCGTTAATGCTTTCCAAGTGTTCTTTTACCACGTCTTTTATAATAGACTCTAGAATTTTCCCCACTATTGATGTTAGGTTAACTGGATTGTAATTCTCTTTTTTATCTCCCTCCTTTTTTAAATGGTGGGGTTACATTTGTCACCCTCCAATCTGTAGGAACTGCTCCAGGGCCCATAGAATTTTGGATGATGATTACCGATGCATCCAATATTTCCAGGGCCACTTCCTTTAGTATTCTGGGATGTAGATTATCAGACACTTGGAATTTTTCAGCTTTTAACCCCATTAATTTCTCTTGCATCATTTTTTACTAATACTGATTTTCTTCAATTCCTCCCTCTCCCTTGGTTCCCTAACATTTCTGGGAAATTATTTGTGTTCTCTTTTGTGAAGACAGAACCAAAATATGTTTTCAATTCTTCTGCCATTTCTTTGTTCCCCATTATAATTTTCCCCCATTTCTGACTGTAAGGGACCTGCATTTGTCTTTGCTAAGCTTTTTCTCTTTACATATGTATAGAAGCTTTTACAGTCAGTTTTTATGTTCCCTGCAAGTTTACTCTCATACTCCATTTTCCCTTTCTTGAGCAATCTTTTTGTCCACTTTTGCTGAATTCTAAACTGCTCCCAATCCTCAGGCTTGCTGCTTTTTCTGGCAATTTTATATGTCTCCTCTTTGGATCTAATACTATCTCTAATTTCTTTTGTAATCCACGGTTGAGCCACCTTTTCTGTTTTATTGTTGCGCCAGACAGGAATGAATAATTGTTGTAATTCATGCATATGTTCCTTAACTAGTAGCCATTGCCTATCCACTGTGAACCCTTTTAGTAAGGTTCCCCAATCCAACATTGCCAACTCACGCCTCATACCCTCGTAATTCCTTTATTTAGATTCAGGACCCTAGTGTCAGATTCAACTTCTTCATTCTCCATCTTAATGAACAATTCTATCATTTTATGGCTGCTCTTCCCCAAGCGACTCCTCACAACAAGATTGTTAATTATTCCTTTCTCATTGCACAATACACAGCCTAGGATAGCTGCACTCTAGTTGGTTCTTCAATGTATTGAGCTAAAAAACCACCACGTACTCACTCCAGGAAACCCTCCTCCACAGTAGTGTCACTAGTTTGGTTTGTCTAATCTATATGTAGATTAAAGTCACCCATGATTACAGTTGTACCCTTAGGACATGCGTCTCTAATTTCCTGTTTAATGCCTTCCCTTACATCTTTGTTACTGTTTGGGGGCCTATAGACAACCCCCACCAATGTTTTCTGCCGCTTGGTGTTTCTTATCTCCACCAAAATAGATTCCACATCATGATTTTCTGAGCCAATATCCTTCCTTACTATTGGTTAGATTTTCTCCTTTACTAACAGGGCTACCCTACCTCCTTTCCCTATTTGCCAGCCCTTCCTAAATATTGAGTACCCGTGGATGTTCAGTTCCCATCCTTGGTCACTCTGCAGCCATGTTTCCATAATTGCAACTATATCATAACCATTTATATCCATTTGTGCTGTTAATTCATCAACCTTATTGTGAATTTTCCATGCATTAAGATACAACGCCTTTAGACTTGTCCTTCTAACTTTGTTAGTCATCTTAGCTTTATTTTGCACTATGACCCCATTTTCTGCCTTCCATTTTTGCTTCTTACTTTTCTGTCTTTCATTTCAATCCTTGTTTCCCCCTCCCCTAAGACTCCTGTAACATTGCAATCCTGAATTAACTTGTATTTCAGGGCTCCATATTTACAATTCTCAGCTAGTTGATAAAAATCATTAATGAAGGAATCTACACTCTCTCCCGATCTTTGAGTATGTCTATTGAACTTCATACTTTCAATAATGGTGTTTCTTCTAAGACTATAATAAGGGTCAAAGTCTTTGATAAACTCTGTGTATGTCACTGTGTCTTTATTCATGCCCTGTCTGACCTTTACATCACCTGCACTACTGCTTATGTCATAGAAAAGGGTACTGACCTTTTCCTTACTTGTCTTTTCTGCTAGTCCCGAAGCTGTTCTGTGCCTTGTAAACCTGTGACATCAGTTCTGCCACTTCTCGGCTTGATCTGGGCTGTCTACCTGATTGAAATACTCTAATAAAGATGGAATTTTCTTCATGGCTTTTCTTCACTTCACTGTAGCCTTTTCTTGCGTTCTGTTGGCAGTTTTCCCATTCTGTCCTTATCCTGAAGTTGTTTCTCCTGCTGCTTCTTCCAGCCACTGGGCTTTACTTCTGTTTTCCACTGTTACCATCTGTAATCACTGATGTGGGTCTTAGATAAGGTTGTTCATGGTCTGGATTTGCAAATATTGCTCGAAGCAAGGCTATTGGTAAACTTTACCTTTTACTGAACATTATACTAACTATATATAGTACCAACTTAGCATGAGGCTCTACATAGAACTATCTCTCAGCATTCTCTGTTGTTATGTGATCTTAGGCCACTGATTAGATTCTATATTTACATATTTAACATTAACCCTTTATAGTACAGGGGCCAGGTTTGCATTCCAGTTGCCTCATTGTTGAGTTTTATTTACATTGAATAGGTAAGCTGCCAGGACAAAATGTGGCCTGAGCAGACAGCTCACAATTGGAAGGGTAAGAAATTGGTTGGGATCGATGATCCTGATGGTCATCAGCACCACCTTAAAGGGGGAGGACTGGAAGCCTAGGATTGAAGCAGAGCAGTAGTTTTGTGCAGGAGGGAAATGCTTTGCAGCACCTAAAAGGAGATGGAAGCCCTTAAGGATCATAACCCACAAGTGCCTGCAGCAAAGATGAATGTTAGACCTACTTTATAGTTTTACTTAAGTGGAACTAACAATCCCTTTACACCTCTTAACCTCCGCCACCCATGGTTGGCAAGACAAATGGCGGCAAGAATGAAAATGGTATCAGTCCTGGCAATGCCATTAGACCTCAATTTGCATGTACAGTAAAGTCCCGCCATTCGCGGGGATTACGTTCCCTTGAAACATCACAAACAATGAACATATTTTTCAATGGGACAATTAGATCATGTCTAGCCATGTGAGGGCAGCATTTATTTGGGTAGTTACTCTACAGCAAATTAAGATGCAGTACCTTTATACGACAGACAGAGGAGCCTCCGAGCAACGGTGTACATCGGTGAAGATTTCAAAATTGTTCAGGCTGCGCTTCAGCTCCCAGAATAATAATCACTTGACCAAACAAAAGGCCTCAATTGCCACATTCTCTAAACAAAAAGGAGCGTAGTGAGAAAACAAGCTGCTGTGTCGCCTCAGTGTCGGGAAGCATCTTCCCACTTGGATCAACACACTAACACTTCAGCTCCTGCCAAAAGCCATTTGTAAAAGAAAGTCATGTGAGCGCCTGCTGGTGCCACATGATCCCGGCATTGGAATGCAACCATTGCAGGGAGAAGAAAACACAGATGAGCGAACATTGTTCACACGATGTGTGATGCAGTGTGTAAAGCGCAAAGTGAAAACACAAACAACGAAGTCACAAAAGGCGAGACTTTACTGTATTAAACAGGAATTCCAACTGTTTCCAAAGGGAGATCTGACTGCCTAAATCAGGGTCTGTCAGTAAATTGGAATGGGGGCCTCACGCTGTAAGTCAGTGCTCCAGCTTGTTTGGCAGATTTGGTCCCACTCTCACCCAGTTTTTAGATGAAGTGAGATGGTGATGATTTGAAGATTTGAAAATTTTTCAATTTTTCATTAATTGCAGTTATCTTTTGAGTGCTCTGTATTCGGGGGAGATGGTAGTGGTGATGTTGCTAGATTAATAATTAGAGATCCACGCTAATTCTCTGGGTACATGGGTTCAAATCTCACCACAGAATTTAAATTCAGTTAATAAAAAATCTAGAATTGAAAGCTAGACCTGAATTTTTCGCTTGGCAGGCCCGGAAGTGGATGTGAACTCCACTCCCGCCCAAGACCGATAACCAAGAGCAATCATGCGCTGGATGGCCAATTAACGGCCAGCCAGCCAGCGCGAAGCTTGCTCTGAGAGAGGGCCAGCGCTGACAGAGGGGGGTGGTGATGGCAGGAACAGGGCAAGCACCTCAATACAATCAAGTGCGGAGGGGGAGTTGAAAAACAGAAGAAAGAAGGTACAATTCTGAAGTACAATTCTGGGAGAGAGCGCTACGGGCCTGGAAGGGAAAATTTTTCATTGAAAAGTGAAATACAGCAGGAAAGTGGGAAGGAATAGGACAATGTCATCAGGAGCCAGAAGCCATGGAAGAAAGTATGGAAATACCCCCAGCCAAGAGGCCCCTCGCTTCTCTGATGCCTGCCTATGGGTACTCATCAATGTTGTGAATGATCACCGGGGGATACTGCTGCCATGAGACGGCAAGAAGAGGCCTCCACATTTCACCAAGAAGGTTGGACCGATGTGGCAGCACAAATTAGCTGCCGGGGAGCCGCACAAAGGAACTGGATGCTGTGCCAGAAGACAGTGAATGATCTTCGCCACTCTGCAAGGTTGAGTGATGAAGCCCCTTTTCACCCTGAATGAATGTTTATATGTGGGCCTGCATTTGTTGGGGCTTGAGGATGTAAAGCAACGAGGTAAAGTCACCACATCTTCCTTTGCCCTGGGCCTGGCTGCCTGGGACTAGAAAGGGTGGCATGCATGTCTGGAAGGGAGAAGTCCTGCAATGTGCTGGGCACTTAAACCAGCGATATTGGGGAGGAGGATGCAATGTTCTGACTTACAGAGGGGGGTCTCATGAATGTGCTATTGTCCTCTTAGGAGTCACAATGCCCAGGAGCGAAGCCATACTGGTGGGGGAGTGCCATATCTTGCATTACTGGCCCCGATGGAAGAGATTTTGAAGCTTGTGTGGAGCAAGATCCACTGGTTGTGGAGAGACTGGAGTCTCGGAGGAGGGAAGGAGTGAAGTGGACACAGCTTAGCTTGGGTCTGAGAAATGGAGGGCAATAGGTGAAAGACTGACATGTGAAATCCACTGATCCTTTATGTTCATGAATTATGAAATCTTTGTTTAGCTCTATGTCCAATTTCTGAACCTAGCAGAATGCACCTACTCTGAATCTTAAATGTTTATGGATACTTACACTTGTGTTTCCTCTGTCAATTGGATCATCTTCAAGACCACTTCATGATCCAGAAGGCCCTCCATTAACATCTGAGGAGGAGAAACTGTCAGATGCATTAGCGTCGCATCCTCGCTCTGCACCTTGCACCGCCTCAGATACAGGCACTTAGGTGGGTTTGAGTGGTCTGGCACACGTGGTTTCACAGACTGGGGAAGATACGTCACATTTGCTTGAGGAGCTGTCGGAGACAGAGATTCCCAGGGGCTCTGACAATCAGAGGATTGCCGTATACTAGGATGATGCTGAGCATCAGAAGGTGAGCCCCTAAGTCATCCATTAGGTAGGAAATGCTAGATGTCCAGCAGGATGTACGTGGCGATCTGGCAGAGGTTCCTGATGCTTTATGTGCCATGGCCTGTGTAATGGAGGAGTCCATGCAGAGTATGAGCATTGCATTGACCCTCAGCTCTGAACGCAGAGCATCCTCCATAGACAGAGTGGTGACTCTCATGGAGCACCAGCTCCAGGAACTCAATCAGGGGTTTCTGGGATTGCGTTCAGACCTGTGAGCTCACAGACTGGCAGTGACCTCAGCAGGGCATTGCCAATGTGAGAGATGGATAAGACACCTGGTGACTCTGCTAGCTGCCCGTCCATCAATTGTAAGCAGGGAGGTTCAAGTAAACCTCATGATGGCATATGACATGCAGATCCACACATCTGCAGGCTCCTCTCAGGGTGCTACTGATGATGACAGCAGCTCATCTGCCCCTCTGCCAGTGACTGTTGCATCTGAGGAGACTGCGACGACTGAGGAGTGTCCAGCCATTGCACAGAGCTCTCCCACCCAGTCAGGGTCCTCACAACCCAGGCAACCAGAGGAGGCCACCAAAGTCATGCAGGCCAAAGGGGCATCAGAGTCAGCAGCCTGCCTCCAATGCAGCTGCCAGTGACAGGAGGTGCAACAAGACATAGCACTCATAAGCGGTTCGTCAAACCATTATAATCACAGAAGGGATATCACTGGTGAGATCTTTATCATTGTTACTTATCTCATGTTTTACTTTGCTGTCAAATATCACTGTATTAAAATGTAACCCCATGTCACATGTCCTTCTTGTGCTTTCTGTGCCAGTAAGATAGGAGGCCTATAACTCAGAACAAAACTGATTGGGCATGATCGTTTATTTCAGAAGGAGGCACAAGAGAAAGAGGGTGTCAGGAGTGCTTCATGAGCCCTGACCAATAAAGTGATTGTTTCTTTCCAGCGATTTGGATTGTTGACTTTGGAGGCCTACTGGAAGCTCCTTTGAACCAAAGCGTCTCTGGCCTCCTGGCTCCCAAAAGCTGCCCCATTGCTGGGCCATCATCATAACCCTGTTGCTGAGCAGCTTCTTCCTCATGGTCTGTGCTGGAATCTTCCTCAGTGGATTCTGGAAGCGTCTCAGTCTTCACCCTCCATCTGATCTCCCCGTGAGAGAGCCAGATTGTGCAGGGCACAGCACACAACCACAGTGAGTGACATCCATTCCAAGGATATTGGAGAGATCCTCTGGAACGGTCCAGACAATGAACCTCATTTTCAGGAGACCTATTATCCTCTCAATTATGGCCCTCACGGAGGCATGACTTCTGTTGTGCCTCTTCTCCGCGGGCATTCTCGGCTGTCTGAGTGGTGTCAGTGGCCCCCTTTTCAGAGGATATCCCTTATTCCCACTAGCCAGCCTACCAAGCATGCAAGGGCTATGAACAGCTTTGGAACTTGGGAGTGATGGAGAATATAAGAATCATGACAACTCCCAGGATACCCTGCACAAATCTGGAGGACCTGCTTGTTGGTGACCATGTCCTTGCTGGGCGTTGAGCGATTTACAGAAGCACCCGACTCACCAGCAGGTGCATTGATGAACACATGGGTGCAATCAATAGCTCCCTGAATCCTTGAGCAGCCTGCAATAGCTGCATATCCTCTGGAGCACTCTGTCTGGCTGTCCTCCTCTGTCTTGAAATATATGATTGTGTTGACCAATCTGAACAGTGCATCTGTTACAAGCTTTATGCAGCTATGTGCTGTGGACTGTGATGACACACCACAGTGATCTACTACAGGACCCTGGAAGGAACATGAGGCATAAAAATTGAGGGCAACAGCCACTCTTAGCGCCACTGGCATTGAGTGCCCACATACACAGTTGGAAGCTATGTCAGGCCCTATCATCTCACAGATTGAGGTTACTATGTGAAAGATGCAGATCCTTCTTCAGCACTGGATCTCGGTCATCTCAAGGTAGCTGGCTCTAACCCTGTAGACTCTTCCAGCAAGGTACTGTTGCCTCCTCCTGCCCCTTCACCCTTGCAAGCCTTACCGGCCTTTAACCCCTTCAGGTTGTGCTCACTTCTCTATTTCTTCTGAGCCTTATACCCCGCCCTGGATGCCGAAAGTGTAAATTGTGCAATCCCTGCCTGCCCATTTTTCCTGTGCGTCGAATGTAAAACTGAACGGGCCTCTCAAAATTGCAGAGCATTACCCCTTTAATTGGCCCAATTGGTCCTTTAATCGATGTTGGGCGGGCTGCCGACATTCGGGCACATCCACCTAGCATAATATCGCTATGCAGCGTGATGACGTCGGGAACCCCACCCAAAGTCATCACGGTCTATTTCGCATGATACCGGGAGTGCCGGGCGCCCTTACAGGTGACATAAAATTCAGGTCCTAGTCAATAATGGTGGCCATGAAACTATCATTGATTGTCATAAAAACTCGTCTGGTTCACTAATGTCCTTCAGGGAAGGAAATCTGTCATCCTTACCTGGTCAAGCTTACATGTGGCTCTGGACCTACGGCATTGTGGTTTTCTCTTAATTGTCCTCTGAAATGGCCTAGCAAGCCACTCAATTCAAGGGCAACTAGGGATGGGCAACAAATTGTGGCCTTACAGCAACACCCCACATCCCATGGAAGAATAAAAATATTTTTAAAAAAGAACTGACTTTCATTCCTTTGTGTCCATCCTGTAAATGAGTCATTGAAATAATAATGCCATGGGGCAGCCTGAGGTAGGTTTTCTTCATAGCAACATGTTGAGTCATCCAGCACCTTCCAAGAATAGCAGAAATGTGTCTCATCCTCTGACTATCTTTTGTATGAACATGATTGTTCCTTCTTGGTAAATATTTGATTTAAAAGATTTCTTCTGTGCCACATTCATAATAAAATTGTAAACTCATTGATTAGGAACAATTTGCCATTCTGCTGCACACAGGTTAACACTTTCCCCATTGGTAAAACTATAATCTCAAACTGACTGAAATGTGTCATAACATATTGCCATGATATATGGTTGCTTTAATTACCTAAAATATTTTGTAAACCACTGCATTTTGGTGCTATATTTTCAGTTAGCTCCAGTTCTAATGCTTGTTTTCAGCAAACCCTTTGCTGTACGGTGCTCCTACTTTTCTATAACATTATTTTGAGAACCAAAGCATTAATTAATCATCCAGAAGCACTTTATCATTGTTTTATTGCTGATGAAATAAATGAGGTTTCCTTCAGTTTTGCCTATGATCCAGAAAAACCAATGGTCCATTTTCAAGCATGCAGCACAATTAGTGACTGGAGCACTCCACACTTTCAAACCATCAAGCAAGTAATTGTATAACTAAATAGTTCTAGTGCACCTCGAAATAAAAAATTGAATATGCAAATAGGAACCATGTGAAACAGACCGACAAAAACAATCTACCGATATACAATGTAACTTTGTGCTTAGCTTGTGGGGTAAGGAGAATGTTTAGAATTAACATACTTAGAGATAAATGGGAGCAATTTTAAAAGCACTGCTTTCACATCGGGCTGGATTTTACCAGCCTTCTGGAGACAGGCTGAGAAGTAAAATGGCAGAAGCAGGTAACGGGTGAGAAGCCTGACTTCTTCCCACCACCACAGCATATTCCCAGAAGCAGGATTAGCAATGGCATGATCCCACATCCCCAGCTGCTATTTCCCTGCCACCTTCCATCTCTGGGACTGTAGCTGACTGCTTCTTATTGGTGCAAAGGGAAGTGAATGGTGGAGGCTGGAACCACAGTGAAGTTAGCCCTGTCCACCTTTTTTATTCATTCACATGATGTGGGCATCAATGACAAGGCCAGCATTTATTGCCCATCCTCAATTGCCCTTGAAAAGATGGCAGTGAGCTACCTCCTTGAACTGCTGCAGTCCATGTGGTGTAGATACAGTCACAGTGCTGGTAGGTACAGAGTTCCAAGATTTTGACCCAGAGACAATAAGGGAACAGCAATATAGCTCCAAATCAGTGTGTGACTTGGAGGGGAACTTGCAAGTGGTGGTATTTCCATGTGCCTGCTGGCCTTGTCCTTCTGGGTGGTAGAGGTCGCTGGTTTGGAAAATGCAGTCGTGCCTTGGCAAGTTATTGCAGTGCATTCTGTAGATGGCACATGTTGCTGCCACTGCGCACCAGTGGTGGAGGGAGTGAATGTTTAAAATGGTGCATAGGGTGCCAATCAAATTGGTTGCTTTATGGATGGTGTTGAGTTTATTGAGCTGCACTCATGCAGGGTCTTGTGCCTTTTGTGGATGGTTGAAGGTCTTGGGGAGTCAGGAAGTAAGTTACTTGCTTCAGAATCCCCAGCCTCTGACTCACACTTGTAGCCACGGTGTTTACATGACTACTCTGTTAGGTCTGGTCAATGGTGACCCCCAGGTTGATGGTGGCGAATTTAGCGACGGTAATGTCATTAAATGTTAATGAGAAGTGTTAAGATTGTCTCTTATTGGCGATGGTCATTGCCTGGCACTTATGTGGCACAAGTGTTACTTGCCATTTCTCAGCCCAAGCTGCAATGTTGCCTGGGTTTTGCTGCATGTTTTATTATCTGACAAGTTACAATTAGAACTGAACACTTTGCAATCATCAGTGAACATCTCCAATTCTGACCTTATGATAGAGGGAATGTAATTAATGAAGCAGCTGAACACTACACTGAGAAACTCCTGCAGTGATGTATTGGGGCTGAGATAATTGGCTTCCAACAACCTCAACCATCTTCCTTTGATCTAGGAATGATTCCTTCCAGTGGAGAGTTTTCCCATTGATTCCCATTCACATCAATTTTACTAGGACTCCTTGATGGCACACATGATCAGGAGCTGCCTTAATGCCAAGGGCAGTCACTCTCACCTCATCTATGGAATTCAACTCTATTGTGCATATTTGAACCAGGGCTGTAATGAGGTCAGGAGCCGTGTGGAATCCAAACTAAGCAGGTTATCGGTGAGTAAGGGCCACTTGAAAGCAATGTCAATGACATTTTCCAACACTTCTTGATGAGTGTGATTAGACTTATGGGATGGTAATTGGCCAGATTCAATTTATCCTGCTTTCCATGGAAAGAAAAATATCAGGGCAATTTTCCACATTGTCAGGTGGATGCCAGTGTTATAGCTGTAATAGAACAACTTGAATAGGGGTGTGCCTCGTGCTGGAGCTCATTTCTTCAGTACTGGCTGTTGTCAGCGCCCCATAGCCTTTGCAATATCCAGTGCCTTCAGCCATTTCTTAATATCATGTGGAGTGAATTGAATTGGCTGAAGACTGGTAAATGCTGGGGACCTCAAGAGGAGGCCGAGATGGAATAATTCAGTTCTTCCAGCTGAAGATGGTTGCAAATGCTTCAACTTTGTCTTTTGCAATTACAAGTTTGGTTCCGCCATCATAAGGATGGGGATATTTATGGAGTTTCCTCCTCCAGTTGGTTGTTTATTTGCCCATCACTATTCATGACTGGATGTGACAGGACTGCAGAGTGTTGATCGGATCAATTAGTTCTTTACATCACTACTTTCTCAGTCCTATATTTGGATAATTAAAGTCCCCCATTATAACTAGTCTATAATTCTTGCATCTCTCTGTGGTTTCCTTGCAAATTTATTCCCCCACACCTTTCCACTGGTGACCGATAGACTACACCGAGCAATGTAATTTGTTCCTTAGCTGTAGCCAAATACATTCTGTCCTTGAACCCTCTAGGACATCCTCTTTCACCAGCACTGCAATGCTGTCCTTAATCAAGCCCAGCACTCCTCATCCTTTTCTTCCTTTCCTATCTTTCCTGAACACCTTGTATGCAGGAATATTTAATGCCAAGTCTTTCTTTGAGCCAGGTCTCTGTTATATCCACATCATATTTCCACATGTCAATCCGCACCTGTAACTCACCAACCTTTTTAACCACACTCTTGCGCACTCACATACACGCACATTAACCCTGATTTAGACTTCATTACTTTGTCCCTTACTCTGACCCCATCTGATAACTTACTATTCCCTAGTCTAGTGCAATCAATCTCTCCCTGTGCTCTGTGCACCTTGGTATTCCTCTCTGATAATTCCTGCTGGTTCTGACCTTATAACGGAGGAAAGTTCATTGATGCAGCAGCTGAAGATGATTGACTATAAATACTGGGATGGTTTTGACTATAAATGTGGGAATAATTTGAGTCCACAGATACTCCACTTGGTTTCTCTTGTTCTGGCACAAAAACAAAAACTCGCAAATCCCTGCATCAGGCCGGCTGTGACATGAGCAAGAACATTACAGAGAAACAGGAGATAAAGCAAAGCTAGTTAGGGAAAAGAACATAAATAAGAGAGGAATATATTGCTGCCACTTGGTCACTCTCTTGCAACCATATGACAGATGCAGCATGCCGCCTTCGGCTATGTTTTATGTATTTGGCATTAGGTGCCACCTCAAGTGTGCTGCGAATAGCTGTAAATCTCAGACCTAGGATTTGATCAATGTTGACAGCTCTGCTACTGATGTCTCCTAATTCTGCATGAATTTATTTACGTTGGAAAGCGGGGGAGGGCTGCTGCACCTCAGTTACTTTCATTTGTGATCATCAGACCTCACTTATGGCGTGGTGAGACAGAGAAAACCCATGCACCCTGCACCCAGCAGCCCTCCAACACCCTTCCCCCCTCCTCCCCACACACACACCCCGCCACCCCCCCCCCCCCCCCCCCCCCCCCCCCCCCCCCCCCCCACCCCCCACAAACCAGTAATCAGAAAACACCTTGTTCACAAGGTATTCCCCTGGGGAACTAGCAGCTGAAAATGGCCTGGCCCAGTTACAGCCACGGGAATATCAGGCAGCCCACAGCGAAACCTGGAGGTCTAAACCTCAAGTTCCATTCACTGCCCTTGTTCCTAATCAGCACATCAGGGCAAAAAGACTTTCATCATAGGACTTGTGCTGATGCCAGCAAGGTGGAAAATGATAGCGAGAGCGAGAAAAAAAATGGGGAACTGAATAGTGCGTGAAATTATCTATAACATCAAGAAAGCTATTTACAGCAGTGTCAGAAAACAGCCAAAAGCCCTGACATCAGGCACTCCATTCTGGCATCACTCTCTTCAATAATTAAAAAGTTTTAGTATGTGGTTTCATCGTCTACCTACATCTATCAAAGCTCACTTTCTTGACATGTGTACTAGAAGCAATATGTTACGCATAGCTTATTTCTGGAATTGTATTACTTAGTGTAATAGAGTCCTGTCATGTTCCTGTATTGCATAGGATATACCTGCCATGGCTGCAGCGGTTTATTCAATTTCTGGTTTCATATCCTATCAAGCATGCATGAGTTGAATTTATAGCACGTAGCTGCAAGCAGCATTGTGCCAGCAGGGAGGCAGGCTTCTCTCCTCCACTAAGCTGCTTTGCCACTTATTGCTTGTGTCAAAATTAGCTCTGAAGTACTCAAATTGAAGTTTCTGCTCAAGCGTTTCATTTTATCCAACTTTCTACAAAAGGGAATTGGGGAATTAGAGCTATCCTACTATTAATCCAAGCCTCACAAATTTCATTCAGACCATGGGGATAAAAGACTTCTGAGTGTTAGAGGGTCAATGCTAATACTCGACAATTGTTTTTCCACTCCACCACCAAAGTTATGACAGGCAAGCAGGAGAAAGCCAATGGAAATTCATGTCCAATGTCTTGTGCTTAAAACTAGGCCTAAGGATTCTATGTATTCTTTGGATGGTGTAAGCAAGAGGTGGTCTTGTGGCACAATGGGTAGTATCCCTGCCTCTGAGCCCAGAAACTCTGGATTCAAGTACTACTCCAGGACTTGATGACCAAGGAAGGTCAAACAGGTTGTGTAGTATTAAATCCTTCCAACATATGCCAATGGCAGGCTGTAAGAGCAGGAGAGATTCCTGGTCAGCCATGTGATGGAAAGAAATTGGAGCCTCTACTATTGCTATTCATAGTTCCAGGCTGCAACATGCATGTAAAGTGTATGTTGCCACAGCAACTCTGACACTTTGTGGGGGGAGGCCAGTTGACTGGACAACCAGGGTGGATCAGGTTGGTGCTAACAGGTTCAATCCCCCATCCTGACTGGGCTGGATTTGGGACCTGCTTTATGCCCAGCCCATGGAGGAGATCGTGGTTCTGTGGGCCAGACCTGCCTTTGGCAGAGGAAGTGTGAGTAAAGCCCCCTGAGCACAAAAATGACAGATGCTATTTGTGTGTTAATAGCTGGTAGTTTTCAGATTATTCTATACTGCAAGATTATAAATCCTCCTTTGGAATTGCTGTGAAATTGTTGCCAGTGAAAGTAACTGCTATGGGGTATGTAAATCATTTGCAATATCAAGTTAAAGCAGGGATTATTACCTGTCTCATGAGCACTTCCTTTCCCAGAGTTTAAGGGCTAGGTTAAATCCAGCCCACAGCCCATCATGATTGGAACCATGGTAGCCCCATGTCAGTCTCCCGGCAGCATCAAAACCTCCCCTGAATAATTGGGAAGCAGTTACAGGATGTAAAAAATGGATTGCCTGAGAGTGTGGTGGAGGCAGATTGGGGCTTTCAAAGGGAATTGGATAAGAAGATTTGCAGGACTACAGGAAAAAGGTAGAGGTGTGGGTCTAGCTGAGTTGCTGGCACAGACACAATGGACCAAAGAATTCTGTGGGCAAAATTTTTACCGCAGCAGGCAGGCCCAGGAGTGGCTGCGCAATGGACCCGCTGCCCACGATCGGGCCCCGACCGCAATTTTGCGCTGGTTGACCAGTTAACGGCCAGCCAGCGTGAAACGCCCACTTATAACCTCAGCACTGTTTGGTGGGGATGGGAAGAGCACCAGTGCTGAAGTCAGCACATGCACGTGGGTGCGCTCAGTGAAAGCTCCCTGAAGGCACAGAGCTGCCTCAGGGAGCTGAAGATTTTTCACATTAAAAATAAAGGTTTCAAAAAAAAGGGAAACATGTCCCCTCACGTGACTCTGACACATGAGCAGGGACATGTTGAAAATGAGTTCTAAAAATTTTTAATTTATTTTTAATTAGCATTGCAAACCTCCCACCTGTGGATGAGGTTTCCTCAAAATCCAAAGGGCCTATTCGCCCACCCACCAACCATAAGGTATTGGACAGGCAGGGAAAAATTCTAATTAATTAATTAATTAATGAGCTTAACAGCCCTCTTAATTGCCAGTGGGCACACCCCCCACTCCCGCGCTTGCCAATTGACCGAAATATCATTGCGCACTATTTTTCTCCCCTTCAGGTCGGGCATGTGCCCACCCAACAAGGGAAAATTTCTGCCCTATGACTCTATGGTGTGATGCCTTGATAACTCCCTCATTCACTCACTTTTCCAGAACCGCTTCATCCAACTCAGGGTGGCGGGGAGTCAGAGCCTATCCCAGCAGACAATGGGCACTAGACAGGGGTACGCCCTGGATGGGACCGTGTCTGCGTGGGTTTCTGTCGGGCGCTCCAGCTTCCTCCCGCCGTCCGAAGGCGTGCTGGTTAGGTGGGTTGGAAGGGTCTCAGCAGTGCCTGCAGAATGCTCAGGTTTGCGGCAAAGGGTTGTCTAAAGTGAAACATTTAAAGTCGCTGCAACTGCCATAATATTGAGAGTGGGAAACAATGATGGAGCTGTGTCAGCTGTTCAACCGGAAGCTGCAGACACCAACTACCATCCATGTGACACGTCCACTGCATCAGCTATGGCTCAGTTGGTACCACTCCTGCCTCTAAGTTAGAAGGTTATGGGTCCCACTTCAGAAACTTAAACACAAAATCTAGACTGACACCACTCCAATACAGTACTGAGGGAGTGTTGCACTATCAAAGGTGCCATCTTTCAGATGAGAATTTAAACCCTAGGGCCCTCAGACGGATGTAAAATGTGGGATTGTCCTATGAGATAAGATTGAGGAAACTAGGCCTGTATTCTCTAGAGTTTTGAAGAATGAGAGGTGATCTCATTAAAGCTTACAAAATTCTCACAGGTCATGACAGGGTAACTGTGGGTAGGATGTTTCCCCTGGCTGGTGAGCCTAGATCCAGGGGACACAGTCTCAGAATAACATTTAAGAGTGAGATGAGGAAATTCTTCACTCAGAGGGTGATGAACCTTTTGGAATTCTCTACCCCAGGGGGTTGGGGAAGCTCAATCATTGAGCATGTTCAAGACAGAAATCGATAGATTTATGGATACTAATGACATCAAGGGATAGGGGGATAGCGCGAGAAAGTGGCAATGAGATCAGCCAAGATCTAGTTGAATGGCAGAGCAAGCTCAACAGGCTGAATGGCCTACTCCTGCTCCTCTGTTGCTATGTTCCTAAGAGATCCCCTAGCACTATTTTACAGTTTGTGAGATTGTGTTGTGGACAAGCCGACTGCCACATTTCCTACATTACAACAGTGACTACACTTCAAAAATACTTCATCAGCTGTAAAGCACTTTGGGATGTCCAGAAGTCATGAAAGGCATCACTTAAATGCAAATTTTTTCTTTCTTATTTCCAGAGATTGTGAAAAATCTATGCCCTAGAGTCCTCCCAACTCAGCACAAGAAAAGGTCTGCTGCATCAGTCAGTATCCTGTGTAAAAATGTATCATCAATGTTTAATTCCATACAATGTACAATTTACATATTACATATGACCCATAAGCCTCCTAATACTCTGCTGTAATTCACATATGGAAGGAACAGGCATATTGGCTGCTAGCAGGCCCTCATATAACAACTCACACAAAACGCGTTTTACAAAAATTCTGATGCCATGACACCTCCATGGATTAACATAAAGGACTCTCTCTGGGAGTCATTCTGTACCTGTCACTGTGAATTCTTCCTGGCACCTCAACCTGGCTTTGTCAGGGGTCTATCATGATCCAGGGGTGGCATCAATAGCAGAGCCAATCAATGATCTGTGACAATGATCTATGCTTGAGGTCACCGGTCTATCTGAGAATACAACACTGAGCATTTATGTGGTCAGCAAATTTTTGCCGAAGGCTTCCCAAAACCATTCCAAGTTATGTTATAGCTAGTTAAGAATGTTTTATAGGCTGGTCTCAATGCCATTCTAACAGTGGTAGCATTCATGAAGTCTCAGCTGTGTTGAGGTCAGACGCAGCGGACGCAACAGGTACAGCCATGCAATCCACGTCAGGCAGTAACACAGGCAGCCTTTCCTGCTTAGCTGTAAAAATCATACTGATAGGATCCTCAGCACTGCTGCTAAGATTTTGCAGTGTATTCTGTGCGACAACAACAAGCTCTGATATTGTGCCTTCAACATAGTAAAATATTCCAAGGCTCCTGGCAGGAACATTATCAGACAAAGTTTAAAACTGAGCCACGTAAATAGATAGGTAATGACAAAACTTTGGGCAAATATGTAAGCTTTAAGGAGTACCTTAAAGGGGGAGGGTTAAAGAAGTGGGGAAGTTTAGGGAGGGAATTCTAGAGCTTTGGACCCAGGCAGCTAAAGGCAAGAACTCCAGTGGGGAAGCAAAGAAAATTAAGGATGTGCAAGATGTCAGAATTGGAGGAGAGGAGAGATCTTGGAGGGTTATACGGTTGGAGGAGATTACAGTGATGGTGGAGATTCAAAGACACCAGTGGGGGGGGTGGGGGTCTGAACAAGAAGTTGAGAATTTTAAAACTGAGGCATTGATGGACCAGGAGGCAGTGTATATCAGTGAACACGAGGGTGAATGGGACTTGGTGTGAGTTAGAATAGAGCAGCAGAATTTTGGATGAGCCCAAACTTCTCGAGGACCACAGGAGGTCAAATAAAAAACCCAATGGAATAGTGCTAAAACTAATTGTCCTTTGCAGATAGTAATCTCCATTTACAGGCTCTGTGCCTCATCTTGTTCTCCCTCAGCTAACCCAGTCATACACACTGAATGGACTTTTGCTGGCATTAAATTTAGATGGTGCTTGCTCTGCAGATTGTTGTGAGATATGGGCTCTCTTTTAGGTACTAAGGGGTATTTACATTTCTTCACCCATTGCTATGAAAAAAAGAAAGAGGATAAAAAGTGTCTGTATGTGGAGTTAGATAGTATGCCTCAGGTTCCATCAGATTGTACTGTATTTACATTGAGGTGAGTATGACACTGTGATGCAGATTATTGGACAAAGGCACAATACCTGAAGAGTGCAGGAGGGCATGCCAGGAGCAGCACCAGGCATACCTAAAAATGAGATGTCAACTTGGTGAAGCTACAACTCAGGACAGCTTGCGTACCAAACAGAGTAAGCAGCATGATATAGACAGAGCTAAGTGATCCCACAACCAACGGATCAGATCTAAGCTCTGCAGTCCTACCACATTCAGTCGTGAAAGGTGGTGGACAATTAAAGAACTCACTGGAGGAGGACGCTCCACAAATACCTCCACCCTCGATGATGTGGGAGCCCAGCACATCAGTGCAAAAGATAAGGCTGAAGCATTTGCTACAATCTTCAGCCAGAAGTGCCGAGTGGATGATCCATCTTAGCCTCCTCCGGAGGTCCCCAGCATCACAGATGACAGTCTTCAGACAATTCAATTCACTGCATGAGATATCAAGATATGGCTGAAGGCACTGGGTAGTGCAAAGGCTTTGAGCCATGATAATATTCCAGCAATAGTAATGAAGACTTCTGCTCCAGAACTTGCCGCACCCCTAGCCAAGTTGTTCCAGTACAGGCACAAAACTGGTATCTACCCGGCAATGTGAAAAATTGCACAGGTATGTCATGTACACAAAAAACAAAACAAATCCAACCCAGCCAATTACCATCCCATCAGTCTGCTCTCGATCATCAGTAAAGTGATGGAAGAGGTCATCAACAGTGCTATCAAGCAGCACTTGCTTACCAATAACCTGCTCACTGATGCTCAGTTTGGATTACACCAGGATCACTCAGCTCCTGACCTCATTATAGCCTTGGTTCAAACATGGACAAAAGAGCTGAACTCCCGAGGTGAGGTGAGAGCGACTGCCCTTGAAATCAAGGCAGCGTTTGACTGAGTGTGGCTCTGTGAAAGCAAAGCATAAGAACAAGTAACAGTCAGCCCTCTGTGGGAGTGGGGGAGGTTGGGGAAAGTGGATAAAATATTTGTTTTAATGAAAAAAAAATTGAATTAAAAAGGTGTAAAGATGGAGGAGAGAGTTCATAGTCTGAAGTTGTTGACCTCCATGTTAAATCCAGAAGGCTGTAAAGTGCCTAATCAGAAGATGAGGTGCTGTTCCTCCAGTTTGCGTTAGGCTTCACTGGAAAATTGCAACAGGCCAAGGATGGACATGTGAGCATGACAGCAGGATGATGTGTTAAAACGGCAAGCAACAGGAAGGTCTGGGTCATGATTGTGAACTGAGCGAAGGTGTTCCACAAAGCGGTCACCCAGTCTGCGTTTAGTCTCCCCAGTGTAGAGGATACTGCATTGGGAGCAGTGAATACAATAATCAAATTGATGGAGGTGCAGGTGAAGCACTGGTTTACCGGAAAGGAATGTTTGGGGTCTTGTACAGTGAGGAGGGTGAAGGTAAAGGTGCTACACCTTCTGCGATTCCATGGGAAGATGCCATGGAAAGGGGATGAAGAGTTGGGGATGATGGAGGAGTGGACCAGGGTGTCATGGGGGAATGGTCCCTATGGAATGCTGATGGGGGGGTGAGAAGAAGGTGTGTTTGGTGGTGGTATCATGCTGAAGTTGACAGAAATGGCGGAGGATGATCCTTTGAACGCGGAGGCTGGGGGTGTGAAAAGTGAGAACAAGGGAGACCCTATCATGGCTCTTGGAGGGTGAGGAATGGGTGAGGGCAGAGGCGCGAGAGATGAGTTGGTCACGGTTGAGGGCCCTGTCAACCACTGTGTGGGGGAGCCCTTGGTTAAGCAAAAAGGAAGACATGTCAGAAGTGCCGTTTTGGAATGTAGCAAGTAACATTCGCGCCACACAAGTGTCAGGCAATGACTGTCTTCAACAAGAGAAAATCTAACCATCTCCCCTTGACATTCAATAGCATTACCATCACTGAATCCCCCACTATCAACATCCTGGGGGTTACCATTGACAGAAACTTAACTGGACTAGCTATATAAATACTGTGGCTACAAGACCAGGTCAGAGGCTAGGGATCCTGCAATGAGTAACTCATCTCCTGACTCCCAAAAGCCCATCCACCATCTACAAGGCACAAGTCAGGAGTGTGATGAAATACTCTCCACTTGCCTGGATGAGTGCAGCTCCCACAACACTCAAGAAGCTTGACACCGTCCAGGGCAAAGCAGCCCTCTTGATTGGTACCACATCCACAAACATTCATTCCCTCCACCACCCAACTCACAGTGGAAGCAGAGTTACATTTACAAGATGCACTGCAGGAATTCACTAAGCCTCCTTAGGCAACAGCTTCCAAACCCATGACCACTACCATCTAGAAGAGCAAGGGCAGCAGATGCATGGGAAGACCACCACCTGGAAGTTCCCCTCCAAGCCACACACCATCCTGACTTGGAAATATATCACTGTTCCTTCGCTGTCGCTGGGCCAAAATCCTGGAACTCCCTCCCTAACAGCACTGTGGGTGTACCTACACCACATGACTGCAGCGGTTCAAGAAGCCAGCTCACCACCACCTTCTCAAGGGCAATTAAGGATGGGCAATAAATGCTGACCTAGCCAGCGACGCCCATATCCCATGAATGAATTAAAGAAAAGACATGAGGCTGCTAGCCATCAAATTTGAGATGGCCTCCAACTTTGAGAACCCCTATCCATTCAACAACCTACCTTCAAATGGTTTGCAGGGTGACTTCCTCAAATATGTCATAAGACCCCATTTTTCTATGGTTCTCTTCAAGCGTCCAGTTGCTCCGAGTGGGGAGAAGTGCCCTTCTCTTCATTATTCATTTTCTGTCCAAACTGGAGCAGTGCCTCCAGCATCTGATTATCAGACATGCTCTTTCACCATGCTCCACGTACACCATAAAATTGCCAGCCACAATAAAGTGTTGCTGTTGCATGTGCTTGAAAGCTACCTATATGCCTGTTAAACCTTCTTTAAGCCATCTTGCAGCTAAACTTCAATTGGGGCCACTATTATGTCAATGTGAGTGGTCAAAAATGCAGATTAGTACATATTAAAAACAGCAGCATGCCGTCTTCAGCTATATGCTTAACCATGTTCCCAAATCAAAGCATGTCCAACATTAATTCCTATTTGATACACAAATGAGTGCAAATGAAAAAGAGGCCTCAAAAAAGAGGCGTTAGGGCAAATGGTGGTGGGCAGATGATGGCGTAGTGGTCATATCACTGGACTAGTAACCCAGAGGCCCAGGCTATTCCTCTGGGAGCACAGGTTCAAATTGTGCCACAGCAGCTGGTGGAATTTGAATTCAATTAATAAAACCCTGGAATTGAAAGCTAGTCTCAGTGATGGTGACCATGAAACTATCATTAATTGTCGTAAAAACCCATCTGATTCACTAACGTCCTTTAGGGAAGGAAATCTGTAATCCTTACCCAGTCTGGCCTACATGCAACTCCAGACCATCAGCAATGTGGTTGACTCTTAAATTCCCTCCGAAATAGCCAAGCAGGCCACTCAGTTCAAGGGAAATTAGGGATGCACAACAAATGCTGCCCTAGCCAGTGACACCTATATCTCATGAAATAATAAAATGAAATTGTGAGGAACAATACAAACAGGTGAATTTAAATCTTATGGCCAATTGGGAAATCAGTAGCAGATGTACTCAATGTTCAAGAAGTGCAAAATACCCAATATCAAAGCAAAAGATGGAGGTGCATTAAGTGGAACAGTAGACCAACATGCTGATCATGAAATAAATTTAAAGGTAATATTGGATAAATCAATGGAACTGTCAGGAAAGCGTTTGGCTCTGGTAAATCAAGTATGGAAAAGAATTACGATTGTTGCTGTGTTAGGCATTGGTAAGACCTCCTTTGGAGTGCCTGTTTGGTGCAGTGTTGCTTACTTACAGGAAGGGCATCATTACCCTTGAGAAAGTGCTGAAATAAGCAACAGAGCTTAGGTATCTGGAACTTAAGCTATGTGGAAAGCTTAATGAAGTCAGACTTACTTTCCTTGGGAAAGGACTTTCTTGGTTTGGAATCGCTAAGCTTAGTAACGGGTTTCTGCGTACCAGCAAAAGTAAAAGTTCCCAAATGGCATGCCATGAATTTATGTTGAATGTACTCGACATAATTCAATTGTCTATAGTTGGATTGTCTGTAGTTTGATTCAATCACCTCCATCACTGATTGTTCCTCACCCAGCTCTGTTTATTTTAGGTACAGTTTCACTGCATTCTATCACAAACTAATGGCAACATGATGATTTAAGTCAAATCAAATAGCAAAATGCTCTCATTCACGTTAATCAGTTTGAGCAATAAGACTATATAATGAAGGACAACTGGAGTTTAAACAATGAATCACACTGTATGCAATATAACACTGACTTAAAATTATTTCTAATGGAATTTAATCCTCTGAAAATTGTGGCTTTGTTAACAGTCAATCCAATCTAAAAAGTGATGGAGCTTCTGAAATAAAGCTGCTTTAAATTGATTTTTGGTCCAGATGAAACTTTATTAAAAAAAATTCTGCTTTTAGTTTAGATGTTAACCCAAAACTGACTGTGACATTAACAAACAAATAGCTATATAGAAAAATCAACCAACTTATTGTAAAAGGTTATGTCATGTGGATGCATAAAACTGCCAAACACTGATATTTCAAATAATTTCCAGGCCATAAAGAGTGGAAGATGGAGAACAATGTGGGGATGAACTTAATCTTTGGCCTTGCAAAATGGATGATAGCGAATCAGCAATCCATTTTACACATATGTGGATTTATTTGATGTCACTGGAGAAGGCAATTGGGTGGGGCAGAAAACAGGCTTTCGATTTTCTATCACCTGCTTTGTGCTATCACCAAAGGCAATTTTCACCCTCTATGTATTTTAAATTATGCTCAAAATCAACGATAGATAGATAGATAGACAGACAGACAGACAGACAGACAGATAGATAGATAGATAGATAGAAAAATAGATAGATAGATCGATCATTAAGCCTATCGCTGTGTGGACAATGAGGCAGTTAGCACTGGGACACGTTGTTGGATTATCAATCCTCTGGATATTTAATTCAAATTCTTCACAGATCAATGGTGGTTGCCACCTTGTACTTAGTTTTGCGGCTACAATAATATATATTTTTTAAATGACGATCCTTGGAAACCACAACAGCTTGGTTCCCAATATTGATAACATGACCTTAAAACTGGTTAACTTGAAAATAACTGATCCACAAAACTGACCAGATTTGGGTATAAATAAATTATGCAGGGTCAGGGTACAGCAGAGTATTTGTCCCACAAGAGAACTACTAGCTCCTGGTTAGAATTATCGAACAATGCAACCCAGAAGGGAAGGCATTTGGCCCATTATGCTGCATCTTCGATAGAGCTAGCCAATTCATTCCACCCAGTTGTTTCTCCAAAGTCCTGTAATTTGTTTGTTTCCTTTCAAGTATGTATCCAATTCTCTTTTGAATGTTACTATTGTATCTGCTTCCATTACCCTTTCTTGCAATGCATTTCAGATCACAACAACTTGCTGTGTATAAAAACATGTTTCCCCACATACTTCACCTTTGCTTCTTTTGCCAAACATCTTCAACCTGTGTCTTCTGCTCACCCTTCCATCTGCCACTGGAAACATTTTCTCTTCATTTACGCTATCAATACTCTTCACGGTTTTGAACTCTCCCTCCTCCTTACCTACTCTGGGAACAACCAGCTTCTCCAGTCTCAACACATAACTCTTTTGCAGCCTCTCCAAGACTTCGACATCCTTCTTAAAGTGTGGTGCCCAGAATTGAACACAAATACTTCTGCTGAGGCTTAACCAGTGGTTTATAAAAGCATAACTTCCTTGCTTTTTTTACTCTACTTTTCTACTAATAAAGCCAAGAATGCCATATGCTTTTTTAACAAATATCCCAACATGTCCTACCACCTTTAAAAATTTGTGTATATACACTTCCAGGTCTCTGTTCCACACCTCCTTTAAAATTGTATCATTTAATTCATATTGCTTCTCTTCATTCTTCCCACCAAATTGTATCAATTCACACTTCCCTGCATTAAATTTCATCTACAATGCATCTTCCCATTTCATCAATCTGTCTATGCCCTCTTAAAGTTTGTCATTATCTGTTTCACTGTTGACTACAATTCTGAATTTTGTATCATCTGCATACTGAAATTATGCCCTGAAGGCAAGGTCATTAGCCTATTGAAAAGAATAGTAGTCCTAATAGTAACCCCTGGGGAACAGCACTGTATACTTCCATTCAATCTGTAAAGCAACTATTCACCACTACACACTACTTTCTGCCCCTTAAGCAATTTTGAATCCATGTTTCCGCTGTCCCTTTCATCAGATTATTTTTGCTAACATGGGCATGTGCGGCGGACGGGCCCAGCTGGATGGGCCCCGATTGGCCCCGACCACGATTTCACACTGGTTGGCCAACTAATGGCCAGCGTAAAATGTGCGCTGAAAGGCTCAGCACTGCTGGGGTTGGGTGGAGGGGACGAAGGCGAGCGCTGAAGGATGCTCAGGCGTGGGGAGCACACAATGAAAAAGAGCTGCCTCAGGGAAATGTTTTAAATTAATGCCGGAAACCTCATCCCAGCCTGCAAAGGCTGCCTGGCCAATTCACCCACCTGCCAACTGTGAGGTTGGAAGGGCAGCAAAAAAAAATCTGTCTTAATTGCTAACTTAATGGCCTTAATAGGCCTCTTAATTGTCGGTGGGCACGCTGACAACTCTCACGCGCGTCTGCCGACTGAAACATCACGCGAGTGCACAATGACGTCAGGACACTCGCCCGACATCATCGCGCACTATTTTATATCTGATTGGGTTGGGCATGCGCCTACCTGCGGATCGTAAAATCCGGCCCCATGTCTCTTAAGGGGTACTTGTCAAATTCCACATCAACTGTACCACCTTCACCAAATCGTTACTTCACCTAAGTGCTTGATCAAATTAATTACATGTGATGGGCAGAATTTAGTGGTCATGACAGTGAACCCCTCCTGGCCAATATCCTGCTGAACTTCCTGGTGCCGCCCGGATGTCCCACTCCTGAGAGCTGCCAGCCAATCAGAGGCCAGCAGCTCTCCAGTACCAGCCGCACCACCGATAACAGTGGTCACCGCTGCTGGTATCGCAGGAGAATTGAGATCATCACTGGAGGCCCCCAGGTGCAGGCGAGAGGGGCAGGATCGCCCGGTCCAGTCAGGGATGCCCCGGCGAGGGGTGGGGGCGGAGGAGTCATTGGCAGCAGTCATGCCCACCAGGATTTACTTGGCGGTTTGCCCACATTATGTGGTCCCTGCCTGCCGTAGGTAGAAAACTAGCAGTGGCAGGATGAGGCACTTAAGTGGTCTTTGGGGAGGTGGTGCCATAGTGGCAAAATCTCTGGACTAGTAATCCAGAGGCCCAGACTCATGCGCTGGGGATGTGGGTTCACATCTCACCAGGGCAGCTGGTGGAACTTAAATTCAATTAATAAAAATCTGGAATATAAAGTCAATCTCAGTGATGATGACCATGAAATTATCATCGAATGTTGTGAAAACTCATCTGGTTTACTAATACCCTTCAGGGAAAGAAATCTCTCATCCTTACCTAGCCTGGCCTACACGTCGCTCCAGACCCACAGCAGTTTATTTGAGACTTATCTGCTGTCTGAAATAGCCACTCGGTTCAAGGTCAATTAGGGGTGGGAAACAAATGCTGGGCTTGCGAGCAATGCCCATATCCCATGAAAGAATAAAAAACCTTAAGGCCTCAATTGGCCTCTGGGTGGGTCGGCTGTCCTCGACCCTTCTCCCCCAGACCTAATTGGGGGGGGAGCTGGGAAAGTGATGGTATCTCCACCTTACACCTTGCTGCCCCATTATATGGGACACAACCCACCCTTCACTCCCCGCCCCACTCCACCATCTCCAAGTCCACCTCTGGGGGAAGGATTATTCTGCCCAATGTGCCTGTAACAAATCTGTAATGGGTTTAAAATGATTAAACCAGATTTTTTTTAAATGCATGTTAATATTGTCCTGGATTATTAACACTAAAAGATCCCCCACACTGATATTAGGATGACTGGTCTGCAGTTGCTGTGCTTATCCACTCCCCTCTTTTCAATGGGATGAATCATCTGCAGTCCTGCAGTCATCTGGCACCATCTTCATAACCATGGAGGACTGGAAGATTACCAACATACGAACTAGAGGCAGGAGTAGACGTCTCGGCTCTTCAAGCCTGCTCTGCCATTTAACAAGATCATTGCTGATCTGATTGTAACCTCCCACCTAACCCCGATAACCTTTAAACCTCTTGTTATTCAAGAATCTATCTAGCTCTGTCTTAAAAATATTCAAAGACTTTGCTTGCACTTCCTTTTGAGGAAGACAGTTCCAAAGACTTGTATAAAGCCTGTCTTACAGAAAAAAATTATCCTCATCTCCGTCCTAAGTGGGCGACCGTTATTTTTAAACTGTGACTGCAAGTTCTAGATTCCACACAAGAGGAAACATTCTCTCCGCATCTGCTCTGTCAAGAACTCTCAGGGATTTCAATTAAATCACCTCTTACTCTTCCAAACGCCAGTGGATATAAGCTTATCCTGTCCATCCATTCCTCATAAGACAACCTGCCCATTCCTGGTATTAGTCTAGTAAACCTTCTCTGAACTGCTTCTAACACATTTAGATCTTTCCTTAAAAAAAGAGGCCAATACTGTACTGTCATGAAGAGATATTAATGTCTATAATGTTATTGGAAATTATTTTTTAAATTGGAATTGTAGTAGGACCTGTGTCTATGTGTGTGTCTGTGTGTGGCTTAATTAGATTAAAGCCAACTAGTCTGGGTGCTTGGATGTATAGTAATTTTGAGATGTTAATTAGATAAATGTAAGGAAATTAAAAGATAAAGTGTAAATTTACATTTGTTGAATAAAGCATTCAAGAGTGAGAGTAAAATCTTGCACCATCTGGGAGACGCCAAACAATGTGTTTATATTATTAATAAAATTGGTGAAGTTAAAGGGTTTGGAGAGGTAAAATTTAAAAATCTAGTAATACAATGGGAATTTTACATTCAAAGGGGAGGCTAGGTATAAACAGAAAGGATTTTGTGTGTGTAAGAGAGGCATTTAAGATCTAACCAGCCTGTAAGCCTACAACTGTGTCTGCAAAGGAACCAAATTGAAAGGATCCTCATTTTGAATTTGTAAGGTCAAATGTGCTTTGCCTGGTGTCTGTTTAAAGCCTATGGGTCTCGATTACAAGAAGCTATTTTGGTGGTGAACTTGGCTAAAAGTGAATTTGCAAAAGCGCAAATTACGTATCTAAGCTATATTGTTAGACATGGTAAGGTAGCTCTGAGAGATGCAGACATCAAGGCTTTCATGGATTTCCCAGTGCCTACAACAAAACAAGAAGTTTTGAGGTTGCTGGGCATGAGTGGGTTTTACCAGAAATTTGTGCCAAGTAGCATGTGGTTGCTCCACTGACTGAACTATTAAAAAAGAACAAGAAGTTTCAATGGGCACTGGAGTGTCAGTAGTCGTTTGATAGCTTGAAAACTGTATTAACAATGGCATCAGTTTTGGCAGTATCCATATATGCCAAGCAATTTAAGTTGGCTGTTGACATAAGGGATATAGGCATTGGGATTGTACTGTTACAAAAGGATACCACTGTAATTGAAAAACCAATAGGCCATTTTTCATGGAAGTTAAATGCACAACAGAGAAGATATTCAATGACTGAAAAGGAGACTATGGGTTTGGTGTTAGCTTTGCAGCATTTTGAAATCTATGTTGAAAACAATTCATCAGAAACAATTGTTTATACAGACCACAATTCTTTGAAGTTTTTAGACAAAGTTCAAGACCCAAAGTGCAAGAATTTTCAAGTGGAGTCTATTATTACAACAATTTAATCTACAGATTATACATGTTACTGGTAGATAAAATCTGCTCGCAGATGCGTTATCAAGAGTTTGAAGCTTAAAGGGAAAATTGGACATTTTAAAACCTAGACACTGAACTGGAATCATTTCTGTTGATACCAAGGACTTGTGTGTACATATATATACATTGTTATGCTAATGCATGCATCTGATAATATAATAGTGTAATAGGTATAGGAGATAGTGTAAGATGGGTTATTGAAAATTAAGCCATCTTTTAAAATTATGACGGTTCATTTTTCAATAGGGAAGGGGATGTCATGAAGAGATATTAATATCTATAATGCTATTGGAAATTACTTTTTTACATTGGAATTGTAGTAGAGTCTGTGTCTATGTGTGTACTTGTGTGTGGCTTAATTGGATTAAAACCAGCTAGTATGGGTGCTTTGATGTATAGTAGTGTTAAAATGTTAATTAGATAAATGTAAGGAAGTTAAAAGGTAAAGTGTAAATTTGCATTTGTTGAATAAAGCATGCAAGAGTGGGAGTAAAATCTTGCACCATCTGGGAGATGCCAAACAATGTGTTTATATTATTAATAAAATTGGTGGAATTAAAGGGTTTGTTGTTAGGAGAGGTAAAATTAAAAAACACCGAGTAATACAATGGAAAATTTACATTCAAAGGGGAAGCTAGGTTTAAACAGAAAGAAATTTGTGTGTGTGAGAGAAGCATTTAAGATCTTACCAGCCTATATGGCCTACAACTGTGGCTGCAAAGGAAACAAATTGATAGGAACCTCATTTTAAATTTGTAAGGTCAATTGTGCTTTACCTGGTGTCTGTTTAAAGTCTATGGGTTACTGTTGCCTTGTTGAACATTTACCTGGGAGTGATTAATTTGGGGACTTGTCCAAAAGTTAATATGGTAGTAATGTGTAGATATGTGTATGTGCTTAATTTGTTGTTAAATTAATAAATGTTTAATGTAGTTTTATATTTAAAAAAACCTCTTGAGGCTTGGTGGTTTGATTCCTGAATTCAGAGCTGCATCTCAAACATACCAACTGAAAATATAGATTATGACAGTTGTTCAAGTTTCCCTCTGGGATTTAAACAAATCAGCCTTTACCAGCTGCTGTGTCATAAGAGGTATGGTCTCACCAGTGCCCTGTACAACTGAAGTATAACCTCCCAACTTTCTTATTCAATTCCCCTTGCAATAAACAATAACATTCTATTAGCTTTCCTAATTACTTGCTGTACCTGCATCCTCGCCTATGTCACTTTGTAACCACCTTACGTCTTCTTCACAACTTCCTTTCCTACCTATCATTGTGTTGTCAGCAAATTTTGCAACTCTCTCATCTGTCCTTTCATCCATGTCATTTATATAAATTGCAATAAGTTGAGGCCCCAGCACTGATCCCTGTGGCACACCACTTGTTCCATGCCACCAACCAGAAAAGAACCATTTATGCCTACTCTCTGTTTCCTGTTAGCGAGCCAACCTTCTATGTATGCCAATATATCACGATGAGCTTTTAGTTTCCACAACAACCTTTGATGTGACATTTTATCAAATGCCTCCTGAAATCTGTGTACAGTACATCCATCTGTTCCCCTTTATCCAGAGCACATGTGGCTCCTTCAAAGCCAGAATCTTTGCAATCTCTACCCTTATTTTCTTCAATAACTTTGGGTCATGCCATTCACAGTGGATGCCTTTGAAGAATGCCAACCTTTAAAGTGCATCCTCATTATCCATTTTTATTCTATCCAATATTGCCTCATCAGTTATTGGTACATTAGCAGCACCCTCTTCTCTGGTGAAGACAAAGTGAAGGCAAAGTGTTCATTGAGTACCTTAGCCACAATCTCTGCCTCCACAAAGAAAATCACTTTTTTTGGTGCCTTCCTTTGACTCCCTTTTTACTATATACATGTTGATAAACAGCTTTTGTGTTCTATATTCTGTTAGCAACTCATCAATTCACAGATCCTCTATTTGCTCCATTTACTCCATTTTTTTTAAAATCTCTTTCATACTGCCTGAATTAATGTCCTTAATTAACTGTTTTCACTTCTTTCATATCTGGGAGTCTTTGCTATTTGCAGTTTAATTGTAAATGCGTTTTCATGATTGCATTTTTTTTTCTCTCTGATTTATGATTTTGATAAAACCTGGCTGTTGCTTGTAGTAAATCGCTTAATGCATATTTGTGCCATTTAATGGCGAATATCTCCTGTGAAGATTTCAAATGCTATGACCAGAATTTTTCCTGTGTTGGGTGGGCTCGGTGGGAGCGGGCGGGGATGGTCGTGGAACTGACTGCCGCCCACGATCGGCTTCGCACCGCCATTTTACGTGGGGGGGGGCCAATTAAGGCCCACCCACACGCGTAAGAGCACTTCAATCTCCCTGAGGCACGGAGCTGCTCAGGAAGATAGAAGCGCTTTTGAAAAACATAAATAAATGTAATAAAAATTTATTGAAGCATGTCCCCTCATGTGACTGTGTCACATGAGATGGGACATGTTTTTATTTTTCTGAAAAGTTTTTCATTTAATTTGTAAAAGCTTTAGGAAACCTCATTCCGCTCGTGGATGAGGTTTTCTAAAAAATGTAAAGGCCGCTTGACCTTTTAGCCTGCCCGCCAACTGTAATGTTGGACGGGCGGTGTAAACTTGAAATTAATTACCTAGTTAATTGCCTTAATAGGCCTTTCAATTATCGACGGGCGTGCAGCCAATTCTGGCACGTGCCTGCTGAATGAAACATTGCGAGACAGCCCGATGATGTCGGGATGCACGCCCAACGTCATCGCGCATCATTTTACGTGCCAGCGTGTTGGGCCCATCCCCGCACACCAGCTGAAAAATCCTGGCCTATGACAAGCGTCGTTTGACTCATTCTTTACATCCCAAAAAAGGATGAGTTATGACCACATGGTCCGAGGAGAATATCTTGTTCGCTTTTCCAATTGAAGGCCAGCATGAATTTCCCATCCCAAGATGCTCTTAAAGAGGTGTTGTTGAGCTGCCTTCTTGAACCATTGCAGCCCACATGGTGAAGATACTCTTACCATGATATTAGAGTTCCAGAATTTTGACCCAACGATGATGAGGGAATGGTGATGTGTCCCAAGCAGGATTGTGTGTGACTTGATGAGGAAGTTGGAGGCGATGGTGTTTCAATGCACCTGATGCCCTTATCCTTCTAAATGGTGGAAGCCGAGACTTTGGGAGGTGCTGCCAAAGAAGCCTTGGTGATTTGCTGCAGAACATCCTGTACATAGGATGCAGTGGTAGAGAGATTTGATATTTCAGCTGTGAATAAGGTGCTGGTCAAGTGAGCTGCTTTGGCTTGAATGATGTTTAGCTTCATGAGTGTTGCTGCAGCTGCATGCATCCAGACAAATGGAATATGTTCAATCACACTCCTGAGTTGAGCCTCGTAGGTGTTGGAAAGTGTTGCTTGCGGAGTCAGAAGGCCATTTGCTGCAGAATACCCAGCTGTTGACCTTCTCTCAAAGCCACAGCATTTATATGGTTGGCCCAGTTAAATTTCTGGTCAGTGACAGCCCCAGGGGCTGAATTTTCACCTCGGCCTGCAGGCGCGCACCCCACACACATACGAGTGTGAAATATCGCGATATTTTTGCCGGGCGAGTGAATAGGCCAAGCGGCCTTTCAATTTTTGAGGAAACCTCATCCATGGGCGGGATGAGGTTTCCGGTGTTAATTAAAAATAAAATAAAAGTTTTCATAACTCAGTTGCAACATGTCCCTGCTCATGTGACAGAGTCACATAAGGGGACATGTTTTCCTTATTTTTTAAATCTTTATTTTTAATGTTATAAATTTTCAACACCCTGAGACAGCTCTGTGCTTTCAGGGAGCTTTCTGTGAGTGCATCTGCGTGCATGTGCAAACTAACGCGCTCACCCTCCTCCCTCGCCACCCCGGCAGCGCTGAGCGTTGCAGCACGCAACTCACGCTGGTGGGCCAATAATTGGCCAGCCAGCGTGAAATCGTGGTTAAAGCCCAATCGCGGGCGGCAGACCATTGCGTTGCCGCTCCCAGGCCCACCCGCCATGCCCACCTGATGAGGGGAATATCTTCCCCCAGGATTTTGGTAGTGGAAGATTTGGCAGTGATAGTGCAATTTAATGTCGTGGGGAGGTGATTAGGCTCTCTCTTGTTGGATGTGGTCATTACCTGACACTTGTTGGCACAAATGTTACTTGCCACTTATCAACCCGAGCCTGGATGTTGTCTGGGTCTTGCTGCATTCTGGGGTGGGCTGGTTCATTATCTAAGTATTCTGAATGGAGCTGAACCATGCAATCACCAGGGAACATCTGCAATATGATGGAGGGAAGGTCATTCTTGCAGCTCAAGATTGTTGGGCCTTGGGCACTGACCTGAGGAACGCCTGCAGTGTGTCCTGGAGCTGAGATGATTGGCTTCCCTAACTCACCTCACCTGTTCATTCTTAATGTTAGCCTGATGCGTCAAAATGTTGTGATAGAATTCTTTCACTGCAATATTCATGTCTTCCATTTACTTTCAAGAGAGAAGGTGATGTATAACCTGTGGAAAGCTCAGGCCCTCTATGGTGTTCATCCTGACATTAGACCCCCAACCTTTCATTAAATTCGAGCTGGAAGGTCCTGGAAAGCAACATGAGACAAGGAGGTAGGAACGGGCCAACGACAGCTGCAAATTTATCTGGACCATCTGCAGGACCTTAAAATTAGATCTAGCCTGCTCAGGAGTAAAATCAGGAAGAACTGCTTGATCCAAACTGTACTGGAAATTTGTAACTCTCTCGTCCAAGAAACTGTTGAGGCCAAGCCTTATCACAACATATTTCAACAACCAGCTTGACTGTAATTTAACATGCATTTTAAAATGTGTGTTACTCTGGCACATCTGAATTGCAAGTCAAATTCTTGCCCGGACAACATAACAGCACCATTTCAATCCACGAAAAAAACCCTGGGCTGAATTTTACTGGTCCCCGGGCAACAGGAATGATGGGGAGTCGGCGGGTTTAAACAGCAGGTAGCCACAATGGAGTGGTTCCCTGATGCAGCCGTGCCATGTGGAAGTTTCCCAACAGTGGGCTGTGAGGCAGATCCACCACTTGCCCCAAGGAGGGAGGCAGCTTATTTGCATAATTGAAGTCTCTGTTAAGGGCTATGTTATGGAGCTGCTGGCATTTTGCTGATGGAGGGGAAGCCCTGCCACGTGAGGAGTCCTCTAGCTTCACGAAGGCATCCTCCCTGAAGCAATTCTGGAAGCCATCAGAACCTGACGCCCCAAGATTCACAGTGGGGGCCACAGGAAGGAAAGGCAGTACCTGTGGCCCCAGAGATCCCCCCACCACTGAGGGGGGTTTGCCTTGCAACCAGAGGGCCCTCCCCCTCAGCCATTCTGAATTTTAATTTGTACTTACCTTAAGGAGAGCACCTCCACCTTGAGGCCCCCCCCCTCCCCGCACCCAACCGAGGACTGCCAGCCCACCTCAGCAGGACCCAGCTCTCCCTGCGGTGCTTTTTAAAATTCATTTACGGTGTGTGGGTGATGCTGGCTGGGCCAGCATTTATTGCCCATCATGATTGCCCTTGAGAAGGTGGTGGTTAGCTGCCTTCTTGAACCACTGCAGTTCACATGGTGTAGGTACACTCACAGTGCTGTTAGGGAGGGAGTTCCAGGATTTTTACCCAGCGACAGTGAAGGAACGGCGATATATTTTCAAGTCAGGATGGTGAGTGACTTCCAGGCGGTGGTGTTCCCACTTATCTGCTGCCCTTGTTCTTCTAGGTGGTAGTGGTCATGGGTTTGGAGGGTACTTTCGAAGGAGCCTTGGTGAATTCCTGCAGTGCATCTTGTAGATGGTACACACTGCTGCCACCTTTCGTCAGTGGTAGAGGGAGTGAATGTTTGTGGATGTGGTGCGAATCAAGCGGGCTGCCTTGTCCTGGATGGTGTCAAGCTTCTTGAATGTTTTTTGGAGCTTCACTCATCCAGACAAGTGGAGAGTATTTATTCACACTCCTGACTTGTGCTTTATAGATGGTGCACGTGCTTTGGGGAGTCAGGAGGTGAGTTACACGTCGCAGGATTCCCAGCCTCTGACCTGCTTTTGTAGTCACAATATTTGCATGGCTAGTCCAGTTCAGTTTCTGGTTAATGGTAACCCCAAGGATGTTGATAGCAGGGGATTCAGTGATGGTACTGCCATTGAACGTCAAGAGGTGATGGATTGATTCTCTCTTGTTGGAGATGGTCATTGCCTGACACTTGTGCAGCACAAATGTAACTTGCCACTTGTCAGCCCAAGCCTGCATATTACTGCATTTGGGCATAGCTTCTAAGGCTTCAGAGTTGGTGGTACCCTGATTGGCCTGGCAGTATTGGGAGCTCATGTGCCATCCTTAATTGGATGGTGGGCCTGCAGTTAGGAGGTCACATCCAGTCAAATCACTGAACCAATCCTGCTGCCGGCTGGTGGGAAAGATTTCAGTTGAATGCTAACATAAGTGTCTATTTGCAACTGCTTTTATCATTGTAATGATTTAAGGAATCAATGGAAGTCAATTGTTTAGTCAGAAAATAAATTGATACAAATTACAGACTGTCATTTTGTGGTAGAAATAGTAAATGGATTTCCCTGCCACCACCAACCCAGGCACCATGTTTAATCTTTTGAAAGAGGTCCTTCAACTGAAAAAGGTTTAGACAATGGGATATTTGAAAGGACGAGGAACAATCTAGTGCAAAAATACTTAATTGGTCTCCCTCCTACTTCAATGAGATAAGTACAGACCTCCCCCAGGTAAATTGAAATGAAAGATTTGCAGGCAAATCTTTAACAGAACAATTGACTGCCATTAAACTTTTTCTATGAAAGGCTTACCCATAAAGATCTTTTCTTTCGTGGTGCACCAGGTCAAATCCATTCAAAAAATGCAGTGCAAAAAATCTTACATGCCCCAATTTGATCGAAATGGTAATGAACCTGGGCACAAAAGACCACTGGAAGTTTTCAGGCAATTCTTGACTTTGCTGTATTCTGCTTTATTATGCTAATCTTGGTGCTGTATTATGTGAAGTGGGAGCTAATAAATGAGAAAGCTGCTGGGTTTTCATTATTGGACCAACTACACTTGCAAAGAATATTTGTTCCTCGTTCGTAAGATTTTGCTACTTTTCAGTTCATGCAAATCTGGACCAGTGGCTCACAAGCTGGGTCTGCGTGCCGCTAGGGGTCCATATAAATTTTCCAGGGATCCGTGAAGTATAGTGAAATGCAAGCCCAGAGATGGGAATGGACTACAGCCTCCACATGTGCAACACAGACGGGGTTGGCAGCCTGGCTGTCTCACCTATAAAGGAAACACACAGCATGGCTAGGCTCAGCAGTGAGAAGTAGGCATACTGATCTCTGTAACTAAATATCTTATTTTCTTAAAAGCATTACAAAAACACTCCTTAGCACATTCCTTCATTACAGCAGTAGCTACTCTTCAAAAGTACTTAATTGGCTGTAAAGCACGATGACATGTCCGATAGTCACAAAAGACGCTATATAGATGCAAGTTTGTATTTCTTTGTTTCAAACTGAAAAAAAAATTATACAATTGGATATTTAAAAGGACAAGAGGACAATTTCAATTGGTTAAAAAAAGGCCTGACCCAAGTAAATTGGAATGGAAGGTTGCAGGCAAATCTGTAACAGAACAATGGGAAGCCTTTAAAGAGGAGTGGATTTGGGTACAATTAAGCTACATTTCCACAAGGGGAAAAGGGAGGGCAATTGGGGTAAAGTGGAGTGCTCTGTACCTTTAATAGAATGTAGCTGGTTGACTATGTGACTGTACTGACCAATCGCTACACAGTGCAGGCTTCTTGGGTAACAGGAAGTCTAGAGCTGGGGGCGATTGAAGAAGCACACATGGTGTTAGTGCTCTGTTCTTAGTTCCAATAAATCACCAGTGTTTGTTCAGTCAGTCGGTCTCTCTGCCTATATTGTTTCAAGCACCAACTAATGTGTTAATATCAGGGGCGCAGTTAGTGTTCACCGGACAAAGCGAACCCGATAACCAAAAACATAAAAGCAATCGAAGCCAAAGCTCCCTGGATGATGAAAGAGTTAGTAGAGGAAGCAGAAAAAGGGTGCATAATACAGATGTCAGGTTGATAGTATAAGTGAGAACCTGACAAATATGGAAAGTTCGGAGGTGCAGTGAAAAAGGAAATGAGACAATGACAGAGTAAGAGAAGAGACTGGCAAATAACATTAAAGGGAATCTAAAGGTCTTCTATAGGAATATAAGCAGTAAAAGGATAAGAAGAGAGCTGGAGCCCATCAGGGACCAAAAAATGGGATCTCCACATGGAGACAGAGGGAATGGCTGAGGTACGAAATGAGTACTTTACACCTGTCTTTACAAGGAAGAAGATGCTGCAAAGTCATAGTAAAAGATGAGATAGTTGAGATACTGGATGGGCTAAAAATTGCCAAAAGAGGAGGTTTTAGAAAAGCTGGCTTTAATTAAAGTTCATATGTCACCAGGATCAGATGGGATGGATCCAAGGATGCTGAGAGAAGTAAGGATGGAAATTGCAAAGCCATAATCTTCCAATGATCTATAGATACATGGGTGTTGCAAGAGGACAGGAGAATTGCAAACCTTGTTCAAAAAAAGGTGTAAGGATAAACACAGCAACTACTCGCCAGTCAGATTAGCCTCAGTAGAATGGAAAGCTTTTAGAAACAATAATCCGGGACAAAATTAATAATCACTTGGAAAAGGGCTTAATTAAGGAAAGCCAGCATGGATTTATTAATGGCAAATCACAGTGAACTAACATGATTAAGTTTTTTGGTGATGCAACAGAGAGGTTGATGAGGGCAATGCGGTTGATGTAGTGCATACATGGACTTTGGAAAGGTTTTTGATAAAGTGCCACAAAATTGCCTTGCCAGCTGTGGTAATTATGGTTTTATGTAATGTGTAGTATACCTTTAAGAAGGATGGTATAAAGGAAGATCACATGAGTTTATGTAACCAATAGGTGAGTAGTGCGGGCTACCTCTGTAGTTAGTAGTCTATAGTTAATAGTCAGAAGTACGGAGACATAGTTGAGTTGTAAGCACACAAGTGTAGCTGCTGAGTACATTTGTAAATAAACAATGTGTTCCACCTAAGAATTGTCTGCTGATCAACTCTGTGTATTGTACCAACTTGGCCATCCCACAACAAGCGTGCAACCAGGTGAATAAGATCCAACATAAACTAAGTTGGTAAACATGAAATAAAAGGGAGAATTGCAGCATGGATGGAAAGTGCCTAAGTGACAGGAAATGGAGGGTAGTGGTGAATGGTTGTTTTTTGGACTGGACGAAAGTATAGAGTGGGGTTCCCAGGATTTAGTATTAGGAACAGTGTTTTTACTGACCTGTATTAATGACTTAGACCTGGATGTACAGGACACAATTTCAATATTTGTAGATGATACAAAACTTGGAAGTATTTTGAACTGTGAGGATAGTGATAAACTTCAAGAGGACACAGATAGGCTGGTGCAATGGGCAGACACACAGCAGATTAAATTTAGTGCAGACAAATATGAAGCGATATGTTTTGATAGGAAGAATGAGAAGTGGCAATATAAACTAAATGGTACAAATCTAAAGGGATTGCAGGAACAGAGGGACCTGGGCTATATGCGCATAAATCAGTGATGGTAGCAGGGCAGAGTGAAAAGCGGTTAATACGGGATCCATATGACCATAAGACCATAAGACATAGGAGCAGAAATTAGGCCATTCTGCTCCGCCATTCAATCATGGCTGATAAGTTTCTCAACCCCATTCTCCCGCCTTCTCCCCGTAACCTTTGATCCCCTTACCAATCAAGAACCTATCTATCTCCGTCTTAAATACACTCAATGACCTGGCCTCCACAGCCTTCTGTGGCAATGAATTCCATAGATTCACCACTCTCTGGCTAAAGAAGTTTCTCCTCATCTCTGTTCTAAAAGGTCTTCCCTTTACTCTGAAGCTGTGCCCTCAGGTCCTAGTCTCTCCTACTAATGGAAACATCTTCCCCATGTCTACTCTATCCAGGCCTTTCAGTATTCTGTAAGTTTCAATCAGATCCCCCCTCATCCTTCTAAACTCCATCGAGTATAGACCCAGAGACCTCAAACGTTCCTCATATCTTAAGCCTTTCATTCCTGGAATCATTCTCGTGAACCTCCTCTGGACCCTCTCCAGGGCCAGCACATCCTTCCTGAGATACGGGGCCCAAAATTGCTCACAATATTCTAAATGTGGTCTGACCAGAGCCTTATAAAGCCTCAGCAGCACATCCCTGCTTTTATATTCTAGTCCTCTCAAAATAAATGCCAACATTGCATTTGCCTTCCTAACTACTGACTCAACCTGCAAGTTAACCTTAAGAGAATCCTGGACTAGGACTCCCAAGTCCCTTTGCATTCCAGATTTCTGAATTCTCTCCCCATTTAGAAAATAGTCTATGCCTCTATTCTTCCTACCAAAGTGCATGACCTCACACTTCCCCACGTTGTATTCCATCTGCCACTTCTTTGCCCATTCTCCTAACCTGTCCAAATCCTTCTGCAGCCTCCCTGCCTCCTCAATACTACCTGTCCCTCCACCTATCTTTGTATCATCTGCAAACTTAGCCAGGATGCCCTCAGTTCCTTCATCTAGATCATTAATGTATAAAGTGAAAAGCTGTGGTCCCAACACTGACCCCTGCGGAACTCCACTAGTCACCGGCCGCCATCCTGAGAAGGACCCCCTTATCCCCACTCTCTGCCTCCTGCCAGACAGCCAATCTTCTTTCATCATGGGCTCTGCAATTTAACTCTGCAATCAGACGTATATAAACTGGTACTGAACAGCATCAGGAGCAGTTTGCAACTGTTGATAACCTTTCTACTGTTGCTTATGGCAAATGACCAAAGTAGGTGGACATAAATTCTGAATGACAGAATTAAGTATAGATCAGTACATCTGCATTGACTTATGACCTTCACCAGTCAAATCTTGCATGAGATCCACTGGTCTGTTGTTGAATTATATCGGTTTTTGCACAATTGCCTCTTTCCTTTCCTTTAAGCTATGCATTTGACCTGAACTTTTCTGGACTGAGGTCCCTTGTGGTTTAGATTTTTGACGTGCATTTTCCTCTTCGACCTTTTGTTTTCAGTTGACTAATTCAAGCTGTGAATAATGAAGTCTATCTCTTGGGCTCGACTGTTTATTCCCTCTGCTGCTGATTGTATTCATTTCACCAGTCAGCCTGAGGCATCCATGTGCCAATACTCCGGTACTGCCAGGTCCTAAATTCCTGCAAATGCTTGACTAAATCAAATCATTAAATCTCCTTCCTCAGTAGTTTGCGCACAATCTTAAATTGTTAAAATAACAGCTTGTGTTTATTTTTCAGGTAGAGCTGAATCGTGACATCTAGCGTTTTCCGGATTTATACAAATTAGAACCAAGTTTTGCTACTTAAACAATCAATAATTGTGTAGCCAGCCCAGCTATATGCAAGCCTCATTGTTATATATGTTATTTAATGTCCACTCTGATTCCTTTTTACTGCATATAAGATCATTTCTTCTGTATGTAGTATCATGTAATCATGCACAATTCATCAGTGCTTATGTACCAAAATCCTTTGTCGGCATTTTTCACAAATTTGTGAAAATCACTTCAACTTAAGATGTAACCATTAAAATAGCACGTGGAAATTTTTCACATAAATATACCAATGTACTCTTTAAAAAAAAAATCACCTCCATCGTTTATTCAGGATCAATGACTTCTATGAAATTGGTTCAACCTTGATAAATAGATATTTATTTCAATAATTGCTGTTTAATCAATGAGGAGCATGGGCACTTGTGTTAAAGAGGGGTCTCAATGAGAGGATTATGCTGTAATTCACTTGACACTGTCTATGAAGAAAGCATTGCTTGCTTTCTCGCTCTACCATAGTTCTTCCCTGACACACGCATGCTGCCACCAAGAGGACAGCAGATGGCCTGTTCCAGAGCTCTTCCAATTTCATTCTTAAAATAGCTGGTAGAAAATAGACAAGAATAAAGTGGATTGAAACATCCCGTGATACCTGTCTCTGTCACTCTAAGCAAATGCCTAACCTCCACTTAACACTTCACCACAGTTTATGATGGCTCATGATATAAAGAATTACAAGAGACAGTCCAGATCTTTTGCCTCCATGAAGGAATGTTATTGCTTCAAGATATTGTATTAACTGTGATGTTTCGCTTTCAGCTGGATTGTAGGTAAAATGTTTTTTTCTGACGATAACCAGGAGAGCACCATTGTTATAGTCCGTTGAAATACCCCCTGTTTCAAATTCCAATTTTAAAAAGCTTTCCCTATGTCTTAAGAAATAGGATTATAGGAAAGCAAGGGGAATGCCATTTAAAGCAACAAGTCCCTCCTCAGACCCTATGCAGACAGCCTTATTATAGACTTTGGCCAGCCCAAAGGAAAACACCCGCAAGTAAAGCTGCAAAAAAAATAAGTTTTGCTCATCTCTCATAGAGCAAAATAGCCACCTAGGCAAGACAGTTGGAATGGAGATCAGATTGATCACATTAGAAGCAAAATGTTGTCACCCGCGATTCTAAAATGAAATGAGACAAATTATGTCAAGGTAGTTCTACTAGACCTTGTGCTTGGGCATATTACATTGATTGGATGCAGCACATTGAAGAAAATTGAATGAAAAGGATTGCCTGATGATAATAGAGCCTCTCCTTTTCCATCCATTTCAATGAATGGTTTCATTACGAGCTTGTGATCCCTCTCCATTTGATTTTCCTCAGATGCTACACCCAGGTGATCCAGTATGTTCAGGTAGAAGAAGAGGAAAATCTGCTCTCTGGAGTTCAGTGGTGCTAAATGCTGTCTTCTGCTGCCCCAAGATGAAAGGTGATGGACTAACAAATAGAGTTTTATGTTTGGTCCATCAGGAAGAAACCCTCCACACTATCTGTCAGGGGCACATCTACCTCTTATATAATATTGAGTTCCATCTTTGCTACCTGGGTAGCAGACCCAGACAGGAAAATCTGGTGGGGACATTTACATCTCAAAACAGCGCTTCCTAAACTATTTTCCAATACAACACCATTTTAACACTTGAAAATCTATGCGACCCCAGACGTCAATAAAAACAAAAAGAAATAAAGTTACTTAGTAATATTCAGTGTGTAATTATTAAAGTTTGCACATCAAAATATAATGCATCATATAAATATGAAAATCTCTGATGAAAACCCTGGGCCCTGAGCCGGACCATGAACTCTCCTCTTCCAAGCATCCCAGCAATGTGCCCACCTCCTCACACACCACCCACCACCCCCAGTGCCCTGACTGGTGCCCCCCCCCACACCTATGCCATACCTTCCTACCATATGCCACCTCACAACCTACCAACACTAAAATGTCACAAGGAAACTAACAGTGCACCATCAATCTGAAGGAACGTAAGAACATAAGAAATAGGAGCAGGAGTAGACCACACGGACCTTTGAGGCCGTTCCGTCATTCAATACGATCATGGCTGATCTTGGACTTCAATTCCATTTTTCCACCTGTTCCCAATATCCCTTAATTTGATGACAGACCAAAAATCTGTCTATCCCAGCCCTAAGCAATTCACTGGAGGAGAAGTGACAACCCTCTGGGATAGAAAATTCTGAAGATTCACAACCCTTTGAATGATGTAATTTCTCCTCATCTCAGTCCTAAATGATTGGTCCTTGTTCCTGAGACTGTGCCCTGTGTTTTAGACTCCCCGACCAGTGGAAACAATCTCCCAGCATCCACCCTATATCAAGCCCCTTCAGAATTTTGCAGGTTTCATTGAGACCACCTCCCATTCTTCTAAACTCCAGAGAATATAAGCCCAAATTACTCAGCCTTTCATCATAGGACAACCCCCTCACACCAGCGGCCAATTTTGTGAACCTTCACTGTACCACTGCCAATGCAAGTATATCCTTTCTTAAATGTGGAGACCAAAACTGCACAAAGTATTCCAGATACAGGCCGGGATTTACAAGGTAGGTGTACAAGATTATGAGGGGCATGGACAGGGTGGATAGGGAGCAGCTGTTCCCCTTAGTTGAAGGGTCAGTCACAAGGGGACATAAGTTCAAGGTGAGGGGTAGGAGGCTTAGGGAGGATGTGAGGAAAAACTTTTTTACCAAGTGGGTGGTGACGGTCTGGAATGCACTGCCTGGGAGGGTGGTGGAGGCGGGTTGCCTCACACTCTTTAAAAAGTACCTGGATGAGCACTTGGCACATCATAACATTCAAGGCTATGGGGCCAAGTGCTGGCAAATGGGATTAGGTAGGTAGGTCAGGTGTTTCTCACGTGTCGGTGCAGACTCGATGGGCCAAAGGGCCTCTTCTGCACTGTGATTCTGTGATTTTCCATCCCCGTTGTAGGTGGGACCCCCCGTGGGCAAGGCAGTGCCCCAGCCAGAAGTCCAATGACTGGCGGCGGGACCGGAAGATCGCAGTGGCGGGCGGGTGCGGAAAATCCCACCGACAGTCTCACCAAAGCCCTGTATAATTCTAGAGGAGTTCTTTATTCCTGTACTCCTATCCCCTTGCAATAAAGGCCAACATGCCAAATGCTTTTCTAATTGCTTGCTGCACCTGCATGCTAACTTTCCATGTTCCTTGTGCAAGCACACCCGGGTCTCTTTGAACATCAACACTAATAAGTTTCTCACCTTTTAAAAAATATTCTGGGTGGAATCGTCCCGGATTTGCACTAAGTGCAGTAGCGGGCGTGAGAAAAGGAGAATTACCCGCCAGCCGCAATGGCAGGCTTGCGCGCAGTATTGTCCCCTTCCCACCTCATAAATTAAGCAGTCACGGGAAACATGCTGTCTCGCTGGCAGGTGGCCCCCGATTGGCCCGCCACGCTGTTACCTCATCACTTCCTCACACCTGGCGCCATATTTAAAATGCAGCCGTGCACACGGTTCGCAATGCTTGCAGTCCAGGATTGCTCCAGTGAAGACATGGCCCCAAAAGCCAAGAAGAGTGCAGCCCCCCAGTTCAGTGACACATTGCTGGGAGGCCTCCTGGATGCCGTGGAGGCCCACCACGATGTCCTCTAACCCGCTCTGGCCTCAGGAGGCCCATCAGTCTCACCGCTCTGGCTTGGGAGGTGATGGAAGAGGTGGTCAGTACCAATGCTGCACACAAGAGGTCAACCATCCAGTGCCGATAGAGAATGATCTCATCTGTGCAACCAGGGTATGGTAACCATCTCATCACTCTAAACTCACACACTCAAGCCCATCACACATTTACCGGAATCTCACTCACTGCCAGCTCAACGGACATCACCACCCACTCTCTCACACACACCCTCACATCTCCATCTGGCCTCATCTCTCCTGGAGATAGCCTCCTCATCACGTCCATGACTCCACTCAGCACATGCGCATGCCTGCCATCCTTCTTATTTGGCCTGGCATGTGCCTTGCTCACGTTCTCTCCATCTGTCTTTATGCAGGACAAGATCACGCACAATCAACAGGAGGGGTCCCAGACCAGGGGTGGCATGCCGGACAACAAGGTCCTCACTCTGTTCGAGAGCCGTGCGTTGGAGCTGACCAGAGAGGATGTCGACCATTTCTGAGTTAACGGTGAGGTCGGCGGCGAACACCCATATGAGCATCCCACATCACATCACCTCTCTCTCAACACTACTCTGAGTTCACCATTCTGTGTGTAATGCAGCGGCCAAGCACTAATAACCTGCGCTTTCGGTCCAAGGCACTTCTGACAATTTGACCCTGACCCCAGCACCAAGAACACCTCAGATGAGGACCCTGAGGGCATGACTGTTGAAGACCCGTCACAACGCTCACCCACACCCTCCACCAGCGCAGCGACACACACCTCAGTGGGACCTCAATGTAGAGTAGCCTCAGGATCACAATCTGGTGACCACAGTACATAATCTGTTCCATAACAGGCGGAGGAAGTCCAGCAGCTCGGCATTCCAAGCCATCCATCCAGGTGACTTTGGGAATGTCCGGCCGGCCCAAATCCCCTCTTCCTGTGATCCCCACAGCACCAGATCCACAGGCCAAGAAGGGTGCAGCTGGCCCAAAGCAGGACACCCAAAGCAGGCTGGGGCCCTCCAGGTCTCGGCCCTCCAGAAGGCAGTCATGAAGCATGCCGTCCTGAAGTCACGCCGAGGTGGGTGGTAAATTTGATGTGGGGGATGATTCCAATGAGCTGGGTTGCTAATGAGATGCTAAAGTATTGAAATTAGATTCCTGTGCTGCGGGGGCGGGGAATGCAGCCCGCCATTGACAGGTGGAGCGGGCAGTCACAAACTGGTTTCACAACGGAGTAAAACTGATTTTTGGTCTTCACATCATATTGTCTGCTCACGCCCGCCATGACACTCGCCACGACGCCCGCCACGACGCCCACCACAACATCCGCTACCTAATGGACCAGATGATTCGGCCCTCTGCTTTTTTATTCATACGACCAGAGCAAATAACTTCACACATCCTTATATTATGATTCATCTGCTACCTTGATGCCCACTCACCTAAAGGAGGCACCATCAAGGGATACAACCCGAAGTCCCACACCATGTCTCCCACTCCCCCACCCAGTCAATTCAAAAGCATTCCACAAGCAACTTCCCGTCTCTTAATTCCATTAACCCCCATTTGCTTCTGCTCACACATATCCACTTCTAGCTAATACTGAATACAGCATGTCCAAATTCAACTACGCTTTATCAATTACCAGCACTGCATATTAATTTGAGAAAGCACATGAACCCAGGTATTGGAGTTGCTGCCTTAGGAATTCTAGGTCAGATATCAGTCTTGCAATTTTTAATTAATGTTAGTACTACCGGAACCAGACAACAGAGATTACTGGTTACAGGAGATTGCAGCTCCTTCATCTGCCCATGTGGTGGCTATTGCTAAAGCTATTGTTGCCGTTGGTGCTGAAGAATGGCTTTAGGTTCTTGACCCAGGGATTAGACTGGCCAGACAGATATCTTTGGGAATGATGGTGACTCACTTGGCGTGTATGACTCACAGGTTGGTGTCCTCAAAGATCTCTTCCAGATAAGCCCCATTGGACTCCTGCAGGGCCATGATGGCCCAGCTCCGGAAGTACAGAACTGTTTTGCAGTCCTCAATGATCTATTGCTGGAAGGACAGTTAATGGGTGAGCAGCTTGGTGGGTTTCTGGTAGCTGAGAATCTCCTTCAGAGGCACAATGTAGACCGCACCTGGTACAGACCTCTTCTGTAGCGATGAGGCTTCTTCACTGCTCCCATGGCTGGAGCTCTCTTCTGGACCACTCTGTTAGGGACCACTCCGAGCAGTAATTGGCTCAGGCCAGGTAGGTTTAAGCCGAAATCTGATAAAATGATGTGCTGGAAACTACTGGCCGTGATTGGCTGCTTATTAATTATTGTTTGTCAATTTCAAAAAGTCTGCCAATTTTTAGTGCAAAAGCAACCGGTTAAACAAGAGAAAGGTTGATACCAGTTTGCATGTTAACATGATCAATTAAAGAAATATTCATGACCCCATTCACTGTTTCAGTGACCTTAATTAAGGGTCAAGACCCACAGTTTGGAAAGTGCTCCCTTAACAGAACCCACCTGATTTTCTGAAGAAAAGTCATACAGACTCGAAACGTCAACTCTGTTTCTCTCTCCACAGTTGCTGTCAGACCTGCTGAGCTTTTCCAGCATTTTCTGTTTTTATTACAGATTTCCAGCAGCCACAGTATTTTGCGTTTCCAATCTGATTTTCCTTCTGAATTAAATTAATTTATGTGCAACCTGTGACAGCTTTGAGCCATTTGCCTTTCCCATTGATAATTCATGACCAGGCAGCAAAGAAAAGAAATCTGCCCCATAATGTTATGTCACACAAATCTTAAATAATTATTCTTGGGAACATTCCCTAATCTCTGATGAAGCAACAAATAAAAATGAAGATTTTTATTTTCTTTATTCTTTCATGGGATATGGGCATCACTGGCAAGCATTTGGTGCCCAGCCCTAATTGCTCTTGGACTGAGTGGCTTGCTGGCTATTTCAGAAGGCAGTTAAGAGTCAACCACATTGCTGTGAATCTGGAGTCACATGTAGGTCAGATTGGGTAAGGATGACAGATTTCCTTCCCTAAAGGACATTAGTGAACCAGATGGGTTTTTACAACAATCGATGATGGTTGTCATCATTACCGAGGCTAGATTTTATATTCCAGGTTTTATTAATTGAATTTAAATTCCACCAGCTGCCATGGTGGGACTTGGGCTTGTCTTCCCAGAGCATTAGCTCGGGCCTGTGGATTACTAGTCCAGTAGCCATTTAATAGAATAAATACAAGAATCTTATGCTGTTCAAAATAATGTTTTACTCCAGGTTAAAAATGACACTGGTATTAGGGATAGGTAGATCAATAGGCTGTCATTCAGATAAAATTAATCAAAATTCATGTAACTTGAAGGAAGAACAAGATCTTTGCAATGTGCTCTCCCATTGCAGATAATGCTGTTTCCCAAAGTTTAACGTCAGATCTAGTAGCCTTGAAACTATTCCCATTGGCACTTAGTCTAGCCCATATTAACAGCTCACTGTTTCCTGTTGAAATTAAATGGCCAAAATCAACATTGATGTTCTCTGCTTAGCGCTGTGTAAGGGGACCAGACTATCAATGAGATGTCACTACCACAATCTAATAAAAAACATCACCTCAGGTGCCAAAATTGCTGCAGTCAGGTATTACCAGAAACTCAGGCCTATGCTCCAGATGTCATTTTTTTATTACATTCATTTTTGGGATGTGATGGTCACTGGCTAGGCCACCATTTATTGGGCATATCCAATTGTTTATGAGAAGGTTGTGGTGAGCTGCCTTCTTGAACTGCTGCAGTCTTTGTGATAGGGGTGCACCCACGGTGCTGTTAGGATGGGAGTTCCAGGATTTTGACCTAGTGACAGGTCAGGATGTTGTATGACATGGAGGGGAACTTGCAGACGGTGGTGTTCCCATGTGTCTGCTGCCCTTATCCTTCTAGGTAGTAAAGGTTACAGGGTTTGGAAAGTGCTGTTGCAGGAAGTTGATAAGTTGCTGCAGTGCGTCTTGTAGATGGTACATGCTGCTGCCACTGTGCATTGGTGGTGAAGGAAATGAATGCTTAAGGTGGTGGAAGGGGTGCTAATCAACTGGGCTGCTTTGTCCTAAATGGTTTCAAGTTTCTTGAGCGTTTTTGAAGCTGTGCACTTCCAGGTAAGTGGAGAGTATTCCACACCTGGACGTGCCTTTTAGATTGTGGACAGGATTTGGGAGTCAGTAGATGAGTTACTTGCTGCAGAATTCCCAACCTCTGACCTGTTCTTGTAGCCACAGTATATATATGGCTGGCCCATAAGTTTCTAGTCAATGGTAACCCCCCAGGAAGTTGATAGTGGGGGTATTTAGCAATGGTAATGCTATTGAATGTAAAGGGGAGATGGTTGGATTCTCTCTTGTTGAAGGTGGTCATTGTCTGGCAGTTGAGTGTCTCAAATGTTACTTGCCACTTATCAGCCCAAGCCTGGATATTGTCCAGGCCTTGCAAGTGGGCACGGACTGCTTCAGTGCCTGAGGAGTTGCACATGGTACTGAATGAACATTGTGCAATCATCAAAGAACATCTCACTTCTGTCCTTAAACGAACATACGAATTAGGAGCAGGATTAGACAATTTGGCCCCTCGAGCCTGTTCCATCAGTCAATAAGATCATGGCTGATCTGATTGTAACCTCAACCCCACATTCCTGCCTACCCCCGATAACCTTTCACCCCCTTGTTAATCAAGAACCTATCTAGCTCTGCCTTAAAAATATTCAAAGACTCTACTTCCATCACCTTTTGAGGAAGAGAGTTCCAAAGACTCACAACCCTCAGAGAAAAAATTTCCCCTCATCTCTGTCTTAAATGAGGGACCCCATAAACTTAAACCCCTAATTCTAAATAAGAGGAAACATCCTCTCCACATCCATTCTGTCAAGGATCTTAAAGGTTCAATCAAGTTGCTTCTTACTCTTTTAAACTCCAGTGGCTACAAGACTAACCTGTCCAATCTTTCCTCATAAAACAACCTGCCCATTCCCGGTATGAGCCTAGTAAATCTCCTCTAAACTGCTTCTAGAGCATTTGCATATAAATAAGGAGACCAATACTGTACAAAGTACTCCAGATGTGGTCTCACCAGTGCCCTTTATAACTGAAGCATAACCTCCCGAAGGTCATAGGTGAAGCAGCTGAAGATGGTTGAGCCTGAGCAACTCCTGCAGCGATGTCCTGGGGCTCAGTTGATTAACCTCCAACAATCACAGCCATCTTCCTTTGTACTTTGAACTGACTCCAGCCAGTGGGGAGTTTTCTCCCTGTTTTCCATTGACTTCAGCTTTGCTAGTCCCCTTGATGCCACACTTGGCCAAATGCTGCCTTGATGTCAAAGGCAATCAAACTCACCTCACCTCTGGGATTCAGCTCTTTGATCCATGTTTGAACCTAGGTTGTAAAGAGGTTAGGAGCTGAGTGGTCCTGGCGGAACCCAAACTGAGTGTTGGTGAGCATTTTTTTGCTGAATGAGTGCCACTAGATTTGATAGCACTGTTGATCACTTTGCTGAAGATTGGAAGTAGATTGATAGGGTGGTTAATGGTCAGATTGGATTTTTGTGCACAGGATTGCTTTTCTTTAAATATAATGGGTCGATTGACATGGTGATTTCTACATGGTGAAGACATGTTGAAAAAAATCACATTTTACCAGAGGGGAAAACCAGGAAGAACTGGATTACTATATGGAATGTTTGCATCTTCTGACTATTACTGATAAAAGCATCATGTTAAATAAGTCCTATGGTAGTCAGTCAACAGAATTCTCACTTTAGTCTCAGATTTAAATTTGGCTCAGTCCAATATTGCCAAGTATATTCTGTGCTTGATTCAGTGTGTACAATGTTCTTCTTTTGATATCCCAGAGTTGATGTATGGATAGGACTCAAAGAAGTTAATCACATAAGCAGTAGTATAGTACATGCTTTATCACAGCAGAAATAAAAATAGGAAGTTTTTTCTTAGGTTTAGTACTACAATAGAAAAGAGTTCACTTCATACCTCAATGATTCAGTAGAATGGTTGATATTGAAGTATAAATCTGGCATAGTTTTGAGTATTGAAGAAAGATCTGCACTGCATCATCGCCTGTGCAAATACACTACTGTTGATCACTGTGAAAGCTTCACTCCAGGAGCTGTGCATTCAGTACTGGTTTAATGCCAACAGTGTGCTTGTCAAACTTTCTGAGATAGTGTTTAAAGAGTGATCCCAGCAGCCTTTGCTGTTTTCTTTCAAAGCTTGGATTAAGGCGTGAGTAGATCATGAGACACATTTTTGCTTGGTTGAGTTATGCTTAGATACAACAAAGCAGCAAGATGTATTCTACAGAAACAATCCCAAAATATGAAATTTTATAGGCATTCTTTTTAAAAGGTGTGCTCAGCCATCTGAGTACTCTATATTACTATTACATCCAGGAAGCTGTACAAATTAGCAATTAGTGAAAAATTACATTAAGGATCACCTGAATTGTCATTAATCATTTACACATTGCAAATATATTACAGCTCCTTGACATTTTTTTATTCTTTCTTGTGATATGGGCATTGCTGGCTAGGCCAGCATTTATTGCCAAACCCTAATTGCCCTTGAGAAGATGGTGGTGGACCGCCTTCTTGAACCGCAGCTGTCCAAATGGTGTAGGTACACCCACAGTGCTGTTAGGGAGGGAGTTCCAGGCTTTTGACCCAGTGGCAGTAAAGAAACAGCGATATAGTTCCAAGTCAGGATGGTGTATGGCTTGGAGGGGAACTTCCAGCTGGTGATGTTCCCTTGTATCAGATGCCTTTGTCCTTCTAGGTAGTAGAGGTCATGGGTTTGAAAGGTGCACTCGAAGGATCCTTGTTGAGTTGCTGCAGTGCATTTTGTAAATGGTACACACTGCTGTCACTGTGCATCGGTGGCGGAGGGAGTGAATGTGGAAAGTGGTTTATGGGTGTTTTGTCCTCTATGGTGTCAAGCTTCTTGAGTGTTGTTGGAGCAGCACTCATCCAGGCAAGTGGAGAGCATTCCAACACAATCCTGTGCCTTGTAGATGGTGGACAGGCTTTGGGGAGTCAGGAGGTGAGTTATTCGCTGCAGGATTCTCAGCCTCTGACCCGCTTTTGTAGCCACAGTGTTATATGGGTGTTCCAGTTCAGTTTTTAGTCATTGGTTACCCCCAGTATGTTGATAGTGGGGGTTTCAGCAATGGTAATGCCATTGAATGTCAAGGGGAGATGGTTGAACTTCCTCCTGTTGGACAACGTCATTGCCTGGCACTTGTGTGGCACGAATGTAACTTGCCACTTATCAGCCCAAGTCTGAATGGTAGACTGCACGGGTGCAAACATTAGATCCAAGCCAAAGCAGAGGTACAGTTTGGGGTTTGGAAAATGGACTGGCAGGAATTCCAGCGGTTTTTTTTTTTTTGCATTTTCTGGTGGGGAGAGTGAAGGGTAGACCTTCCACCCAACTCTTATATCAAGGGGGTGAACCTGGGGAAGATCTCAGGCCATAACCCAGGAGTATGTTCTCTACATTCTTAAAACATTTCAGTGGTACTTTTGCCAGCTGAGAACTGGAGTGAGTCCCATTGAAAAGCCCCAAAATTTATCTAAACTAAAGGAATTCTGAAGAAGAGTCGTGCGGACTCGAAACTCTAACTCTGTTTCTCTCTCCACAGATGCTGCCAGGCCTGCTGAGTTTTTCCAGCATCTTTTCTGTTGTTACTTTGAGAGACTGGTTTAGCTGCCAGGCAGGAAGGCTTACAGTTCAATGCCACAAGATGGGTTCCAATGGGGGCAAGAGTGGGAGGAGATCGAGGGCAGCTGGGGAAGGGCTCAGAGAGCAGCAGCCAGGAGAAACAGAAGGAGAAAGAAGTTGTGGGGGAGTAGAGATGGTAGTGGGAGAAAGATCCTGGTCCAGGTGGATTATCTCTGGGTGGCATGGGAGGGGGAGGGTGGGTCAGCCAATTGTGGTGTGAGGATGAGGCTGCAGGAGAAGGTTTGCTCGATGAATCAGGGTGAAGCAATTCTGCTCCTCCGGACCCAAAATCAGTGCTGAAAAAGCAATTTCCTGCTGGAGTTGGAAGACCTCTCTTCAGATTCCATATTTCCCAACACCTTGGAAATGTGGCTTGCAAAATTCAACTGGCAGCTCAAATCTGAGGAACAGAACCACATTACAAGCGGATAATCAATAAGAGGCCCCTCCAGTGCGGCTTATTCCCCAAACCCACTGTGAAATTATGCAAATTTTACCAACACTCTCTCCACCTTTCTCCCATTATCGTGGAAGGGGTGGGAGTTAAATGTCTCCCTTTTTTCTATATCCAGGAATGAGAAGCTCCCTTGTTACATGTTGAGATTTTTGATATTTGACCTGGAAGAGATTTAAGAGATGAAATTTGTCTTGGTTGGTAATTAGCCAGGCGATAGCAAATCAGAAATCGGTTTGACACATGTGTAAAATGAGCTGCTGATTTGCTTTTTCCCACTTTCTCATGTTGCTTAAAGCAAATCGCCCCTTTTGGTGTTTATTTATATTAAGTAATTGCTGTTTAGCTAAATGCAGCTAAGGACTTAACTCACAACAATACAGAAGCTGTCTGGCAATGCTGATTAGGACCATTTACTGGGACCAATTGAAGGTGCTGATAGAATTGTGTTTCTCCCATAGCACACCAATTTGTGACAATGCAGTGGAATCGTATATGTTAGAGACATTTGCACTTGCAATGAGGACAGCAAGAATTCTATCCAGCCAGATAATGCATTGCTGTGACCTCGTATCGGGGAGAAGAGGTGCAGTTAGTTTTGATTTTTGGCTTAATGAGCCAATTCTGAACACAGCGTTTCAGGAGAATAACATAAATTAAGCTGTTTACTTTTTCTTCCTCTCTCAGGCTGGGAAAAAGTCAATTTGAATTTGAAACAGTCAGAGAGGCACAGAATTTCTTTTCTAATGACAGTCAGTTCAGCAAATATGACTGGCAAACGAAAGATATGCTAAGGGCTAAGTTTGTATAATTTATTATTTTCCACGTTATGAGGAGGGTAAGAAACAAATTGATTTTCACTTAATGCTGTATTCTGTTCATTTTTGCATTTTGTGCAATGTAAACCAGTTTGTTGTTTCATAATTGGCCATGTCTCACTTCAGTGTTTATCAGTGCATATCCCAGTTGATTGAAAAAGCACAAAGAGGGTAAGTGCAAGATTGCAAAACCTAGTACAGACAGCAGAGGATTTTAGAATTGCGGCTTAAGGTCATTCTATCGTATATCTATATTTTGGTTGATAAAGATGCTGTCCATATTATACAAGGTGGAGGATCAGAGAGGTTCACATATGCGACTAATTGTTGATGCTGAATTGGGGACTAGCACAGATCTGAAATTTGTAATGCCTTTATGTCTCTATGGGCTGAACTTTTCATCCTGCGGGAGGGCGCAAAACAAACGGGAGTAAAATAGTGGGCGATGGCATCGGGTGAGCATCCCAATGTCATCGCATACTTGTGCGATATTTCGTATGGCAGGCAGCATGGGTGCCAGAGCAGACCATTTAAGGCCCTTAACAGTCCAATTGTCTGTGTTTTTTCGTTGCCCGTGTGATTTTCTGCTCGTCGCACGGGCAAAACGGGCAGGCGGCCAGCCAACATTTTCTCAAACCTCATCCAAGGGTGGGATAAAAAGGGTCAGCAGCAGCATTGCCAGTGTGAGGAGTGAGGAGTTTTGGAGATAGTTTGCAGCTGGTTGCTTATTGGTACTTGGCAGCTTCAACTCTGTTCGGGGCTTCATTATTAGCATTTCCAGGCTTCATTTCAGGACGTATTGCTGTCTGCCAGGCCCCCGGAGGATTCCAACTGTGTGGACCCTTCCAGGTACCAAACAGCTTTCCATTACCCTGGTAATGAGGATTGTGGTCTCTGCTGGAGGCACCTCCCCTGAGGAGGAAGAGAGGGGCAGGAGGGAAATCAGGCCACGTGTCCCGATGCAGCTTCCAGGGGAGGGACCTGTGCGAGGAGAGGCTCAGGCACAAGGGGTGCAGGGCCAGCAGGAAGTCCAAGGTGGAAGGGGCCGCAGAAGACACCACTATCCTGCTGCCATGGTTTACAGGCAGCGATGCAGCTACCTCAATATGTCTGAGGTGCAATGCCGAAGGAGGACCTGCCTCTCAAGGGAGACCATGACCTCCATTTGCCAGATGATTGGGCCTGAGATCAGCTCTGACTGTGGACACCCCATGCCAGTGGCTCTGAAGGTCACAGTGGCCCTCAACTTCTATGCATCCAGCTCTTTCCAGGGCTCAGTGGAGGATCTGTGTGGAGTGTCCCAGTCAGCAGTCCACAGTTGCATCCAGCTGGTGACAGAAGCTCTGTTCAGGTGGGTACTGACCTTTATTCTTTACTGTACGAACCAGTCCAGCCAGACTGAGTGAGCCAAAGGCTTTGCAGTGATTAATGGCTTCTCTCGTGTCCAGGGTGCCAGTGACTTCACACATGTGGCCATCAAGGCGCCAGCGGGTCAGCCGGGTGCCTTCTTCAACAGGAAGGGATTCCACTCCATGAACGTGCAGATAGTGTGGGATCACAGGATGCAGATTCTGCAAGTGTGTGCAAGGTACCCTGGCAGCTCCCATGATGCTGCCTGGATCCTCAGGTGTGCTGAGGCTTTCCAGTGCTTCAGCCCAACTGGATGGATGGCTGCTGGATGACAAGGGCTATCCATTGAAGAGGTGACTCATGATGTCTCTCCGCCACCCAAGAACAGAGGCAGAGAAGCGTTACGATATGAGTCATGGTTCCACAAAGGCGGTGGTAGAGAGGACCATAGGTCTTCTCAAGATGAGCTTCCAATGCCTGGATCGTTCAGGGGCACTACAGTACTCCCGAGAGCCACTGATAGTGGTTGCATGCTACACTCTCCACAATCTGGCATTGGCAAGAGGGGACCCACTGGAGGAAGAGGATCTTGATGCAGCTCCATAGCCCACAGATGATGAGTCCAGTGGCGTGTCCGAAGAGGAGCACAGTGAGGAGAGTGTGGAGCCAGACTCCAAAGGCTCATCATCAGCCTTCGACTGAGCATCATCCTAGTCCCCAGCAGTCCTCCGACTGCCAGTGCCCTGGGCACTCTCTGTCTTCACCTGCATGTCAAGCGAATGTGAAGTGCCCTCACCAATGCGCACCGAGATACTAGCCACTGATCTAATGCTTACTGAGGTGTTGGTATCTGCGCTGGTGCCTGCTTCAGAGAGTAGGTGTGACGCAGGTGACAGTGATGTCTGGTGGTCCTCTAGCAGCAGGGGTGGCCCTTCGGGGCCTGCAGATGGGACACCTGCTGGCAAACCTAAAAGGAAGAACAAGGACATGTCATTAGTTACTGGCATTACACTGTCACTAAGCCAGCCAGTCACCCTGGTGAGACAATGGAGAGCTGCATCACAGTACCATTGTCTTCCAATGATCAATGGGAACTCCAGGTTCGAGGCTTACATCAATGAGGAGACTGCACTAGAATGCTTGCACAATCCAAAAGTCTCACCTCTGTGCACTGCGCTCTTACCTTTGTCTGGCACCCCTGCCTATCCACGCCCGGTTGTATGGGGAGCGTGCCGGCTCTCCAGCTCCAGGGCATCTTGCCTGAGCCGGGAGAGCATCAGCAGATTGGGTGGGCCTCCACCTGTGTGTGTGCCCTCTTGGCTTGATAATGGCTTGTCTTCTCCTGAAAGGACAGAGGAGCATTGATTAGTCCACTCTCTACCTGCAGCACCATTGCAGCCTGCCCAACCCCAGCTGAGGAACACCTCGCAGGGCACATCCGAATCATAGCCCTCAAGCCGCAAGACACTCGGGCCAAGCAGCCAGGGCTCACCCACTTGGTCAGCTCCAGTGTGATTGGTAGTTGGCACTCACTCTAGCACCCCTGATGTCCACGAGGTGGCAGCCAGACCTTAATACTTCTGCACTCTGATCCATGCCAACATGGTACTTACCCTTCCTGCACACAGCAGGTCATTGAAGCGCTTCCTGCACTGTACCCAGGAGCGCCGTATCACATCATGGCTACTCACCTAGGCTACCACCTACTCCCATGCCCTCTTGTTGAGGAGCGGTGGCATCCTCCTCCCATCTCTGGGGACAAGGGTGTCCCTCCTGGCAGCCACCTCTTCCAGCAGGACCACGCGGCGCTCATCTGAAAAGCGGGGGGCCAAGTGCCCACCCGGTCTGCCCTCCCGCCTGGTGTTTGCTGTCACACCTGAGTGCATCTTCACAATGGCAGCCTGATGTCCTTCCCTGGCAGCCTTTCTGGGGCTGCCTGGGCCTTCTTTATACTGGCCACCAGGTCGCCATTGGACCCACTGGCAAACAGATCCCCGCCCCAGCTCAGCCCTTCCCGGTCAGTATTGAGCCACGTTTCACGCTAGGCAGGCCTTAATTGACCCACCGGCGTGAAATCCTGGTCAGGGCCCGATCACGGGCAGCGGCCAGTTTCACAGCCACTCCCGGGCCCACCCACCGCGCCCGCCCGATGAGGGCAAAATCCAGCCCTATATTACCAGGCAGTACAAGGCAAGACTTTTGTTTCCCACATTACAACACTGACCTCACTTCAAGAAAAAGTAATTAACTGGTTGTAAAGCATTTTGAGACACCCTGAGATTGCGAAAGGTAATAATGCATAAACATAGTAGATACAGACACCACACTGACCATAGTAGATGCAGTCAGCCACTGCATTGGTTGGAGGCAGAGCGAAACTTCTGGTTTTCATTTATTCATCGACTGGAGCAGAGTCTATTTGCTGATGAACTACAGCAAACAAGCTCTCCCAAGTGCAGCTAGATCATTTTTCCAGCAGAAAATGTAGTGAGTGGAGCATCATTACAATTAAGTGCATAAAATTATCATAGCAGTTTGTGTTCTAGGCATGACTGTTGGGAAATTAACCGAGCTTCTCCGTTCCGGCCAGGGCTTATGTTGTCACTATATGCAAACTATCCTTTTTGCCTTTTCATATGTCAGGTGACTGCTCTTCCTCCTTTGTTGACAGGGCCCAATGCTTGGCTCTATTAGTTAATGTACAGTAGGCCCTATGTGACTTCCAAATATGTTCAAGGATTAATCATACAGATCTCAGCCCACTTGCCTGCACTGAGGATATTTTTTTCCTGTTGGGAGATGTGAGCATTTAATGAGCAAATGGTCCCTGATAGCAAATGCTTAAACTTGGTGTATCGATGGTCATGTGCCCTCAAAGTCAGGTAGGTGGTGCCTGGGGGTGCTAGGGCCAGCCAGGCAGGCCCCGGTAAGGGGGTTAGTGGTGATCAGTGAGGGTAGAGGGCACTATCCATGGGTCAAAGAGTGTCCGGTCTCACCAAGTAGTGGAGGGCCCTCCAAGCATTGATAAAATGCCAAGGAGGTGGGAAGAAGTCCTTAATTAGCTACAAAAGTGGCTCAATTGAGCTCCAGGTAGGCGGACTGCCACCAGCAGGTTGGAATGGTGGTGGGAAGAAAATGGGCACGCCACACATCAATTACCCTGGGCATTCTTCCAGCCTTTCCACCCCCCTGCCAGTCCCCAAAGAGCTGACTAAATCCAGCCCATGGTCTCAGAAATGTCTAAGAAAATGGCTCCACATTTGAGAGATATATGTTTCTTTTTCTACGTTCAGTAACAATACAAAAACGTTATCCGAATTTGCCATTTGAAAATTTTCTACGTAGGAGTGTTCAGCTCCTTAAAACAGAACTTCAGAAAAACCTGGCTCCATAGTGCCTGTTTTGCCTGCAAAATAGTGTCTGTGGAGCCCACGCACAATACTGCTGCTAGTCGCAACAGATATCATTCTGGTGAGTGCTCACCGAAGGTATTCAGCATTGGCAGGTTGTGACATTAATAAGCAACAATTTAATGTCTGTACTGCCTGTTTGGAGCTCGACACTCTAGCTAACACCCTCTCTTAACCATGCACAGCTGCATGCATTCAGCAGCAGGAAGGAAGCCTACGAATGCTATTTAAAGTGATCATCATCTATCTTCTGGTCAGTCACTGATTTCTACTGGTTGTTGCTCTGACTGTTGAAATGTTTGATGTTTTCCAGAGTTGTTTTAAAGTTGCTCAGCATACAGGGAGTGGTTTGGGACATCCTGAAGGACTTTGTCTTGACTTCAAGAATACTGTACAACCCATTGCTCCCAGACTTGGATGGGCTTCAGCACGGCAGGGAGAATGAGCAGAGGAGACATAGAGTAAGACAAGTTACTAGAAGAGGGAGGGGAAAAGCAAGATAACATATCCATCCAGGGTGTTCAAGTGTTTGCAATTCTGCTACCTGAACCTTAGGGAGGAGCAGTGTGTCAGAAGTTTCCACTTTGCTAAAGACACCCTCACATAAATCTGCCACCTGACACAGCCATTAACTGCAGCCTCAGGACATGTGAGGACAGCATTGTCAGTGGCAATGAAGGTGGCTGTGGCCATGAATTTTACGCATCTGGCTCCTTGCAGCAGCTGATATTTGCAATATTTTTGAGTTTACCATCTACTGTTGCATGAGGAAAGTTACTGAGGCTTTATCCACCAAGAGAGCTGAATACATTTCATTCCCTCTTGCCAGCAGGCAGAGCGGGCATGTGATTTCGTGAGGATTGCAGGCATGGTGAAAGGCGCCATTGACTGCATGCGCATTAATTTGTGGGCACTAAATATCAACTCTGTGATGTACCAGAACCAGAAGGGATTCTACTCCCTCCACGTTCAGCTGTTGTGCAATATTCAATGCAAGTTAATGCCTAATATCCTAATGGCAGTCGTGCTGTCTTTATTCTGCAGCAGTTCACTACATCCTCTGCATTTGAACCATCACAACATATCAGAGGGTAGCTACTGGTGACAAAGGATATCTTTTGAAGACATGGGTTCTGACTCCAATGTGCAACCCTTGCGCACATAGGCAGCTTGAATGCAACAAAAGCCAAGGTACCACATGAAATTTGATAGAGCAGACTGCTTGTATAACGTTTCCACTCTCTGGACCATTCTAGGGGAGACTTGCAACAGTTGGCAGAGCACAAAACAAGGTGGTCCGTTTCACACTGAGCAACTTTA